>NC_134478.1:47192417-47254776 GCF_964194025.1 Convolutriloba macropyga
TATTTATTAAGGAAAATCGTTTTTATCATAGCAGCTTCCAATAATAAAATGACCAACTAAAGCAATTAGTTCAGTTGAAATTGACCAAAAACAGAAACTATTACTTTAACATTTCTAAAAATTTAACCTATCTAAAATTTGATCCATCATAAAGTGTAGCAGCTGTTTCATTAATGCTACATTCTCAACAGAAGACCTTCGCATTAAATAGTAACCAAAGTGCATTCGAATGTTGTTCTTATTATAGAAAGAAAATCCAGGACTATTTGTATATTTTTTTTTGATGATTTGATTTCTTCAATTAAATGAAATAGAAATGAAAGCTCGCGTCACTTGTATATCTTTTTTGTTTCAAATGTGTCCAGTCTTTTGATTATTATTCTTGTTTCAAAAAAAATTAATGCCCGGTTGTTTTTCAGGTTTAGTTTTTTGCATGGCAGCGGTCAAACACGATTTAAGCTGAGTAAAAATGTAGACGGATTAACTTTATGCTTTCCAAGATAACCTTTTCTTTTGACCGGGTTTGCAGTATTGTGACGTTTCGAACTAAAAGATGTCAATCGGAACAAAATGGAAAGTGTTTTGGCTATGTGAACTCCACGACACTAAAACAATTTTTTGAGTGAAACTGCAACTTCTTGCAGTAAGAAGTATTTGTTCTCCTTCACTGGTCGTAAGCTATTTAAAGGCACCTATCGTACTACAACTCTCGAATATTTCTTTTAATGTCCAGTAGTTTGCAATATTAGCTTGAACGCGTTGAAAATTAAGTATATCTTTGAGCATGAAAAACTGTAACTTTTTCAAGCACTTTCAAAATGAAATTTAACTTTATTTAACTTTTAAAATGAAATTTAAAAGAAAATAGCCCAAAAAAAGCATACGCATTAAGAGTCTGATAATCTCGCTGTGTAGAGCGTGACAAAGACCAAATGTTACCTGAGTAAATCTTTGTTTTTAAAGTTGAGTGGTGTCATTATAAAGCTCACCCACCGTAGAATTCGAAACCAAAAAGATTATTTTGATTTTAGTACTTTTCGAGGAGTTATCGAAGTTGAAAATTTTGAGTGAGCACGGGACATTTGCATGGTTTTGTTCGCTCTTAGCGTAATTTTCGTATATAAAAAACTTAATATCAAAATCATATTTCACGCTACTAATTGAAACACTTTCTTGTTACCGAAAGGAGATAAAAAGGCTAGTTCTGGTCTCATGGGGAAATTCACTATCCAAAAAAATTCAAATTAAATTTGAGAACTCTTTTTATTAGAAAACTTTTCCTATTTTATTGTGTTTTTTTAGTGATTTAGAGACTAGTTGCTTTCCATATTGCGTTTCTTTTATTGACAAGCCTCATTTAGAGCCAAATGATGTTCAATGAACAAGAAATTTGTTTTGAAGGAATCGTTCAAATTTTTTTTGGCTTCGACTCTGAGTATTCGAAAATATTAATTGAATTTTAATTTTAGTTTCGAGATTTTACTAAGTTTTGGACTCGTTTGTCAAAGACTCGCTAATTAAAACTGCAATGAATTTCCTAATGTGCATTGAGTGAACCTATATAGTTCTTTAGTGGATAGCTCTTTAGTGTTAAGACTTTAAAAACTTTTTTTGAATTTTTTTTGAACATGAACTGATCTTAAACTGATTTTCGTGAACTTTAGGTCAACTACAGTAAGGACAGCGCCTCCTTCATTTTTAATTAAAATTGATAGTTTCTTTTGGATTACAGAGGAGGTTCAATGGTTCATAGATTAAATTTTCAGAATGAAATTTATGATTAAAATGGCTTGGACACTTACATCTCGCATTTTTAATGTATTTTTGTTTTAACCTGTTGTAGTTGTTTTTTTCATAGTCATAAAACTTATTTTGAGTTTTTGATGTTGAGTTCTGAATGACAAACAATCTTATCTCCCCATCGAGGCATGACGTAGAGTATTCATTGACTTCTGTTGAAAGCTATTGATTTTAATGCCGTTTGTGCCATTAAGGTTTTCAAAAGTTTTTTTTTCAAAAATGTAGTTGTTTTAAAATTTTTGTTATCACTTGTTAAGTTTTTGTTGGAATGTTGTTAAAAAAAGAAGAATCCTATTGCTGAAATTTTATGACAAAAGAAATTTTTCTACTGGCTTCAACACTTTTCCTGCTCATTTTTTTTCATTTGTTGCTTCTGCTTGTTTTTTATTCTTCAAGTAGCCGTAAAATGATGACTGGTCTCTTGAGCTTCTATATGACGATTGAAGGGAAAATGTTACTCAACGCAGTCGGCTAAAAGTGAATAGCCTTAAAGTTTATGATATTTTTCGTTTTCAAATTTTCTCTAAACTTTTCAGTATTTGTTCTTTCCGTTAACTGGCAACTTATACTCGAAATTGGGAGGTCCGTCCAGTTCCCTGTATTTTGAAAATTTTAACAAGTCTATCGATATTATGTCGTAACTGATGTTTTGTTAGTTGGACAATACCTGTTTTCATAAAAGATGTTTGAATGGTCGAAATTTGTGTTTTCTTTTAGCACATTCGCGTAGTGACAGATCCCTATGATTTTCAAATGTGGCCCGAGTGAATTTTTTTAACCTTTAACTATAATTTTAGTTAAGTTATGATAAATAACACTTGAAATAAAAATTTTTAATACTCGGATAATAGATAGTGGTTTCAATGGCTTCATTATATTGTGTTCTGTCAAATTGTTGGTAATATTTTGATGTTCTGCAAGTTTTTCTACATCCTCAAATCATTTTCATGGCTTAGTCTATCCGAAAACAGTTTGCCACATTTTTTAATAACTTTATCAAGAATTATTTTGTTTAAAGCTAATGATTTTTAAGATTTTTGAAATGATTCGGTTTAAAAAATTTTTTATTGTTTTTTGAATTTCGCCTCATTATTTCTTCTTTTTAGCGACTTGTTACGTAATCTCATTAAGTATTATTCTCAACTGCTGTTTATTTAGGAGAGAATAAATTTGTGGACTTAAGGTTTTATCCGATTGAATTTTGACGTTGTTACTATGTGTTTTTTGTTATTGCTAATTTTGTTGTTTGTTTTTTTTTGTCCTTTTCTTTTTCTTTTCTTTTTAATGGCAGATCTCGTGAGCGCTGTATTGAGGCACGGCGTTATATAATTCAATTAGTAATTTGGTTGTGTAACGATTTTTTTAAAACTTAAACATCCCTTTTTGATTATCTATTCATTTGGCTGACAATTAAGTCAGTAATGTAGAGGAGCTCAGTTCGGATCATGGGCGAACGCACATTAACGAGCAACCTTGTTATTTCAAAAGTTTATTGCAAAATGCAGAGATAGATGCGCATAGAATAAAAATTCAAAATCACGCTTTCACGATCGATGAATTGCGATAAGACACTCTATGTTTTAAAAAAGGAAACCGACGTGTTTGTTTTACGAAGAAAATTTTCGCAGCTCATTTTTTCTAAGTGTAACAAATCTTCGTAAGTGTAAACTAAATTGGAGTTATTCCTTCGTTATAAAAAAGAAAAATGAACCTGGTTGAAAATTGCGCAAATGTGGACGGTTTTAGTGATGACTTATGTCCATACCCATTTATATCATTGTTTATGAAAATAACCAGACAGATCAAAATCACGTACAATCTAAACATTAGTGGATCTATCAAAATTTTGATAGGTCCGTCTCAGAACACCAGTCTGTCGGAACAAAACAGGAATGGTCCAGACCGTAGATAGTTTATACGTAATTAAAAGACCCAGGAAGACCAAAAGGCTGTATTGTCCGGACTCGAGGCTCTTCAGGTTCTTGAGAATACCGTGCATAGACCTAAATTTGTTAATCAAGTCAGTAACTTGACAAAATAAGATTAGTATTCAATGAAAAATTACTTGATAGAAAATTTTTTTCCAACTTCTTTATTATTCTTACTGATTGAATTTAAAGTAAAGCTGTTTTTTGACATGAAACAAGTTAAAAATAAGATCTAACCATATTTTTCCCTTAACAGTTTTTTAAGTTTGAAGTCTGCAAAACGTATCCAACACTTAACTTATTTTTTAAATAAAAATGCATCTATCATGGCTTGCAATAGCCATTTCTATTACATGTATATATCTGTTTGATATGTTATATAAACAAACACTCTAGAATTCAACTGAAAACCTAACACCAGATAAAAATGTTTTGAGCTCCAACAAAGTGACATTTTTTCTTCATAGCAACAAAAAACATTATTTCGACTGGCCTCGACGCTTGTGGTACCTAAGCAATTGAGTTTCCTGTAGTTGTTCATCTGCGTAGTCCATCTCAAAAACGACGACATTTGTTTTGTCATTTAATTCTGCATAGAATCAAATTTCAGTTGTGCGGCTTTCCATGATGTTGACAAGAAGTCAAAATGGATAAGAAGGTGAAGTCGCCGGTAAACTTGATGAAAAATCCTACGTTGAGGGAACATGTTTTTGTTTTTGGTTATCGCTTTTAATAGAAAAACTAACCCGGTGAATGAAAACGTTAGCAAATATTGTGGATCGGTAACATTATGAAAATATAGCTGGAAGAATTCCGGAAACGACTCAAAGTGGAAATCCATTTCGACGCCATCCAACTGCTCATCAGACAAAACGTGCCGCCAATAATTCATGATTATCTTGAAACAAAACCATAAAGCAAAAAAGTAAAAACAAGAAAATCAAATCTGTTAGAATATGGTAAAAAAATCTGATCGAGTTTTGTCGTAAATTGAGATCCCGAAATAACAATCTCTGCTAGAGTTACTTCACCAAAACAACTAGTACTTATTAAAACCACCTATGTGAACTTTTTAAAAATACTTGAAGCCAAATTATGAAAAAAAGGCTCTTACAAACAAGGCTCTAACAAAAAACTGGAAAAAAGTTCATTTTTTAAAAAATTTCACAAAAGCATACAATCCAAAGAAAAAATCCTTTCAGCCAATAGGGTATCCAGATGCTTGCAAAACAACAAGCAGCTCATAATAGCCTGAGAAACTTGTCTAAAAAACAGAAAAAAAACCGAAAAACTTCAAAATATTAATAAAAATAGTATCAAGTTTCGCCATTTTTTGTCAAATTTCTCAACAAAAAAACGATTCATGTCCAAAAAACTGTAAAAAATTGTTATCTAAAATTTAATCAAGAAGAGAAGCGGTCTTTTCAATATCCAGTTGTGCCGGTAAAACAAAGCAATCGTCAATAAAACGCAAAAATTAGCCCGAAAATCAGCAAAATACGTAAAATACCTCCGAATTAGCGTAAAACTCATATGAATTTCCGGAAACCTTCAAACCACAACCAAAACCAGCCTAAAATTAAAACAAAATCATAGCCACACCTCTTAACCAAAAAAATGAAGAAAAAAACTGCTTCAAAATGCCGCACGTGAACAAAAATTTTCGCTCGCTTACAGAACTTTTTTTCGCAACCTCAATCTCTCGCTCTCTAGAAAACAGCGATATGAACAAAAACTACTATCTTTTCCTTCAACTCTTCATTTTGTTCAGCAACGAAATCACTCCAAATTTTTCAATTTCCCGCTTCAAAATTCACTCAAATAAAACTGATTAAAAAAGGACTTCTCCAATACTCCTCCTCGAGTCGTAAAAAGCATATCCCCGAGTCTGCTATGTATGTTTTTACGGCTCGTTGATGACGATATGTGAAGCAACTTTAGATGGAAGACTTCAGAGATTTCACTTTGATGATGAGCCATCACCCGAATATTCCTTGGATTTCCAGTTGCTAAACAAGCGCCGAGTTGACCAAGCTTTCAGTTGCTACAGAAAAAGGTAAATTGTGACATTGTCAAACACCCCAGGTTGATGTAATAGACGGAAATTGGTAAGTCCAGACCGTTTCAGATTGAAAGTGTCTATATCCAGACCGTCGCAGACGGAAAGATTTTATGTCCAGACATGAGTGCGTTCATCAGACTTTCAAGCGTTCACGTCCAGACTTCAGTGCATTGACTAGACTTTCGTGTGTTTATGTCCAGACTTTCGTTTTGACCAGCCTTCACCAGATTTTAGGCTTTCATGCTCAGGATTTCGTGCATTCATGTCCAGAATTTCGTGCGTTCATGTCAAGACATTCGTCCGTTGACCAGACTTTCGTGTTGAACAGCCTTCACAAGATTTTGGGCATTCAAATTCAGGATTTTGTGCATTCATGTCCAAACTTTCGTGCGTTCGCCAGACATTTATCCGTTCATATTCAGACTTTCGTACGTTCACGAAACTTTCGTGCGTTCACCACATTTTTATGCATTCACCAAACTCTTGTGCCTTCACCACATATCGTGCGTTCATGATGACTTCAATAACTACACATAAGTTATCTACATGAATTTAGCATAATTTAAACATTTCGTTTAAATATCCTCAGAATCATCAGATTGTTAGCAGGGTTTTGAAAACTTTGCGTAAACTTATAGAATGCTTCGTAAAATATTTTTTGGCCAAATATGATGTACTCTGGCCTGTATGATATGAAAATGAACTTTTTCTACCCAGCCATCTTCTTAATTCAAAAGTAAAAGTTTTTAATACAACGCGAAAGACGAGTGCATATCTTTTCCCATTTGTTATTTTGCTAATTAGTTATAACTCAAGCGGATTTTGTCTTTCCGCCTTGAAAGCTGCCATTTGAGTGGGTACTTCTGAGTAAAAGTGCTATAACTTATCTAATAGGTAATAGATTTTTCAACAAGGCTGAAGAAAACGGTGCGTTGATGTCCAGACTTTAAAAAAATTATAGCGCATCCATTTTCAGACTAATTTGCGCTTTTGTTTAGACTTACATTAATCATTGTCTAAACTTTCGTGCGGTCATGTTCAGATTTCCGTGCAATTTTTGATGTTTCCAGACTATACAATTTGAACACAAGACGCCACCCTCGTGTATTAATATTTGGCCTTGAAATACTTGGTTCCGACTGGGACCTCAATCTGTGACGGTTTCAAAACACATTAATTTTCCCCTAACAAGAAAACGGACCGTGTAGCATTAATTGGACCATATAAAGTCAGACCTATGAAGTAAATTCAATTGATAGTGGTGCTGGCGTAGGCTCCCATTGTGAAATAAAAGTAACAAATGTTTTTAGAAAATTTATTTATGTCCTTATATAATCATTCCGTATTTCACCTCCAATTTGAGCAAAACGCTCTTATAAATCTTGCAGCTAACTATTATTTCAATGACAGTCGTGTGAAAAATTCTCAGTTTCACAGTTTTCAGAAAAACCGCAAAATTCACTGAAAACTGGTACAAAATACAATTATGCTACAGTTACATAAGCCAATCCGGTTTCAGCGACTACTTTTGTTTCCTCCGACTATCATTTGAAGAGCGACAGACTGGTGTAGAACTTAATGAGACGGTCAGCGGGAGGCTTTTGAGGACCTGATACAAACTGTGTATCCATTCATCAATTGGTACCCAATTGACAGGTCAGGAGAAGGTGGGTTCTTGCAAGAAAGTTTTTCCGATATCGAACCCCATGTCAATTCGAGGTCAATCGGGACGCAACTTCTGATCAAAAGATCTCGACGAACTAGGATTAAATACTCTGAAGAAATCTTTGAGTAAACAATTAACTGGACAAGAGTCTGGAACTTGTTTTGCAGGTGAAATTTTGGACTTGAATGGCGTGATCAAAGAAAGCATTATGCCAATATTTGAACAGAAAAATATCAATAAGTTCGGCGTTTTGTGAAAACCAGTTGTATTACTTCGTAAAGATTTTTGATTTTGAGTCACCATTTTCCACGATGTTGCTCGAACGGTGAAAATAAGCGACCTGTTATCTTGGCCAAAGGATTACAACTTGTTCTGAGTATTTAAATTGATCATAACCAAATTCCACAACTTCTGGCTTGTGATTAGCCAGCCTACTATCATAGTTATTAGCTACAATGATCTAAGACGCCGCGTTACTTATGGCATGGAAATTAGATACCAAATATTGTCGCTATTCATCATGTTAGCTCGAAAAACAATAATCGTAGAAACTAGTTTCGGATATATCCAACTAGTTCAATTTAGCCGACGAAAATCAGAAAATACTTTGCTTGCGAAAGTACTTTATCTTGAGAATTTAATTTTTTTCGGCGAAAAGATCACCTTTTCTATGTTGGTGATTCTGTTAGAATGCTCATTTGGTGTAGCATGTGAACAAAAAAAACGAAAAAAACATAACACTGAAAAAGTCAAGTCTTTGACCCATGAAAAGACCATGCTCGACCTTAATTCACTATAAAAAGATCTCTTTTGGAAACATGAAAAGAAATTACCTCAAATTCAGCTAGGCGATGGACTGTGTTTTTATAATCAATATTGGCCTCCCCTTATAGATATAAAGAATTTTTTTGCAAATATCGGAAAAGACCCGGAAAAATAGGAATTAATTCTGTAGTCTTTTAAACATTCTATCAGAGCTTTTGATTGCTTTTCGCTGTTGACATTTCACAGAGAAAACAAATTTAAAACAGAGACGTCAAAGCAAACAAGGCGGCTCATTAATGTGCGTTCGCACATGATGTTCCGACACGAGCTCATCTATATTTTTGACTAAATTGTCAACCAAATGAAGAGAAAACAAAAATAGATGGTTGAGTTTAAAACAATCGTTACACAATCTATCTACTAATTAAATTACATAATGCCATGACTCATTACAGCACCAACGTGATCTGACATCAAAGAGACTAAGAGACAAAAAAAAACAAACAACAAAATTAGCACCAACAAAAATTTCACGGCAAAAACTCAATATCTAAATTTAAAAGCACTTAGTAACAACGTCAAAAAGCAGTCAGATAAAACCTTAACTACACAAGTTCACTTTTTCCTAAATATACAGCAGATGGAGAGTTTTCTTAATGAGACTAGTAACAAGCCGACAAAAAGAACGATCAGTGAGGCGAAACTTAGAAATTAATTAACATTTTTTACACCAAGAAATGAAAGAAATTGAACTAAATATTCCTTGATAAATTAATAAAAAGTTATTACAAACCCAAAAAGACCTGTCTTTGTTTAGAATAAGCCATAGAAACTAACTCAATAGAAACTCAAAAAAATACAAACGATTCGCGAAAACACAAACTTTTGCTACCATTAAAATCATTAGCTATCATCTGAATATTATTTAATTTTTTATTTCAGTTGTTATTTCTACTAATTCAGCTGAAGTATTTACACTGAGAGATTAAATAGGTTTACTTGGTCCACATTTGAAAACACTTGGTATCTGTTATTACGCGATTGTTCTGAAAGACCAGAAAAGGAGACACAAAATTTGGCCGCTCAATAAACGTTTATAAAAACTCATATTGCCTAACAAAAAATTAGTGAAAAATAATATCAACAGATAAATTATTTCTTGAAATACAAGAAAAAGGATTGGAACTCTCATTGATGAAAATAAGTTACAATTCGACAAAGAGAACAACAAAAACTTGGAAACTGAAAAGTTGGAAAAATATTTCAAAAGGCTCATCAAAACTTTAAGATTATTCGCTGTAAATTGACTGCTTCGGGTAACATCAATTATTCAATCCTCAATTACAAGCTTTTGAGACCTGTCATTAATTTGCGGCTACCTAAAGAACAAAAACAACATTCTTCTATTTTCTATCATTTTTTAAGAGCAATGGCATTTCTTATTTTTTGTCAATATAATTTCAAAAAATCAACAATTATGAACAATTACATTAGAACCACAAAATTTTGGAGGAAACACGTACTATGAACGCCATTAATTTCATTAGCCTTGAACGGAAGCCAGTAAATACGCTAAATTATGCCTTGATGGGACAACAAGTTTGTTTGCTAATCATATTTCAGCAATAAAATCTTAAAACAAGTTACTGACTATGAAAACAACAACAGAGACAGGCAAAAACCAAAAATGCATTAGAAAAAGGCCAGAAGAAAATGTCGAAGCAATTCAAATCGTAAGCTCTTCTATGAAAACTTTATCTATGATCCGTTGAACTTCTTCTCTGAACCAACGGGGACAATCAGCAGTAGGATGATGGGATAAGATTTCAAGAGAAACCAAAAATAAAATAAAGTAACCAAAAAATTAAAATAAAAGATTAAGAAATCTCGTGGCATTAAATTTTTAAAACTAATAGGTAGAAGATAAAGCCGCTAACCAGATTAATTTTGGCTGCAGTAGAACGAAAAAGAATTCTGTTAGTACTGACATTGACCAGGACTTTGAAAAAAAAAGTTTCAGGTCGGTTAATGCACAGAAAAATTTTCGAAAAATTATTTTCAAATTCTTAACAGCCATTAATTTCAAAATCTTTCAACGGATTTTAATAACTACGCTCAGATAAAACCCGATGGTAGACAAAGATTGTTTGTCATGCATAGATAAATATTAAGACATCACAATGAGTCTTATGACTGTGAAAACAATAACAAAAACAGGCAAAAAAAAATTCAGTAGAAAAGTGCGAGAAGAAAGTGTCGAAGCCAATTAAACAATTAGCTTTTCCCTGAAACAGTTAGCTTTTCCCTGAAAACCTTTCCCCTCTCTAAGCCAATGAGATTAGAATTAGTTTTTGATAATGTGTAAATTGTTTGGATAATGTGATAAGAGTTCAAAAGTAACCAATAATACAAAAAATATCCAAAAAAATTAAAAAAAAAAAGAACTGAAATCTTGTGTCATTGAAAACATATAACCAATAGTTAGAAGATAAAGCCGCAAACCAGATTCATTTTAGTTGCAATAGAAAGCAAGTGGGTCCTGTCAGTACTGACACTGACTAACAGTTCACAAAAAAAGTTTAAGATTTGTTCGTCTTCGAAAAAATTTTCGAAAAATTATTTTAAATTCTTAACAGCCATAAAATTCAATAGCTTTCATTGGAAGTCAATAAATACTCTCAAAGGTGCCCATGTGAGTAAATTTATGTTGGTCAAGCATAGGTAATCAATAAGATATCACAATAAGTCTTATGACTATTAAAACAACAACAAAAACAGGCAAAACCAAAAATTCAAAAAAAAAAGTGCGAGAAGAACGTGTCGAAGCCATTAAAACCATGAATTTTCTCAGAAATTTTTATCTGTGATCCATCAAACATCTTTTTTTAAGCCATTGGGAGATATCAATATTTGGATAATGTGATAAGATTTCAAAAGTGACCAATAATACAAAAATATCAAAAAAATTTTTAAAATTTTTTTGAAATCTTGTGTCCTTGAAGTCATATAACCAATAGTTAGAAGATAAAAGCGCTCATCAGATTAAATTTGGTTGCAGTAGGAAGGAGGAGGGTGCTGTCACCCCTGTACTGAAATACAGTTCACGATAATAATTTTATTATTCCTTAATGTTCAAAAAAAATCGAAAAAATATTTTTTAAGTCTTAACAGCCATTAGCTGTCCCCTCAAAGCACTAGATATGTTCACTTAATGCTCATCATGGAACATATTGCACTGTTAGTCAATGAATCCATGCCATAGGACTAAAAAATAGTAAAACCTCAAAAAGAGATTAAAATTTTCATTTAAAAATTTGAAAACTCAGAATTGAAGGCAAAAAAAACATGCGCAATTCCTTGAAAACGATTTTTTTGTTCAATGGGCTTCATTTGAATGTAAAGAAGTTTTTTCATTAATAGAACCTCGATATAAAAAGTGACTTGTCTCTAGGTGACTTAAGAAAGCAAAAAAGAGAATTTTTTTTAAAAAAAATGCTCTCAAAAAGAATTCGAATTTTTTTTTTGATATTGAACTTCCCTATGAGAGACCAGAACTAGAATTTTTTATCGCCTTTAGTCTATTAGGAACACAAAATTGGTCCGTTTTTTATCGGCGTGAAATTTAATTTCGAATTACTATTTTTATAGAAAATATTTTAATTTTGAGAAAAATTACACTAAAAGTGAACAAAACATTCCGTGTTCACACAAAACTTCAATCCTCGATAACTCCTCGAAACAAAACGAAATTCAAAAAAATCTTTTTAATTTTGAATTCTACGCTGGACCAGCTTTTTAATGATACCACTCACATTTCTCTACGACGAATATATCGATCGGCCAAAATTGACTGAACAAAAAAAAACCCGTTTGAGTATATAGTTCCTCCCCCCCACAAGTGGGATCGGAACAATAATTCCCCACGATTCATACTTTAACACCTAAGGTTGGTTGGAATAGATGACGACTGAAGATGTCGTTTATTCAGACCTTCGTGTATGAAAACAGTGAATATACCAGTTAGTGAAGACTTTGGACTCTTTTGTTTTTAGGCGTGTTTTTTCAAAAGGCGAAAATTTCTAAATTGCGTTTAATATTTACCCCCATGCTACTTGATGAATCGATGATTTTTCAATCGCACTGGTTAATTATAGCAAAAATGAATGATTCTAGTTCATATTTGGAACTCAATTGGAGCTATTTATGAGAAAGACTAGCTTTCTTTTTTGTTTATTAAACATAGATCTTTAAACTAAGCTAGGAATCAAACGTCTCCTTATGTCGACTACGAGCGAAAATTTAGTTTGGCCCGACTATTACTCGATTATTTCAATTTAAACTGGTTTGCTTTTTTTATTATAGTATTAAAGGATAATTATTAGTCTCTTCATTCAAGCGGGATAATAATAGCCAAAATTTCTCACTTTAATTTTTTTTATACTGAACAATTTAACTTAAAAAATTGAAATTATTAGAAAAAACAATCAATCATTGCTTCATCTGTGCAATTATATGCAACTTGATTAAGTGTGGTATAAGTTTTTGGGACCAATTATTTGAAGGGATAAACATCTTTTGATCGAAGTCTTTTTGTAGAATAATGTCTCCAAATATACTCATCGGATGATTTAATTCAGTATCGTATAATTATTTTTTCGCTTTTGTAGAGAATCTATAGAAACGGTTTCGGAGAGGTTGCGGTAAGATAAATATGTTTTTTTTTATTGAATAAATGCCTTCGCAACAAGTAGAAGAAGAATTAGCACTATACGCCGCAAAATCCTTTTTTTGTCATGTAAATTTATTCATTCGGAGTTGCTACTATTCTTTCCACGATAGCTTTTAATAAGGCATCAATTATAGGAAATAATTTTGCAAATAGTTTGCAAAATTCTCTGGAATTGGTAATTGCTGATTTTTAAGATAACTCAGCAATAATCTATAAGAAGACACTTGAGAAAGTTTGGCTATAATAAATAGCTTAAATAACAGCTTAAATAACTCGTAAAAGAATTTGAAATAAATAATTTCATGTTAATTGTACTGGTTGTCACTACTTTCCACAAATCCCAAATGTGCGTTTTGCAGCGTGATTATTTCATTACAAGTTTTTTGTACCAATATTAAGTTCTCACATTATCAATTAGGCAGGGTAGTATCCTACGCGAGGAAAATTTTAATTCTAAAATTTTTTCTTTTTTTCAGATTGTTGTAAGTATCAGGGAAAGGTGTTCTTGGAAACTGGAAAACACTATGGAGTCAGGGCCATATCGTACATAGAGCACATTGTGGAAAACTTTCAGAGAAACGACAAAGTGTTGACTTACGCAAAGGTTAATTTTGTTTGATACTTTGGGTTCAATTGACAATTGAAGCGATCATCTGAATTAGTCGCACTTCAACTATATTGTTAAGCTGTTCTAAATCACATTTTGCGCACAATTTTACTAAATGGGTGATTACATATTAGTGTAAATTTATTTAACCATTTGCAAACCTTGAGATTTTTTAAAACTTTGAGGTTTCGATTAAATATTAAATATACATCTCGGAAAAGTACCATTTGTTACAGCAATTCCTAGTTATATTATCAATTATCACAATATATGTATGTATATAATTAATCGGAACGTTTTGAAACTGAACCTTAAACCATTCTATTATATCATTTTATTATTAATTAATTTTGGTGAGCTGAGAGAGCTTTAGATGCGCTCACATTGGTTGATCGTGATTGATTGCTTCCAGATAAAACCAACAAATTGAGAACTTCTAAATAAAGAAATACCGATCACAGCTTCTAAATAAAGTCAGACAGAAATAAAGCCGGAACACTGTTGAATGGTTTGTCTGCGGAATTTTTTTTTCTGTTTTCCGTATTTTGGCATACATTGGCATTGAACAGCAGTGTGACTTAAATATGTTTATATGTTTATCATTATCAATCTAACAGCGCGTCGGGTGCCTGTTTTACGGATATGGATTTACATTTTTCAGAAAAAAGACAAAAATTTTTAATTGTTAATTGAAAAACTTATACAATTTTTACCTTGAAACTTTACTTTGATAACTAACAGCCGAAGCCCGCAAGTAGGTGTAAATAAGAAGAAAACCGCTCAATTATTTTCAGAAAACCCAACAGCTAAAAATAGAAAACAATTTAAGAGTTTTGTTTTTAACATTTTCTACATTGAGAGAATGCAAAGCGGTTTGAGAAAATTGAAGGGTTCTGACAAATGATATTTTGTTTTCTATTCAGTATCCTACTTAAAGATCAACTGTTAACTAAATTTTTGTAAATTTTGTTGATTACTGGTTTTGATTATACACATAAATTACATATTCTTTCTCGGCATGTTTGCGCAACAAAGAGGGATCCCAATAAGTTTTATTTACTTAATCTCCATATTAACCTTTTGAAAATAGTTTGTTATCAAATGTAAAGACTCTAGGTTTTCTTCTGTTTGAAAAATTTGATTGTTTTGGAAACTTTGACTGATTGCATAAAATCACAGTTTTGGTTGTTTTATTTACGGCGGGCACTTTGTGCTTCTTTCGGATTATCTTCTAAATCTTTCAATTAGTGTATAGTCAGTCAGTATATTTTTATGTAGGCGTTATCTTGTTTTTAACTTGAAATCAAGTGGTAAATCTAAGGATCAAAAAGTGTAACAATCAGAATAATTGAAATAATAATTTTTATTTTGCGAAAGGAAACAAATTTCTTGTTTTGCTTTCCTGTTTAGTTATTTGAAAAAGCAAAAGTTTCCAGAAAGTAACTCATAATATAAAAAAGATCTTCCAATTTCATCAAATGTTTTTGTGACTTCATTTTCAAGTTCCCTTGCTAAGTTTTATTTACTGTTTGCTATTTTATTACAATCATTTAAACAGTTTTTAATTGTGAATTTTCAATTAAACGACTGAAGACAAGGAATTAAATTTGTCTATCCATTATATGAATTATTTAATTGATGGCATTCACGCTTGGTTTTATCAATAGAGCGACGATTGAGATCATTGGGTTTCTATAATTTGTAAAATATGTTCAGTCTATAGTGAATTTTACCAGACATAAGAATTGCATAATTTGCCAATTACAATAGTGGAAATGATGGTAATTTTTGTCGTATGTAAACACTCTAGGTTTTGTTTTGTTTGAAATTTTTGATTGCTTTGGAAGCTTTGCTTGATTGCATAAAATCACAGTTTTGGTTGTTTTATTTACGGCGGGCACTTTGTGCTTTTTTCGGATTATCTTCTAAATCATTCAGTTAGTGTATAGTAAGTCAGTAAATTTTGTATGTAGGCGTTCTCTTGTTTTCAAGTTGAAATCAAGTGGTAAGTTTAAGGATCAAAAATTGTAACAATCCGAAAAATTAAAATAATAATTATTATTTTGCGAAAGGAAACAAATTTCTTGTTTTGCTTTCCTGTTTAGTTATTTGAAAAAGCAAAAATTTCCGCAAATTAACTCATAATTTGAAAAAGATCTTCCAGTTTGATCAATTGTTTTGATGACTTCATTTTCAAGTTCCCTTGCTAAGTTTTGTTTGCTGTTTGCTTTTTTTTACAATCATTTAAACAATTTTTAACTGTGAATTTTCAATTAAACAACTGCAGAAATGGGATAAAGTTTGTCTATCCATTATATGAACTATCTAATTGATGGCCTCCACACTTTGTTTTATCAATAGAGTGACAATTGAGATCATTGGGTTTCTATAATTTTTAAAATATGTTCAGTGTACAATGAATATTACCAGACATAAGAATTGCATAATTTGCCAATTACACTAGTGGAAATGATGGTAATTTTTTCCACCTAAATACCAATAAAAATTAATGGAAATAAGTTTGAAAATAAAGACACAGTAGTCTAGACTCTCAAAGTCATGAGAAAAAAGTTATACAGTACAAAACATTAAGGTTATATGAAGTGATTTTGTTATGACCCACCGTGATGAAAGAGCATTCAGAATAACAAAGCTGAACTGTTGTTGAAACATTTTAATTTTTGTTAAATTTCTCGTGCAATATGGCTTAATTTAAACGAGTGGTTGAAAAACTCAAATTTGCGAACTGTAGGATTGAAAAAAAGACTTAATTTAGGACTGAAATAATTGTTGCATAGCCTCAAATGCTTATAGCAAATGAAATATGCCTGAGTCAAGCGCTAATCACTTGACTAAGAGAAAAAAGAAAAGAATGTAAATACAGTCCAGTAGTATTTCAATAAAATGCAAGCGGCGGTAATAAGTGGAGTCTAATAAGTACTTACACTACAATGAAAGATTAGCGTTAAAACATTCCCGTAAGAATTAAGGGTCATGCCTCCTCTCGTAACGTTACCCCCTCTAGTAGAAACGGGTGCGCCGTTGCTGGCACTCCTCCCATCCGTGGTAGTTGATGTCGCCTCCAACCTCCGTCGGGGCGACCTCAACCGCGTTCTCCTGACCCTCTCGGTGGCTGCGGCCGCTGGACGGGGGGGAGTAGACGTAAACTGTGTTGTCAGACGGTTTTGCTCCACTGAGACGGCGAAAGTCTTCACTTTTGCCGTCGAAGAAATTTTTTCGCACTGTTCACTGGGCTTTCCGAGGCCCCAAAAATGGAGCTTGATGATGATAATTTGTGCGCTTTTCGAGCTGCCATTTTTTAGAAATAAACAAGTTCTGATTTATAAGAGTGTTAAATTATACTTGCGTGTTTAAATTGAACTATAACGATGGAAATTCACCAAGGAAGCGAAGCTCAGGTGGTTGATTCCACCGTAAAACAAATTATTTTACCCTTTTAAATGAAGTAACAATTTCAAACCCCTCATTTAGAAAAAACACATATGTACAATTTATTAAAATGTAATTTACTTGAAACATGCGTATGTGATTCTGATTGAAAATTGTATGCATGAAAAAAATAGAAAAGGATGCTGGTAATTCCAAGTCCAGCTCCATGTGGTACGTATTATCAAAACAAAAGGAAGCAGAGTCTGACGTCAATGCTTTTGATTGGCTAAACTTAAGGCATAGGGAAAAGTAGGATAAAAATAGGACTCTGGAAAAATCAACATGATTGTTTCGGACTTTATGGAGCTTCAGCAACAGACTTGGCTTCTCTTCAGCTTTCCTCTTCAGAAGGCTTCAATTGATTCTTCTAGCCGCAATTCTCCTCTCTTTCCTAGCCCAGTAGCCAACATCAGAAGTGAGGTTGCCCCCTTAAAGAGGCGAAGAACATAAACCCGGGAGAAGTCCAGAAGAGCGCAAGGCTCAGCAAAAGAACTTGCTCCCGAGGACGTTTTTGAGCACGCGTTAGGCAATCTTACACAAACAAAAAAAATTGAATTTAACAAAACTTTTCATATTTTTCAAATATCGCAAAAATTAAAATTTGCAATTTGAATGCAATTTTTGTAGCTATGACTTTTGTAAAAGGTTGATTGAGATACAGAAATGTTGAAACTTGTTCTTCAAATTTGAATGTTGCACTTGTGCTCTCTTATTGGGAATTCTTTAGACAAAGATATTAAACAGTTTCAAAAATTTGTCCTGTGTTAAGTTGGCCTGAGGGAATTTGTTTCTGCGAGTCTTCCTGTTTTTAGGTAGTTGCTCTGCTGGGGAAGATTTGCCGTATACCGATTTCTCGACAAAAAAATTTTGGTTTTCAAGATAAGATAATTGAGCCACAAATTTCACTGTGTCCTGCTTATTTGGCGATTTGGAGATGCTAATGGCCGAATTTGGAGATAACTAAGGGTATATAGTACAAACAAAAATTTGAGTGACATCGAAAAATATAACCTAATTATATGTGTCAAGTCGGCCAGTAGGTGCCCGTTTTATTTCGGGGTTAATTTTGGCTGACAATTAATGTGACTAAAAAAATTTTGTTTATCTGACAACTTTTTTTGCAGGAATAATAAATCCTTTAAAAAGAGTCTACTATTCATAAATTTCCCCTTTTAGAGTCTAATTTATGTTCCTACAGTAGTCATTTTTCATTCTTCATAGAACTTTGAAACAACTTTTCGAAAATATTGTCTGACGTTTTATGGTATAACTGGTGAGTACAATACAAAGTCTGTCCAACCAGAACATGAAGAGAACTCTGGAAAAAAGAGCTCTGGAAGATAAAAGAGAGCGCTTATTTTAAAAGAGAGCTGTGGAAGATAAGGTTTTGAAAGAATTGAAAGCATCGAAAAATTTATAAAAAATGTTTGTTGAGTTGAGTGAGATGGGGGTAAAAAGTGTGAGCTAATTGAACTTTAAGAAGTGTATTCCAAAAAAAGAAGCTGCAGTAACCAATGTTGAACAATGAATTGAACAAATTCCACACATTGAATTAAAGATTAAGAGAGTTGCCTTCTTTTCGAAGTGAAAAAATAACTGTGAAGAGTTTAGGTTTCTGCCATTGGTTCTTATCGACTGCCTTATGGTATCACAAAAAAATTGTGCTACTGGCCCTGAAAATGATTAGGTTTGTAGGAAAAAAACTTTTATGACAAAATTACCTAATCAATGCACAGTTTTTGTTCATGGTGACCGTATGTAAAATATACCGAAGTTATAAAGCACATGGTTTAATATACAATTTTGAATCAATTTTACTCATTTTGTTTTAATTTTCATTTCTGTGGTTGAACGTTCCCGGATGGATTTGCCATAGCTAAATTTATTTAAGATTAGCGCTTACTGCATTGATGTTATGTAAAACCAACACTAAGCTCGTTGTGTGATAAGCGTCGAAGTTTTATTTTACAAAATCTAGCGTTTAATAGCTTTGATACCCCAGGTTACCCATACTTGGAAAACTTGGTACGACCATAGTCAAATAAGCCAAATTTTGAATGAAGTTTTTTTTGAAACCAGAGCAGATTTAATTGAACAGAACGCAAACCAAACAGATTAATTTTTCTATTCCTTCTTATAAACCCTGCGCTTGTAATTAGGGAATTATTTACCAGCTATGTAAGTGGTACTGACAGTTTCATGTTAAAAACAGAGCTACTTTTATCTGATTCACTTAAACCGCAATTTTTTTTCGAACTTCTTTTTAGAGCTAATCATTTTTGAGACATAATACGTAAACATTGGTCTTCTTTGGAACAAAATCTCAGTTTTGACAGTTTTGATGGATTTTCAGAATTGAATGTTTTTCTGCTTGATCAAAGCCATGAACTCTGAAAGATATCATTAGACTTCCAATGTTCGGTACGGCCTTGGAAGAGGCGTAACAGGTTTTTGCAATTTCGAACTGTTTCGAGATAAATTTTTTGACCATCTGGCCTACCTGCAGAGCAAATTAAAGTAATGCAGAAAACATTACCTTAGAAAAATTACAAAAATGGATACGGCCTTATACGGCACCGTACTAAGTTTTGTAATTTTTCAGAGATTTAAAAAGTTATACCCAGTGCCGTAAACTGATGAAAAGTGACTTGTATGAGATAAGCGATAGATTTAAAGTCGATTTTAGGAATTTATAATTTACATATTGGTAACTGCATCAATTGGCTACGGTGCCGTTGAAAACTTATTACGGCCTTATACGGTGCCGTACAAAGTTTTATAAGTTTTCTACGGCAGCTTATGTCTTAATAAGTTTTCAAAGTTTCGTCTAAGGTGGGTAACCTGGGACTGCATTATTTCTAAGAGTAGATATTACACAAATACGTAATCATAGGTTTTGGTCATAGGTAATTCTTGCATCTCCAGGCGTTGATCTTAGATAATTAGGGCATTGCCAAGCTTAGATCTCAAAGAATATAAACTATAGGAGAGGAGCTAGATGTTACATAAATGTAGCGATTCCAGGAGTTGATATTAGCAAGTTTTATTTTGTCCGGGCCTAAATCTTAAATAAAACTATTTTTTTTCTAAGCGCAGATACTAATTACTTCTAGTAGTACAAAGCTCAGATCTTACAAACGTTCAACGCCAAAACTTCAGCGTTTATCTCACATAGCTCAGGGTTCCAATTAGGCGTTGATCCTACTTAGATTGAACACATAACTCTTTACTGTTTCAGCGCTAATCTTACATGAATTCAACGCTTAATATTTAGACAGCTGTTGGCTGCATTCGCCGATTGCTGAGTCACGTCAGCTTGAACCGAGAGTCTTATGTGTAAGGGAGTAGTGTCTGCTCATGTGAGCTTGGATAAAGCAGAACTATAAAAAAAATATCGGTAAAATTTTTCAAAGCATTAAAAATTTGTGAAACGCTTTCTGGATTGTAGTTCAAGTCACAAAAATGATTTTTTGTAGACCAGGGTATACAACCAAACCTGGTATGGTAAAAGCAACTTTAAAATATTAAATCTTTTAAGGACAAAGTGCTAAAAGTTGAAGTTATGTAAAATTGATCATGCTTATAAACATTCAGTTTATTTAGTTTCTACGTTTAGAAACGCAAAATTTATGTAACGTTGACGCTTGGAGACGCTATATAAATCTAGGATTCACACTAGGAAATGCTAAATTTAGGTCAGAGAAGCGGTGACTATTGTTGCTATAAATTTAGGTCAGAGAAGCGGTGACTATTGTTGCTAAGTTATCAATTTCTGGCAATTTCGCTACTTAATTGGGCAGTGCAGCCGTTTCTTTTATGAAATTGATCTCAAAGCTACAATAGCAACACTATTTACGAAAATTCAGAGGAGTTTTCTAATTGGTCGACGGTAGTTACCGTTTATATTAAAAAGTTTTACCCAAATTCCCGGATGGTGTTGCCAAATTTCCTTGGCCTGGGTTATCATCGTTTATGATGCACTGGTGTGGCTTTTTCAAACCTACAAATTGAAGCAAGTTTGTAAATTAAGCAGATTATACTTCTGAGATTCATTTTTTCTTTTATGGCTGTGATATAGTATACATTGGGTCATTGATATTGCAGCGCTATATCCCCATGTTTATTTAATCTTTAATTTAGTTCATTTTCATCATTTTAGTTCTAATTTGTTCAATCCTGTTCTGAAGATCAAATCTTCTTCATTCATGCCTGTTAAATTTGTTTACTTAATTTTGTGATGTAATTGTCTGATCATACTGTCTATTCGTTCTGTTTCACCGCAAATATCCAATTTTAGTTATGTTAAGTTATGATCAAATTGCTGATCAAAACACTGTAGTTTTTATTTATTCATTCTCTTAAACCTAAATTCAATATTCAGTTGACTCTCTCTCTATTTCGAAATTCGTTACGCTGATCACTCAAATATCAAATACAAGTAAATTTTCGCTAGGCAAAATACTAGTCTAAAATTTAACGCTGTATTTGCGACGGGAATAGCACTTAAAAGTGAGACTCAGAAAATTCAATCTACTGAGCAGCAAATTTGTAGTGGAAACGCTCCGCAAAATCACTAATCATTTCGCAGCAACTAGTATCATAAATCCGCTCCGCAATTCTACACGACTACAGAAAACCATTTATGTACGACATGGCGCAGTCAGCTCGCGAATACCCCAAGACCGCGCTTTCAATCGAGCCGTTTTTGGAACGGGCTACATCAGATCCTCCCATACGTTGGGAGAAGTGGCGCATTCAAGTAAACCTGGCAATCCTTGCAAGAGAGAATATAACGTTGGACACGCTACTCCTACCAAAGCCAACTCTAGTACAATTACTGGTCGAGCCAAAATACGAAATGGCCATCGAGGATGCGACAGAGGAAACGGAACGGGATCGGCAAATTCGGAATAACCAATTGAAGCTCCAATGGGAATTGAAATGCCAAAAATCACGGAGTCAGGCGTTTTGTGTGGCGAAAGACCATGGTCTCTATGCAATGAGAAGTGTGTCTCACTCGTCTACCTAAATTTTTGAACGGAAGGAAGACGTCTCTTAACACAAAAATTCCCGCATGATAACATCTACGACCTCTCTACCCTCAAACTTTGGGAGATGATGGAAATCGCTTTCATACGGCCCAGAAACATCACTTTTGATCGCTACGTGTTTTCCTCGAGGAAAAAGAAAAAGGGTGAAACTGTAGAACAATTCTACAGCATTCTGAAAGATTTCGCCAAAAAAGGTGATTTCGAAAGTTGAGAAGAAGTAATAATCAGAGACATATTCATAACTAATATGTTGGATGATGATATTCAACGTGAACTCCTCCGTGAAACAGTAGAACCAGAAAGCGCCCTCAGTATAGTTGTCAATATGGAGATGGGACATCAAAATCAACAGCAAATTTCCTCCTCCAACAACAACAACGCGTCTGGCAGTACAATCAATGCTATAAAATCCTTAAATAGATTTCACGTCGCGAATGCACGTGGAAATCAAACATGCAGAATGGCAATCAATCGAGCGACGATTGGCCAGTGTAGAGGTTGTGGCCAAACTTGGACTCCAACGCATCGTCAGGTTTGCCCCCTCTGGGTAAGAAATGCAATCATTGTGGTCTTCTCAATCATTCCGCAAAGGTATGTTGGAAAAAGTTATATAATACAAGAAATTCTTGTCAAGATAATCGCGTCAATAGTGTAAAATTTTCTGAAAATACAGAGCATAATATAAATTCGGAAAATCAAAACTTTAATTATATAAACTATAATGAACAGTTTAATTCGGAATACGACTCTTCTGACGATAATTATGTTGCAATGGTGGAAAATCTTAATACACCACCAATTGCATTGCAAAATATGATTAAAAAAACGGATTGCCATTTGCTCCTTGATTCTGGTAGTGGTTGCACTATTATAAATATGTCACTTGCGAAGGAATAAATTTTTAATTGCATGCAAGCACAATGGTCCGAGAAAAAACCACTTGAACTCAAATCTTTTTCTAACTGTATAGTAGAAGCACTCGGAATATTAAAAATACCAGTTCGTTGTAGCGACTGGAGAATTCAAAAAGCAAAAAGCACGGTAGTTGCAGATAGTTTTCGGCTCATCCTTGGACGAGATCTCTTCAATCAATTGGGAATATATATCTCACAAAAGCTTGGCCCGAACATAGAGGTAAACACCGTTGAAACCCTTTGTGCAAAAAAGCAATCTCTAGCCAAAGAATTTCCGGAATTGATTTCAAGAATTGGTAAATCGAAACATCATACTGTCAACTCAAAATTTCATAGAAATTATCGTGTTGCACACCAAAAAGGGAGAAAAGTGCCGATCCATCTTCAACCAAAAGTAAAGATCGAACTCAAAAAATTGCTAAACGATGGGCATATTGAAAAATTAACAAATTGTTCCGACCATTTTTTTTATATCTCCAATCGTTATCACAGTCAAAAAAGACCAATCAATCAAAATAGCCCTAGATTCCAAAAGTGTAAACAAAACTATACACAAAAATAGGTACCAGACGCCAAATATTGATTCTTTGATTCAAATTATTTCAAAAACACTGTCAAACGCAACGCAAGAAACGGCCTATTTTACGACACTCGATTTGCAGTTTGCGTATAGCCAATTAAATCTACATAGCGATACGGCCCGCCATTGTAACTTTAATATTGTCAGCGGAGATATTACCGGCACTTACCGCTTCAAAACGGGATTTTACGGATTAACGGATATGCCTGCCGACTTTCAAGAAGCAATCGATTGTACGTTTGCCGGCCTGACTAATACATTCTGTTTTCTAGACGATATACTGATTGTAATCAGAGGCAGAGTTGAAGATCATCTCGATCTCGGAAATGCTTAATAGAATTAGATCAAAAAAATCTTCAAAATAATCTAGCAAAATGCCATTTTGCAAAAGATAAATTTGAATGGCTTGGACACAGTATCACTCAAACAGGAATAACACCATTATCCAATAAAACTGATGCCATCAAAAAATTATCATCGCCTTCAAAAAATTGCGATCTTTTATGGGATCAGTATATCATCTCAGAAAAATGATTCCAAATCTATTTTAAATGTGATACCCACTTAGACCTCTCCTTAAAAAAAACACAAAATTTTTCTGGACAGATGAACATGAATAACATTTCAAAATGATAAAAACAAAAATTGCCGGAACAACTGAAAATAAGGACTTTAACCCAGATCTAGAAACACGTATAAAATGCGATATCTCTCTTAAAGGTTTAGGTTGTGCATTAGAGCAACGAACTCCAAATGGATGGCACACTGTAGCGTTTGCATCACGATTCTTAATTTCAGTAGAAGATCGTTATAGCATTAATGAGCTTGAATTATTGGGTGTTGTTTGGTCTATTGAACACTTCAAATATGACCTTTATGATAAACCATTCAAAGTAATAACCAATCACAGAGCTTTGTTATCGATAATGAGCGAAAACAGAGCTAGCAAATCTTATAATAGTCGTCTAACACGTTGGGTTGATAGGCTTTTACCTTTTGACTTCACAATAGATCATCTCCTTGGTTCGAAATTGGGACTAGTTGACTATATTTTGCGAGATCCTCAGCAAAAAGCTGTTAATAGATCCACTTATGATGAGCAATTCATTGTTGCTAAATTGGACGCAATTAAACGCAGTGCGAAACGCTTTTCATTAAATGCAGAAAGTTATACTAATTTTTTGGCGCGAAAACCGCTGATAAAACCGGTCGCGAATAATCCACATCCCAATGGCAAATTATGCAGTGAATTTGCACCGCGAAATCGAGAATATTCCGCGAATACGCAAAATGACAATACAATTAGCAAATTAACACCAAATAACTTTAAATCCAATGCCCAAACCGAGAAGGCAAACATTCCTCACTCGCTCTTTGCCTTAAATCACTTCACCAATCAGTCAGATAAAGGTCTCAATAATTTCCAACGAGTTGCTAGTAGCCTCCAAAACGTTTTGATGATGTCGAATTCTGACGAAGAAATACTCATGCAATTGAAACATTCCACCCCTCAAAATTTCGATTTGCCGATGAAGCTGGCCCATCCACCGCCCCATCAGTACGAGCGACACCATCTACCCCAAACACGGACACCACGACAGTGACTTCACCGTCAACAGATGATTTGTATACGGACGCTTTCAGCTTTGCCTTGTCAAAGATATTCTCCAGTACCATGATGGCGAGCCTCACATCAAAGGATGCAATCCTCAAGGAAATCAGAGACTGTGTGCTAACGGACATTGAAGACAGGTGCTGCCATATCAGCCCTTACATACATAGCTTTTGGAAGGACCTCCACGTATGGAACGGCTGTGTATGTATAGGTGATCGAATCGCCATCCCCAACTCAATTAAAGGCGCTTACGTGGAAGCTATACATGCCACACACCCAGGGAGTTGGGGGATGACGGACATGGCAACACATGCATGGTGGCCGTACGTGCATCGAGACATCATCACAAAAACGGCAAAATGTAACCCTTGCGTCAAAATTGGTAAAAGTTTAAACTCTATTATTCCTACTAACAAATGGGCACCATTAAAATTGTGCAAAGTACCCAATGAAGAAATTCAAATTGATTTTGGCGGACAACTTTATAATGAAAAAAATCAAGAAGTCTATTTTCTTGCATGTATAGATCGATTTTCTAAATTTCCAACAGCGGAGGTATTTGACAGAGCAAATGCAGATAACATTTTGAAATTAATTTAAGAGTATGTTTTACTACACGGAATACCTCGTACAATTAGATTAGATCAAGCGCGGTGCTAAACTGGTCAACAAATTAAAGCATTTTGTAATCAAAATAATATACAATTAATTGAAGCTCCAATACACTACCACAGAGCAATTGGGCTAGTTGAAAGGCCAATTCAAACAATCAAGAATCGTTTAGCCTGTATTAAAACGACGGCGCAAAATCAGTTTAATTTGAAAGGATCGATAAATTTTATTATCTATCAACTCCGTGTCTATCGCCAAAAGACCATCAATATCTCACCAATTGAAGCGCATATTGGTAGAAAAACTAATACTCCACTAAGTAATATCTCAATCGAACCTGACCTTAGTACCTTCACATATAATCCAATTTTTAAAAAAAATTACACATGGAGACATTAAGCTGGGACGAGTTTATCTCGGAGGAACAATGGGACAATGAACCAAGGAGCGACATCTAACTAGAGATAAGCAGAATTTGACTAAGCAAGGATGCGGTTCGACGATGTAATGCAGATCCTGATAAAGAATCACAAATGATCCCACACCCAGATGCTGGTCTGGCAGTACCCAGAACTGAGGCCTCACTATCATTAAAATTGGCAAAGAAAAACCCAAAAGTGAAAGATCTAAAAAAACTGCATGGACTTTACGAGGTTCTGGCGCCCGGATCATCAATGATGAAATCAGACGCACACACGTCCATAATAAAAGAACCGGGAAAACGTGAAGTAACCATGAGAAAATCTGATTTGGCTAAATTTGGAACCAAAGCAGAGAGACAAATTGACTTGCAAGTTTACGCTTACAGAAGACCAAAAACACCATCAGGAAAAAAACAGAGGATCTGATAAATCAACACGCTAAAGAGCCAAGACAAAAACTAGAGGGCAACAAAAAGATAAAGCACAAGAAAATTGCTGATGATATGAGCGCAGTCTCTTCTATTCATTCGAATGTGTCAAGAGCGTTACGAGTAAGTATGCCGACGAAACCGAAGAAAACCTTGGTACCCGCACCACCACAACCACCTACAGAGACTGTGATTGATTTGGCACCGCCAGTGGTCCTACGACAGACAGCTATAGTAACCGCGGAGCCACCGACTAGACCGACGCTACGGAAGCTTTACAACTATATCACAAACGAAAACGCACCTCCCCCTCTTTAAGTAAATCAGGCGAATCATTGGCGTCTACACAAACTTGTCCGCCAACCAACTCCTCTACCTCGGCACCTTCACGACAAAAACGAAGGCAGATGATTAAGCAACAACAAATGCAGAATAAATCAATTGTATCGACAATTCAAAAAACAGCCGCCAGTAATCAAATGCGGAATTAGGTTTTACAGTAGACCCCTGTTTGCCGGTAAAATTTTTCCCAACTCAATACTACGTCTCTCCAAAATACCAAGGACCCAAAACATCAATGACAGTTGGCGAGGCGGAAGGTATCTCTGAAAGTGACTGTGATTAAACTCTCCACAAACATTAGAGTATTATTTATAGTAACCAGCGCAAATTTTATTAATTTCCTGATAAACTACTTCGTTGTTTATTTTTGTTGAGGAGGAAATGTGATATAGTATACATTGGGTCATTGATATTGCAGTGCTAAATCCCCATATTTATTTAATCTTTAATTGAGATCGTTTTCATCATTTTAGTTCTAATTTGTTCAATCCTGTTCTGAAGATCAAATCTTCTTCATTCATTCCTGTTAAATTTGTTTAATTAATGTTGTGATGTAACTGTCTGATCATACTGTCTACTCGTTCTGTTTGACTGCAGACATTCAATTTTAGTTATGTTAAGTTATGATCAAATTGCTGATCAAAATTCTGTAGTTTTTATTCATTCATTCTCTTAAAACTAAATTCAATTTTCAGTTGACTCTCTCTATTTCGAATTTCGTTCCACTGATCACTCAATTTAAAATATCAAATACAAGTAAAGTTTCGCTAGGCGAAATACTAGTCTAAAATTTAACGCTGTATTTGCGACGCGAATACCACTTAAAAGTGAGACTCAGAAAGTTCAATCTACTAAGCAGAAATTTAGTAGTGGAAACGCTCCGCGAAATCATTAATCATTTCGCAGCAACTAGTACAATAAATCCGCTCCGCAAATCTACCCGACTACCGAAAACGATTTCTGTACGACAATGGCCTCTACCGCCTCGGTTATTTGATTCATTATTAACTCCGTGCGACAAAAGGAAGCCGCTTTTTTATTTTATATTATTTTATATTAATTTACTTTATATGTCTACAGTTAATTAGTAGCTAACTGGTATCTTTAGGTAGATTACAGAGCAGCCTCGTGTTTGAATGTGATCAGTGAAGTTGGGTTTGGGGTGAGCTACCAGGAGGTCAAAGTTAAGGGTAACCCGCGCAAGGGGGTCAAGTTTGTTCTACCTATATGGAAATGGAGAGCGAGATTTACAAGGCATCTCAATCAGTGTTAAATTGTCATTCACTTTGAGATTTTCAATGATATACGGCATTTATACGGCATTTTTTAAATGCCGTATAAATGCCGTATAAATGCCCCGACCTCAAAATATACGGCATTTTTCCGTCGATATCATCATCTTCTGACAATTTGCAGACGAAACAGGTGTCAGTTTGAGTCATTTGAGTTTCCATTTACAAGAGTTTCCATTTCAATGTTATTAGCAAAAAACCTGTAACCTGTAATATTGTTTTCAATATTAGACAACCCCTTTGACACACTGGATTTTTCAGTTTTTTTTTGGGGGGGGGGGAGGGGGCGAGATTTTCTAACTTTATCCCGGTTTGTGATATGTTTCTTAATGTTGAGCTGGGAATAATTTTCAACTAAGTGAGGCTGAGATGATCTTCTGTAAAACAACACAGTTTGATCGAGAAACGCTTCGTGATAGTTTGACCTTCAGATGGTTTAAACACACACGGTCATTTGTCAAGAGAGAGAATGGGTGTGCAACATGTCACCCGACGGTGTGTCAAAAATGCTATTCGCAGGTATGTAGAACAGTACATCATACGAACACGATTGTTATGAACTACCTCTACCCCTACCCCCGTGAACAGTTAATGGAAGTCTTTCTCCCTCCCATATTAAAATATTTTTTTGTTTTTATAATCATGCGTGAGCAAACTAATACAATTTTGCCCAATAAAATTTTTTTAGATGTCAGTTAATATTACTTTTCCTCAACTAAAAATAAAATTAAATAATTCGACGTTTTAGCTTTCCAATCTTAATCTGCGATTATTTAATTCTTGTCATCAGCCTTTAAAGTATATAACTTTATTTATAAAGTTTAGCAACGCTTCATCGGAAGATTGATTTTTTTTTTCAAAATTGTCATATAATTCTGTAGCTGAATCATTTTGTTCTATTTATAATGAACACTGTGTTTTTAATGGTAATGCTCACTGGACAAGAAAAATAGTCAATTGGATATAAATAGAAAAAAAAGAAAAAAAAAACGAATCGCTGAGAAATAGTTTTAGAAGCTGGAGATTTTGCGTAGTCCCACCCTAATGCCAATTTAACAATTATTTGCAAATCTTTTCTTGATGATGTCCAGTCCTGCTTATGTTAGCAACGTGAGTTATTTCCGTAATCACATCGCTGAGATGGTTGAATTCAACTTTAAAATGTGTAAAGTGCGCCATGAAAGTGACTTGTTGTAAAAATTACTCTATTGGGCCAACTTCTATCGATAGAGGATATAAAATTTAGATCTCTTTGCAACTATTTGAAAATTTAATTATTGTAACAAAATTTACAAATTCGTTTTAAAATATTTGCAAATTGTTTATTAGATATTTGTAAGTTTAACATTACTTTTAAACTAGAGTTGAAAAATAAAATAATGCTTAAATAATTAAAAATAAATTTATTATTGAACTGATGTTTTTATCCAGTCTACAAAATAAGGTCTTCTTAGTTGTCGTGATTGGTTACATGACAAAATACCCAATGCCAAAATACTTAATTTGCCAACATACCCAATGCCATTATATCCATTATTCTCATTAATCGTTTTGTTGAATAATTCAATTAAAAATTAGCACTCGAAATTACGAGCACGTCTTCTCTCAATTAGGTTAATAGGTTTAATCCCAATTTTGGTTGTGATAGTTTTATATCAAGTCCTACGGGCTGCTGAGGCATGGCCATGGCCCAGTAGGCATTGTGAAATGCACTAACTAAATATTTTTATAAATAATAGTTCTGATAATTTTAACGTTAGAAGAAGTTATTGAGTATATTTTAAGTATTTTGTCACATTGAGTATTTTGGCATTTGGCATTTTGTCTTGACACCGTCTTTAAAGATTGATTGTAAAGTAGAGCAAAAATTATTTATGAAATTTGCAATTCCATAGCAGGGCTGTCACGTGCAAAAACAGAGAAGATGTAAGATAAGTTTTGTGAAAACCATGTATTGATTTCAAATTAAATAAGAATTTAGAAAATTATGGGATATTTTTCCCAAATCAAGAAGAACTTTGCAACAACTTAACGAGATGCCAGAAAGAAACCATCAATTGTTTTACAAAAGTCCGTTTGTTTATGTGTTCCGTAAGTAAAACCTTTACAGAAACTGTTTGTTCGTTTGTATTAGATTTTCCTGGTTTTTGAAAAATTTGAATGTTAAATATTAATATACCAAAAGTTACCTAACTCAGTGAAAAAAATATGCCCCTAAAATTTTGTGAACTTTGATTTGAAGCATCCTACAACTAATGATTTTTACAAACCGTTCCACCAGAAACATTATTTCGTAGAAAACATGAAAAAACTAATTGTGTGTGAAATTTACGAAACGAACGAAAAATAGCGTTCTTTTACTATTCTGGTGTTTCAGCAGACTGTTCCCCAGTTTGTGGGACTTTTTACGTTAGAGTTCATTCTTAAAGAACAATTTGGTTTTTCATCTGTTATTATTTTAATTTAAGTGTTAGAGTTGTTTCTTTTCTAATCATAATGATCCCAAACAGATCAACTTGCATCAATACTTAAAGATGTGATATAATAAAAATTAGTCCACTAAGATCCGTAATGGGCCGTACTTATATCAAATACAATTGACTCTCAGCTTGGTATGCATATGACGTATGGCCCACCCTCAACCCCTCTCAAATTACCAAAAATATACATTATTGGAGAGGCTGCTATTTCTTTATTGTCGTGAGAGTAAAATTGTCCGACTTGGTTTCTTCTCTTGTTTGATTTATAGTTATGAGGTTCTCACAACTTTTCACCAAATTTTTCTTAATGGAATTGTATTGAACATCAACAGCAGAATCTTGTTTCCTTCAAAAACATAAAAAAAAGTATTAGTAACTTTTTCAAGCAAGCGAAATTTAACTTTCCGTCACTATTTTATGGTTTCTACAATCTGTACAACTTGGTTTGTGGGATAATTCAAGTTTCGAGTACCATATCGAACCAGATTAAATTTTCTTGCAATAGATCAAAATTATTGTCCAATTAATGTGCAGAAAATCAGCTTTTTAATGACTCAGCTTCGCCACAAATCATTATGGACTTATCTTATAACCAATAAAAGCTCTGTTTGTGCTGAAACTGCCGAATCCTAATTACTTGAGCTATTTAGAATACTGCCTTTTTGTTTAAATCTATAGTAATTGAAGGGGTTGGGGCCGGCTCTATTTTATAAAAACATTTAGGCTGAGAAGTGTGTATAATGGGCCTAAGTTTAACTCAATGCTGATCTGAGGAGAATGCATACCGCTGCAGAGTCTTTGCATTTTTTGAAGGCTAATTGTTTGCTTAATCTCTGATTATCTAATTAATAGAACGAATTGATTTGACAACATTGTCCTTTATTCAAGTCACAGTGCGTATAAAAAAGTGAAACGACAATTCGTAGATAATTTCACAGAAAAATGTTATTGTCGAAAAACTCTGATCACGGATGCTATTTGCACAATGGAAGAAAAAGGACTGTTCTAGCTAGTTTCAAGAAAAATTATACTTTTTCAAAGATCTTTTTGACTTCTATCTGATTTTGTTTCAAATTTTCTGAATGTTAGGACAATTTTGTCTGAACAAAGAGATCCAATGTATCGTGGAAGGTCATTGGCAGTTATATCAAGCTTTCCTCACCCCCCCCCCCCCCCCCAGTTATTCTGAATGATAAACGAAACTTCTGTATACGAATTTGAGATCCGATCTAAGAATTTGATTATTCATCCATGCGTTCTTCATCACCTAGAGATCCTTCCTTTAGATCCTTCATATATAATTTTAACTCAACTGTCGAGCCAGTAGAAATACAACATTAGAAAACATAAGGTAAAGTTTTGTTTATTCCTCAAATTTTACAAACGTTAACTTTTTTTTAATGTTTCCGATGTTTTTAATGAAGAAAACATGTTTTTGGACTCACAGTTTGGAAAAAAAATTGGAAAAAACTTTGCTAGAAATTGATTTTATATCAATATTACGAAAATAGCGCCTTTTAGAAAGTCTCGTAATCTTGATACAAAATCAATTTCTAGCATTTTTTTTTTGCTAGAAATTGTGGAAAAAACAAAACTTTACCTTATGTTTTCTAACCTTGGATTTCTACTGGCTCGAAAGATGAGTTAAAACTATATATGAAGGATCTAAAGGAAGGATCTCTAGGTGATGAAAAACGCATGGATGAATAATCAGATTCTTAGATCGGATCTCAAATTCGTATACAGAAGTTTCGTTAATCATCGCGACATCATATGATAAACTTCTTTTTGATTCAATTGGAATCGCCATGTCGTCTGAAATACCTCGCGCTATTGGAAAATCCACACCATTGTCAAGAGTTTCATTAATTTGAGATTTTTCCAGACTGCATATTTCGCGCGGAGAATGCCTAGGCGTGCAGCGAATATAGTCAACAAGACAAAGCCGCAACGCCAGAACAAAAGTCGATATGTCCGAACCAAAATGAATAAACAATGAACCGTTATGTTTTCAAAAATATGCGGTGTGAAAAGTTGAATGATTCACAAAATTGTGACGCAGACACTGCTTTTTTCGTCTCGGAGGGTCTGGACATTTCGGTCTGGGACCTCAGCTTGATAGGGTAGCTTATATCTGGTAAACCGACTTGGGGTTTGGTTGCCCTGAAAGGTCAAGTCATCCCTGATTATAACTGTTCACACTCGTTGGATCTACAACTACGGAGCACCCGCAGTTGGGCGCTTCTTTGGACTTGGAGGAGGAAGAGAAGGCGACAACAGTAGAAATTCTGTAGGTCGAAGTTGATGGAACTCTGCAGATTGCATTCTCAAGACATTAGTTTTAATCGACACAAAATTAAGTACCTTCAAAACTAAATATTGAAGCTATTAAAACTTTAGGTATCAAATGATTATTATATACAATTATTTTGATTTTTTAATCTATTTCATTGTGGGCTAGTTTAATACTGGAGATTTAATTAGATCTTTTCTTAAAGTGTATACGTTAAAAGACGATTTGAAAAAAAAACAATTTGACCATTCTCAACTTTTATGTAAACGCCTGGTGTCCAGGTTATCAAACATCAGCTATAAGTTAAAAGCTACAGAGAAGTAAAAGTTTTGATTGCAAGAAACTTGATGAGACTAATACATTGATGAGACTAATATTTAGGAAGACAAAAATAACAAAAAGGGTAGAATTTCACAAAAAATCCAAATTTTTTGAAAAGGAGCAAAATTAAAATAATTAAAAACGATTAGCTGTCATTTGACGACAACAAAAAATTTCAATTATGCTTCAGAACAAAGCTAAAGAAAAGTATCATTAGTTAGAATACTTATTCTGACCAAAGCAAGAACTAAATGTACCAGCAACAACAGGAAATTCAATTAAAAATGCGAGAAAACAGATCAATTCATTGAAAAAACAAACTATTAAAAACTATATATTTTCAAGTCAACCTCTTTTCAACTGGTTATGTTATTAATGGGGTATTATGACAAGACCTCTTTAATGAAAAATTATCAAAAAGGTAACATTTATAAGAAAACTCGTTGTGTCAAAGCCATTAAAACCACTAGTTTTGCAGAAAGGAGTCATACAAGTATTTTTACTTCAAAAAAGCCCGAGAGCTGCTAACAATTAGGTTATAGTCTGCGGCGTCAATTAAGAAAATAGAAACAGTAAAAAAGCTCAAACACAAAATTGGCAGAAGATAGTGTCGAAGACATCAAAACCATAAGTTATACGACAAAAATTTTGCGTCTGCTCAATTGAGTGTTTTTTTTTCTGTAAATATTATAAACCCGTCAAAGTGAGCTATTGAGAGCTGTGTTTTTATGAAAGGACTTCAAAAAGAACCAAAGTAATAAACAAACAGCCAAAAACAAAAAAAGATCTGAGAAATCGTAGTATCAACGTCATAAGGAGAATAGTTAAAACATAAAACCACTAACCAGATTATTGCTGGTGTCGGAAAAAAAATTAAAATTCTATGGGACTCATATTTAGAGGGACCGAAAATTAAGTTCATAGAATTAAGTTTGAGAAGGTGAGTAAATTTCAAATACTCTCATATAAATATCGAAAACATATTTTCATAGCCATAACAGCCATTAGGTATCAACTCAGAGCATCAGATAGTTTTACCGAATTGTCTTTAGGAAAACAATTCCGTTTTAATTTAATGAGCTTGTCAGACTTATACAGAAAGTGCAAAAAGCAGGAAAATTTGATAAATTCAGTTAGAATTTACAAAAGCCAGTTTTGTTTGACGAAGCAATAAAACCATAAGTCATTCCCTGAAAACAAAATGAGTGTTCATCAGATCTCATCGTAAATGAGATTTTTTATTGCTTGAAGCTTGATGTAAAAATTGACGGTCTGTAATTGACATAAAAAACTAAAAATTTTGATGAAAATTTTCTTCAAAGAATGCTATTCCAACACTTTTGATTGTAAACAATTTTTTTTATCACTTATCGTCTATTAAGAACACGCCATTGTTCCGTAATTTAAAAAAAATTTTAACAAACAATTTGATGCAAAATGATACAAATCATAATAAAAAGTGAGCAAAAACTATGCTATGTGCGAACAAAAACGCATGTATTCACAAAGTGTTATTGTGAGCATGTGTTCACAAAAATTTTGAACCTCAATAACTCCTTTGTATGCCTGAAGGCCGTTCTCATGATAACACATACAAAACTATCTACGATAAATATATCGATCGGCGCAAATTGACTGAAAACAAAAACCCATTTGAGCATATAGTCCCCCCCCTAAGTAGGGTAGGAACAAAAAATTGCCACAGATTCGAGACAATTCTACAAAAAATAGATTGTGCTAAAATTATAGTTGTGCGAGAACAAGATGTAATAGGGAATGAGTTGTTCTCTATGGTGTGCAAAATGGAATAATTTATCAGAGTTTATGCGATCAGCAGGAAAACAAAAATGTATCCAAAAACAGTGAGTTAGATTTTAGTTTCTCAAGAAGAGCTGTTTCAACTTAGTTCAATTCTTTTGAAACAATTTGTCTGCCAACATCAACATGGTTCTATATTTTGTATCTATTTGACATGTGTTTGCTTAAATTTGAGTTCTCGCGAACTGCATTCTAATCGTTCTCTTCACATGAATTCAGGAAACTTCACCACCCGCAAACAGTATAAGCACAAAACTACAATATTTGAGCCGCTCTGATTTGAACCACTCGATTTCAATAACATTTTTTTTATTTTTTAACATGAATATCCAATAAGCCACTTTGTGCTGATGTGCTGTCGTCAGGTGACCTAATTTACTTCTGATATTATAGATGCTTTTTTTCTTGACGAACTTGACATACAGTTCACCAGTGATGCTTGAATTTTTATCGTAAAAGATTTGGCAAATTTCTTACAAAATTGTCTCTCTACAATTGATAAGAAGATACACCCCCCAAAAGATCATTGCAGACAAATTGTCACATCTTACAAGATTTAAATCTGAGTAAGCATCTTATCAGATCTTACACGATGGAACTTCTATCTTATAAAATCTTGTAAGATCTGATAAGATGCTTATTAGGAATTTTTTTTTTCGTGTAAGATCTTATATAAAATCTTATAAGAGAATCTTAAAAGTTCTTAGTAAACAATTTATCAGATCTTACAAGATAAAAATTCATTCTTATAAGATCATACAAATACACACACGCACACATACACACACACACACTTACACAGGAAAAACAAACTGATCGTAGCCAAAATTAAGAAGAAGGAATGTTTTGTGTTCAAGGTAAGATTAAGACAAGATTGAGATTTATTGAGAGTTTGAAGAAAATTATACAAAATAAGCAAAAAAACAGCAATTGGTTTCCAATATAGGAGCAACAGTTCAAGTAACAATATCTATTGAGCAGTATTTGCATATACTATCTGTTTGTTAAACCAGTATATCAGCAAAGATCAGAAGAAACTAAACAAAGTTGGAGTAAAATTTATTCTGTCCTGCAGACAAAAAACATGCAGCAAAGTTACGTTAGTTCTCAAGGCTAAAAGTTCTTCTAAAAATCCTTTGCTGAATTTGGTCGCGTTTTTTGTGTTCTAGCTTGGGTTTGAGTAAAGGAACGTTTATTGATCATTCAGTTCTTTATGGAATTCAATAAACAGCTAAGAAGATGAAAAGTTCAAGTAAGGAAAAATTATTATCTATATGAACTCAATTACCAAAATTTGAACAAAAAAATCAAGTAAAAAAGAAATATTATCTATAAGAACTGAATTACCAATTAAGGCTTACATAATTGAAAAATCTTCTTTTAAACAAAAATCTGTCAATACCGTCAGTCTGTTATTGCGGTTTTTCAAAACCATCATACACAATTTTCGGAAACTAGTTCTTTTATTGTACTATCTCATGCTGCGATTACAAGACAGAAAAAAAGATGAATGTGTTATTGTGAACAAATTAAGCACCGATGTATTGTTTTTCAAATTTTTTTAATGAATACCAGTAAGAAAATAAAACCAGTTAGAAAATACTTCTTATTCATTGGTTATTTTTTGCCATAAGTTTTTTCAACAAATACTGTATTGTCGTCAAATCACCATTGACCACTAAAAAAAATTGTGATAAGTCGCAGTTGTTTTAAACAAAAGTGATATCTATATTAAAATATTCTTTTTCGGCAAGGACTGGCTTCTAATTGATGTTAAAAATGGGTAATATTTAGAGTAAAAAGCGTTGCCAGATAAGTTACATTTGTTTTTAAACCGTCATTTTTCAAAATACAAATTTAAGCGAAATATAGCAAAGTCTAAGCGGAAAGCAAATTTTTTTCCAGTTTTTTCATAGCTGCAATAAAACAACCAGTAACGAGAGCGTTCATATTAACAATTATCCGCAAACCCTCTTAGAGACACAGCGCATAGATACTTTATCGTGAAACAGCCACAATAGACATTGACGTCAAAAGGAAACTAACATAGAAAACAAACTTTTTACATTCGTATGTCATATCATACGAACTGTCGAAATTGTTCAAGTAATAATCTGTTAACAATTTGAATGAAACCTTTGTAAGACAAGTAAAATAAGGAAACACTGATATAAACTTCCTTATTGTAGTCTATTAAGTTTGATATCATTACGATTTATCAGTCTCGCTAATAATCTCTGTTACCTGATAGACAATAATTTGTTACAGGGGTTCAACAGCTAATCGAGTTTTTTCTTACTTTAATTTTAAAACCAAAACTGCATCCCCGTATAAATCAAAACCACCTTTCAAAAAAGAAGTTTGATTGATACAGTGAGTAACTAAAATCAAAAATCAAACATTAACAACTGGACTGATTAAAAAGTGGACGAAAGATTACGGATTCCACCAGCAGCAAAAATGTACCACAACCATAGAAGACTGCCCATTTATGTGGACGATAAATCTTGTTAAACTAGACAATATTTGCATTGAAAAGGAAAGAAGAAGAGAATTGATTAACAAAAAAAGCTGAGATATTTTTTGAAAATTGTACAGTATTGTTATTCTAAACATACAGTGAGACAAATTCTGTATCCAATTAGTATATGAGAATAAAAGGAAATCAAAAGAACTGTTCATTCCGCGAAAACCATGACACTTTCAGATAAATTCCGATTTCTTTCTTAAAGACAGGTATTTCAAAATCTGCTAAAAAAGCTGAAAGCAATGCATATAAACGTCTTATAAATGCCTGAACAGATAGGGAACCCTCTTAAGCGTGTGGTTATTTATCGGCATAACTGCAAAAAGTTTGATTCCAATCTAAAAACATTGGTCTGAAAATTGGGAAACAAAATATTCCACAACCACTTTGTTTGAACAAAATTTTCAGTTTGAAAATTGGCAACGAAAAATTCCGAAAAGCAAGAAGCTCCTTTTCCATTTTCAAATTCAAAAAAGAACAATGAAAACTATAGACTTTAAAGTGTAAAATTTTGAGACCCTCATTCAGTGATCATCTTCGGGTCTTAAAATTTTGTGCGAATAAATTGTATCCATTATAGTAGATGATGGTGGCTTTTAAAAAGTTTGGATCACTTCCGTTTCGAAAATGCTGAGCCTCCTCAATTAAATATAGAACGATACGGCTCAAGCGACTCTGGGCGTAGCACAGAATTTTCCAAAATACCTCAAAAGCTGGCAAAAAACTTTTAAATACTGCCAGAAAAACCGTTTGGAGTATCCGAAGGAAACTTAAATGCATTGGAGAAAATTACTTTACTGTTGAAAAAATCTGCCGTCTTCTTTTCAAAAGAACAAACTCTGAAAATATAAGTATAGTACAATCTGAGAGACAAGGAAAACCATTCAAAGAGGAAAAGAGCACAAACTACACAAAGAAACACCAACACACAAAGGTCCGAACCAAGACCAAAAAGGAATTTTTTTAAGTTTTCTATTTGTCAAATGGCTACTACTCAAAGTTCTTCACGGTCATTTAGCGTATTCTCTGTTTTTTTTTCTAAAAAACTAGGTGTGGATTTTCTGAGGCAACTGTATCGGTAACTGTATATTTCACACTAAACGTCAACACTAAAACTTTTTTCTATTTTAATTGTTCATGAGCGCAACGGGCAATTAAATTTTCAAAATCTCACAGAGGTGTTATCAGCGATATAGATTGAAAACACAAGGGCTTTGTATTGGACATTTTGAAGTCCACTTTTCTGATGCAATTTCTCACTAATTTCGCTAAAAGGGTTATTCTGCATCTTTATGCTCTCTGCCTCTATTTGTGTCTAACATCTGAATTAAATTTTTCTCTGACACTAACTCATTTTTTCCTCTCTATCGTTTTTACTTAAACCACACACATTGAAAATGCACACGCTCATACATACACTCATACAGACACGCACGCTCATACAAACACACACACACACACACACACACACACACACACACACACACTCACACACACACACACACAAACACAAATAGAAAGCTCGCCGCCAAAAAAAGAAAGCTAAAATTTTCTTTTTGACATCTAATATATACATATTGTTCGCAAATTGGTCAACGTAATTTTTTTCTTGATTTCTGTTTTTTTTTCCGAAAAAATGTATAAGGACTTCTTGGGCTAATTTTATTGGTAACAGAAAAATTGACAGTAATCGGAAATGAGCTCTTTGAATTATTTCGAAAAATTTCGTAATTTTTTGATGATTTATGAGCGTAATACGCCCCTTCATATAAAAAAAATGCAGACGTCATAGAAGTCTAATATGACATAGTAAGTTTTTGTTCTGTATATTTTGAAATTGTTATTTAAAAATTTCTAACTTAAATGATTTGCAAACTCTTTAATGCTTCTGACAGTTTTTGCTCTCTGCATCCAGTTGCTTTTAACAAATGAAAGAATGCTGAATTCCGTTCCTGAAGCTTCTGATCAGTAATTTTAATTTAATGGCTTTTTCTCTCTTTTTTAGTATTTAAATTTTGAAGAAAAGAAAAAATTTAATATTTTTTATGAGAACTGAAAGAGAAAATAAGATTTCTTCTTCTTTCAGGAGAAATTTTTGTTTTTAATAAGATGAGTTTTTAAATAAATGAACGATTTAGTTTATTAATTTATAGAAACGGCCAAAAACTGGAAAAGATCAGGTCGAAGAGCAATTTCAAAACACAGAGTAGTAAAAATAATTATCTCATTTTCAAAAAAAATGTGATTATTTATTAACTTTTTCAACCTGACTAACCATACGCTCTCTTTTTTTTTCAAATTCATCTATTTTTCATTATACTAGAGAAGATTATTTCGAACTATCTGCTCTCACATTATAAAAACACAAATAAAAAGTTTCATTTTTTCAGTAATGAATTTGGTTGATCTCATGTTGGTTTCAAGATAGTGGTTTTTATTATTTTTCCAAGGTTTTGAGAATATTCAACAGGTTAATTCAGATTTAATGAGAAGAATTTTTCGCAAAAACAGCTCTAGAATTTTGCAAAAAATACATTTCTTTGCTTTTAGTTTTACATCTTCAAAGTTTTTTTTATCTCTTTAAACAAAAAGTAAAAATTTGAATGAAGAAAAAAGCCAGCGTCGCATATATATGCCCACTTTATTGAAAATCTGTTGGAACAATAATGGCACTATAGTAGTCGCAGATGAAACTAGGTGTAACGGAATAAGATGTTTTAAGACAGGTGACAACGGAAAGAAGCTTAACTATGGACAATTTTTTTGTTAGGTAGCTATGAAAGCAGCAAAAAAGTTTATTAACAGCACAATTCTCACAATTATTCACCTCTAGTTTTGCTGCATTTATCAATAAAATTAATAGAATACTGTTGTTAGTTTCCTTTTTTTCTGCACTCAATATTTTCTTACATTTTTTATCGTTGGAACCCCGCCAGTGCGTTTGAAAGCCCAGGAGACCGCGAAGGCGCCACTGGAAAACATTCTGTATAATCATTCAGCAATGGTTTGAAAAGACCAATAAATAATTTTCAACTTTTCTCACTATTTCAAGCAACATTTTAAAGTATTGCACTTAAATTTCAACTTCATTGGGCAGTTTATAAGTAAAATAGCACATCCAGTCATCAACTTTTGCATTCAAGGATTTCTGTTTGATCTCAAATTGGATACTGCGACTAACCAACTGTTGGCTTTTGCTAAACTTTCTGACAATTTGAACAATTTTTTTCCAAATATCAAATTAATATCAAGGCAGGAATGTAAATGTTCCTTTGGATACAGAAAAGTTTTGTTTATTGTTATTTGTTGCTTCGTTCAGAAACAAGTGAATTCCACTTTAGATTTATTTTTATCAAATCAAATCGAATAATTATTGATTGTCCAGAAATGATATTGACAAAATCCTCAATTATAATTTTGTGTTAGTAAACTGTTTTAGTTTAGTGTTCACACAAAACCAGTAAAGGTGCAAAAACATTTCCAGCGCTTGAAAATAATAATAATAACAAATTGTTTCTATCAGCCATCTAAGGTCGCTTTGGTCAAATTTACAAAATCGCCACTATTTTTGATATTTAAGACTCTGGGAGAGTACTATTCGGCCGATGGCTGACAACAAAAATAATTCTGATAGCTTCAAAAAATGTTTTAAAATGGAAGACTTCTCAACGTTTCAACTGTTTAAAAGCTAATCTACCCAAAAAAGTTTTTGTTGAAATTTTAGATCAACTGGTAACTAATTCGTCGTTGACAAAAAGATATTTAATGAAAAAAGAGGGCGATAAAATTATTCAAATCTCTCGCCGAAAAATTTTCAAGTTTCTGTACTTTTTTTATCAGTGAAAATATAAAAGCTCTCAATAATCTGCATTTTGATTTCTACTGACCACTTTTGAAAAAATTTTCTTGACATTATTTTGCTATAAAAATTTTGTTTTCGTTTTTTTTTGTTTTGACAGCTCTGCATTGAGGCCCCTTCTATGAGGGGCTGCGCGTTGGACTTGTTTTTGGCACAGTAGTCCACAGGCATGTAATTCATTTTTGGGTTTTTTGGGTAATGATTGAATACATATGAGTTACTCAAATAACTTAACTTTGAATGAAAAACGACAAAGCAAGACCAACTTGCAGCCCATACTTTTGTCCCAATAATTTTTCTCTTGAAAAATTGTGGGAATGAGGAAATTTTTGACAACTTTATAAATTTTTCGACAACGCCAAATGCGCCGATATTTTGAAAGCGCGATGGAAAAGAATTGGGTCTTGAACGATTATCTAGAACTGTTCTCAAAACATCTTCCGTTCCTTTTGATAGGTTCCAGTTGGTTTCGGATCAAGATCAATCAAGTGCACATTTTTTTGCTTATGCGCTCAATACAGGATTAAAATTGAAATTAATCTGATCAAACGTTGATTCAAGCGAATTGGATTCTGATCATAAACAATTTCGACGCTTCAAAAAAACGTTTTCTGGTGACCTTTTTAATGACAAAAATGTGTGGTAATGATTTTGTAACTCTAGCGAGACTCAAAAATACAGAATCGTTTTATAAGAGGCTTGAACAGAATTTCTTTGGCTCTGATAGGAAACGGGAGATTCTGCCGATAACAAGAACCGTTCCTTTAAAGAGAGGAGTCTACAATTGTGAAGAAAAAATATTGAGTTTTAGCGTTTTTGCGAGAACTTTTAACATTTGCATGAAAAACGTGCATTTTTCAATTGTTCATATTTCGAAGGCAAAAGATTTTACAAATCAAACACTTTGTTAAATGCTTTGCTGGTGTATATGATAAAGATGGTGACAAACGCATTGACTTCGAGATGTGGATAGTTGATCAGAGTCAACTTTGAGCTCATATGAGTTTTATCAGGAGTGATTTTGGGCTAAAATTGGTCTGATCATCAAATAAAATTGGTTCTGAAATTGTTTCACGCCCACTTCGAGCCCAGGAAATTGTTTTGAGCGCGCATGCAAGGAACTAAAAATTTTTACCATTGAAAAATTTGGATGCCATATATGGTCTCTTGGATGCTACATATGCTTTCTTGGATGCCATACAGGAAACATTGATGTGACCTTGTTGAAGTGGATGACTCATATGATTTAATTGACCCAGATATGCATGTCAAACCCTAAGAAAAGCAAAAAAAAAAATTCAATGCAAATCGTGGCAATCATGGCAAGATCATGCAAGGAGCTTTCTGTATGGCCTGTATGGAGCCATAGTTCTTGGGTATGGTCGCCAAGAAGGGCCAAACCGGGTGAGTGTAAACAGAGGGCATTTCGGTCTGGTATAGTCTTATCGGCGAGAGTGTCACAAAAGTCAATGCAAAATTGAGAAACGTAGATCAGACACAATTTTTGTTCTGAATAGCAGCCATTGGTTCATTCCAGAGAACAATTAGAATTGTGCCGAAAAGTTACAATGAATTCAGAGTTTTTAAGAACAGAGCGGTCGCAAGTATGTTCTAGAAAAATTTCAGTTCTAGAGCGAAGAGAAACAATTAGTATAGCTTTGGAATATCAGTTTGATAAAAAAAAATGAGTTAGGTTTATTTTATTCCCAGTAATTTGTTTTCACTTATAATACAAATAATTTTCACTATAAGATAATAAATAGCAGGATATATAAGGAATAGCTCGAAATTGCAGGATTGTGAATTCATTGCAATTATTTAGCTTTAATCTTCCGAAATATCCAAATTTGTCATGCTAACCAAATTGAAACAAGAATAGCAAAACATTATTTTGAAGAAAATTCATTTTTCAATCAACTGGAGAATAGTTTTTTAAATCATTCCTATAAAAATTGACGGAATGCATACTCACATTAATCGCCTCTTCTTCCAGCTAACCCATATTAAGAAATAAAAAAATAAATGAGCAGATATGTCACTTTGGTCAAAGATTACAATTTGAAATATGAATGGTGAAAAAGAGATTCAGATAAGGTTACTGAATTTTTAAGGCTTACTCGCAACAACATGTCGAGCTACATTGTCTGTCCACCGCCCTGTTCGAGTGTCCGATTCTGAGCCGGAATACTCGATGGACTTCCAGCTGCCAAACAGACGCAGAGTCGACAGAGCTTTCACTTGCTGGAAAAGAAGGTTTCTCACATTTAATTATACATCAGTTACTTGGTTCTAATTTAAACTGGAGAAATGGTAGTTTTTGAATAAAGCCAATGTAAAGCAAAATCAATTAGGGTTGTTTTTATCTGCATTGACGATAGGCAAAAGAGTGCTACTTATTTCAACGCAAGAAGGTACAACTCGAGTTTCCTAGTCTTATCTGCGTACTAACAATAGACTCAGTTTTAGAAAAAGGCACAACAGTATTTCTCTTTCCGACCCACTTTAGTGGGGGGAGGAACTATATACTCAAACGGTTTTTTTTGTTCAGTCAATTTTGGCCCATCATTAAAATCATCGTAGAGAGTTGTGAGTGGTATCATTAGAAAGCCGGTCCAGCGTAGAATATGGGATTAAAAGGAGTTTTTGCTTTTTGTTTTTTGCTGGGAGCTATTGAGGTCTAATATTTTTTGAATAGAGGACGATTTTCCGTTGTTTTCATTCACCTTTTCCGTATTTTTGACCCAATTTCCGTCAATTGTGCTAAAAATCTAATAAAATTGTTAACAGAAGTGGGATTGATTTTTTATATTGTTCGATTGTTTTATTTTATATATTGCTGAATTGTTCGATGCGAGTTTTTTCGGCTCCAACTTTTTTTGGTCAAAATTTGGACCAAAAAAGTTTTTTCTTTAGCCCTCTTTCTTTAAATTTGCCGGAAGTTGACACTTTATAACTGAGGTCATATTCTTTAACAACTTGAAATAGAGCTAATTATACTCGTGTTGGCCTTAAAAGTCGTCCGGAATCAAAATTTTGCCAGATTTTTGTTGCAAATTTAATCTCGATAATTTTACAAAAAGCATTATTCATTTCTGATAGATTGCGGAATTTTGTTTGAAAATTGATCTTTTTCGAAGCCATTTGAACAAATGATTATTTTAATTAGACGTGCATCATTATCAGGGATGATCTTCATCTCACAATGAACTTGAACGGTAAAAAAATGAATTTTAATGCAATGCGGTCTTTTTCCTACATTTTTCGATGTTTTAGGTTTTATGTAAATTACTGATAAGAAATTCAAATCTTTGCTCAATTACTGACAGATAATATTTGAGACAAAACTGAGACTCAGCAAACATATATTGTTACAGTAAAGCTCATGGATATTATGGCTCTAACCAATTGTTTTCGTTAAACTTTATGGACTTCTTACTTTTCGTTTTCATTTGTTATAATTTTTGTCATCAATTGACATAGTCTCCCTACCCAAAGATTGAGTTTGCTTTTTATGAGGTATATATGAACCCGCGCAATATTTTCAGGTGTTATCAAGAGTCTCTTAAGACATTGAAAATATTTGTTTCAAGATAAAGTTGGTTAATTCTTGAAATTTGCCACTAGTTTATGCTATTTTTCAGTGAAAACAGGTGGAGATTCATTTTCTGTGAGTTACAGTATAAAGTCTGTTTTATATTTAACTAACGGTTTCTTGGTTTTGATAAGGCGAGTTTTCAATATTTTTTTCATTTTTGAGCATAAATGCATATTTTATAGGTTCACTTTGTTTTCTTGCCGAAAAACCACATTATTAAAAAATTCAACTGAAGGAGAGAGTAGTTGGGAAAATGATGAGCTTCGAAAAAAAGGTGCATAGGAATATCTTTTTTTAGAGAATAGTTTCTGCTTCTGGGTTGAGACTCTTTTCTCTCGCAAATTTTTTTTTGGATTTTTTCCCGTATATTTGTCGTTCTGTTTGTTGTTGTACAACCTATACCTGATAACTATAAGTCCCAGTTGCTACCTATTTAAAAGTCTTAAATTATAGCAATTGTTTTAATGATTTTCAAATTAACTTTTGAGAAAGATTTTTTTATCAACTGTCTCGTTTTTGCTCTCATTTTTGTCACCACGTAACCCAATCTCTAAAACAAGAGGTCTCCAATTTTTATTGCTGATTCAAACATTTTTTTCTCTGTTAGTTAGATGTTTTGACAGCTGACTTCGACAGTTTCACAAAATTTTTCCAGATTTCTTTTCTGTTCAATTTTCGGGTTTCGTATTGTTGTCAATTCTCTATAGGTCTTTTATAAAGAAGACACGTTGATGTTGAGCTGAGAAGCGCATGATCATTCAAAGTGCTTGCAGATAGCATTTGATAAACTTAGAGCCTTGAACACTTTGGTTTCATAAAATTGTTTGTGAAAATTTGGCTTCTGCCTGTATTAGTTGTTGCTTTCTTGTTTTCTCGTAGCTTAGTCTCACTGATACCAATGCCAATAAACTTCCTGAAGTTTTGCAATATAAATCATTTTTGTTGTTGCAATCTTATGTCTGTTTTGACTTTTGAAAATATTTGTTTTCAAAAACTAATTTAGGTTTTAAACTTCGCCTTTTTATGTACTTTTTCGGTTAATTTGTTGATTAGTCTCTGTAGAGTAAGGTCGAAACACATTTCCGATTATTTATTTTTTAATCATTATTTGGGTTTCAATTTCAACCATTTCTTTTTTGCCATTGTTACTACTTTTATTATATATACGATATCTTAGAATATTTGAGTTTTTTTCGTAGTTGCACATTTTAAAGGAATTTTCTTTCCTTTCAAAATTATAATTTTTAATGTAGGTCCCATTGGGTTGGACATTTTTATTGATCTGAGTGAAAAGTTTTTGGTTGTAACTGCTTTGCTGCCATTTTCGCTCAAAATTAAAATAAACTTTATAATTTTGAGGGCTTTTGTCTTTCTTTTTGTAGTCGTATGACGTAGACTGGATTATGACGGGTCTCAATTGCTTCCTATGGAGATATAAAAGCACGTTTTAGTGATTCACATTTTAGTTAATTCCTAATGATAATAATCAATTTGAAATTGTCTTTTGTCAAAATTAGAAATGTCTTTTTAACTTACCATTTTTTGCTCTTTTTTGCTGACCAGGTCGATTGAGGACAGGTCACATGTCTTTTCTAATAAAATGTAGGTTGCGTTGTTTTGTTTTGATTTATTTGATGAGTTTTTTATGATTGTCTTAGTCTAGACATCGAGTTTTGGTGGTAATCAAAATTTGGTATTTGATTTTTATTGTTGTTTTTTTTTTTCTAGTTGTCCTATTAACAAAAAATTTCATCAGCCCTCTAACGTGGCATTATTTAATTTCATGAGTGGCGTACTGAGCGATATGTAAGTTTTTGAAAGTTTTCTATCTCTTCATTATTTGGTAGCCAATTAATTCAAGAATGTGGATGAGCGAGGTCGGAACAATATGTGCGATCGAGCCTCCTTGAGTTATTATAACGACACTGGATAAACACCCAGGATTAGACATCGACTTACGAAAAGACCTGATAATTTTAATGGACAAGTCAATATTGACTATAAAAAGACGATCCATAGCCTACTTAAAGCGGAGTAAAAGTCTGTCGTTTAGTGAGTTTTTAGAAGCTTTTTTAAATAAATGCGATCAAAATGAAAATGGTCATTTTTTGGATCCAACAATTTTTTTTTCATAAATAAAATTGATTGGAACGTGGTATTTCAAAGTCAATGAAATCGTGTTTTTCCGGGAAAAGTTATTGGTGCTCAATATCAGTCCCTTCTATGCATCGCCGAGCAACACTAGCATTACAGACAGTAGTTCAGCTGGGGAAGCGGTTGCAGTTGTGACAAAAACATTAAAGAGTTCAAAATTTTAACAATACGGAGCTGTTGCCAATAAGATACATTACGAATTTGTTCAACCAAATGGAAACAGTTAATATACTTTAACAATGTCAAGTTTAGCTTGTTTTTTAGCCATTCCGATTACGAAAATGTAAACATTTGACATTTATAGGAGAACAATTCCTGTTTTCGCTAAAAATTCTGGAACACTGAAAAAGTTGAAAAATAACGCCAATTGACTTAGTGATACGCAATAACAGAATTTTAAAGTGCATATGAGATACTTTTAAGCTTAATGAGATCCCCGGAACACGTGTAATAGCTCTCATTTGTTTTTTACGGGGGTTTATTTCTTAGTTACAGTTTAATTCCCTCTAAAAATTGAACTCTTATAGTTTTGTTTAATCAAAGGAAAGTTAATTTTATGAAATTAAGAACTTGGTTTAAGACATCCCACTAATGATTTTAATGAAAATCTAGACTAATAAAAATGATGCCTCATAATATGAACATTCTACAATCAGTGTTTTGTCAGTCGGCATTTGCCCTATAGTATAGACCCTAAACTTGTCTGTGTTGGCTGTGAAACAATTTTTTCAGGTAAACTTTACTGACAAAGCAACAAACCTTCTAAAAGAAGTACAACGAGGAAAACTGCCTAATTGTACGCTTGTTTTGAAATTTTCCTCAATAAAAGAGAGACTCATTAAGGTTAAGACTCATTTCGGTTAAGACTCTTTTCATTTTAGCAACAATGAACAATTTTTGACATGCTTATCTCGTTCACCAATGTTTTTAAACAAAACAGTGAAACCTAAAATTAACTGAATTTCCAAATGAGTATAATTAGGTCAGGTAAAAGATTTTCTTCTCAAAGTACAAGAGACAATTTCTAAGCTCACGTGTGAGTATACAAACTCACAATAGACGCGTTAGTTAAACCTAAAAGTTTTCCAAGAAACATTGCCGACAATGTTTCCCATTGGGTCCTTCTGAAATTGTTGAAAAAAAGAGTTTTTGAAGACTTTTCAAAAACCGCCTGTTTGATCAATTCCCTTTTAGGCTTTTTTCAAGACAATTAATAACTGATAAGCCTCTAATAATGACACTTTTGTCCAGCCATGTTGTGTTTGATTTCACTTCAAGAAAAATGGTTTTCGTTCTTGAATGCCTGTAAAACCAATATGTTCGACAGTTAAGTCCTGTTATTCTCCGGAAGACAGGTTTCTTATATGTCAAGAGTTTAATGACATACAGTGCTGTTCTGTATTCAAGCAATAGTTTAATTGGCACTATATAATTATCTAGTTTGACAGAAAGAGAACAAATGTTAAATCGATGAAGGTAACAGGCTTTTACTGCCCAATTCAGTTGCTTTTCTAAGGTTGTCACAATTTTTTTTGAAACAGAAAAATGCAAAACAGCTGAGTACTGGAGATCACTTATCACGAAAAAACTCAGATTTTGCGCAAATTGTATGGTACTACTTTTCTGAGGATATGGAGTGTTTTTATTCTTTGCGTCAACTTGCTGACTATTTATTTAACTTGTTGTTGCTACAAAAATGTTTTCTCCACACATACTCCGAGATATTGCACATTCTCAATTTTTTTTCTATGGTTGTCACTTTTAATAGACTCTGCTGTGGATGAGGTGCCAAAGACAATGAACTCTATTTTTTCTGAATTCAATTATAAGGAATGACATGAAAAATGGTCAACAGGAAAAAGAATTTGATTTCTCTAAATGTAACTTGCAATCGGTAATTTTTGCGCCGAAATTATAAACAACTGCATCGTCATTGTATTGGATTACACTGCAGTTGATGAAACTTGGTAGGTCAATTAGGTATAGATTGAAAATAAGTGGTCCTATAAATGTGCTCTGTGGAACTCCTTGCCTGACATCCAGCCAGTAAGATTCAACTTCTGTATCACTACTCGTTGATGTCGGCTACTGAGGTAACTCCTATTGAAAAGGACAGCCGCAGAGCAGAAACCAAGGTGTTTAAGTTTTTCTAGTAAAAGCGAGTGGTCAAATGAATCAAAAGCTTTTGACAAGTCCAAAAACCCTGCAGTGACTACTTTTGTCCTCAAATTTCTGTATTACAGTTTCTGTCAGATAAACAAGAGCATCAATTGTTGAAATTTTTTTTTTGAATCTAAACTGTTCTTTCGATAGGAGGCTGAAGTTTGATAGTTGCTCCTCGATTTGAACTTTGATTAGTATCTCAATAAATTTTTGGCAAAGCAGTCGTTATAGAAATAGGCCTATAATTCAGCAGTGTCTCCTTTTTTGTGGACAGGCGTAAAGTTTGACAACTTCAGTAGAGAAGGAAATGTGTTATGTTTAAGATATACGCTCAAGAGAAAACGTATCGGCTCCACTAAAATATTAGCACCATCTTTTACTGCCCAACCTAAACATGACCATTGAAAATATCAACTTGCAATATATCGGATTTAAGATTTTACAGTGACAATGCATCTACCGTTAATTAACAATAGATTGTGTATGTATGTATTTCGGATCAAATTTAAATTTCAAAGGCAATTTTTTGTAAGATTAGTGCTTTTTAGCAGTGAAACTGTCCTGTTTTAACGCTTTTTATTGCTCAGACTGTAGTCCTTCTGTAATGAACTAACTTTGATTTGACTGATTGAGATGTCTCTTAGCAATGGTATTTCGCGATAATTTTGGTTTCCCGCGTTATTTTCTTTGTCGCGGCATTTAGAGCAAATCTAGCAAACCGCTGTCCAAGGGGTTCAAACCACAAACCACTAAATTAGCAGGCACTTCTCCTATCACTGCACAACTGTTGACGCCGTTTCTATATTTTTTTAAAATCGAATTTTAATTCACTCCACTTCAATCAACGGGCAATATTTTCACCAGACTATTCTTGCGTTCATGATCAGACTTTTGTGCGTTCACCAGACTATTCGGGCGTTCATGTCCAGACTTTCGTGCGTTTTTCCTTGTTTCCAGACCATGTAAATTTGAACGCACGACACCCCCGTCGTGCGTTCATCTGGGTCTGGACATATCGACTTTCTGTCTGGGACCTCAACCTGGGTAGCGCTTATATTGACATTTGATTTTCACCTCAATTGCTTTTTAGTGGTCAAATTTCTTTCAACGCTTCAGCGACGAAAAATGTTTCATTAATACCAAAAGAGAGCGGTGAAAATAAAAGTGTCACCATAAAAAGTCCGCAACTTTAATACGCAACTTTAAAGTCCGGGTAAATAATGCGGACTTTATCTTTGATCTCGTGCACATTTTGAATGATCTCATTGTAAATGGACACTTCAATCCTATACCCTCTAAAATTTTTTTTAAAAATTATAAGTTTTTATTTCAGCAAACACTTCTGTTTTCTTCGACTGTCGTATGAAGAGAGACAGAGTGACTTTGAAAACGACAGTGGTCAAAGAGCAGCATTTGAAGACCTCATACGTCCAGTGTACTCCTTCATCAATTGGTTCCCACTCGACAAAACCTCAGAAGGCTAGTTTCCTGAAAACGTCCCATATCATGAGATTCTCTTTCTGCTATGCCCATAGGGTGCTCAACTATGTATTCAGAGTCATTTATACCTCCACCCTTTCAACCTGGACAATAAATTTGAGTGGTTTTGTCTGAATAAATTTTGGGTTTTTGTCTAATAGTTTCAGCAACTACTTGTATGTCCACCCTCAAATTGGGAAGTACCCTATTAGTGGGATCGACTATATGAAAAAAACCAATAATGTCGAAGTTGGTGTGAATTCCGTACCTTAATTACATGGTCAAGCCCATTACTAAAGCCGACCAAAGTCTTCATGGGTTGACCCAAGCTCTTTTCAAATCTTACGTTGACCAACGGTCTTTTTATGCCAAATATAATCAACCATGGTCCTCATGCGATGCAGCGGTCGATCCCGCTCTTTTTTCATAATCAACAAGGAGGCTCGTGAATGTGCGTTTGCATATGATGTTCCGACCCGAGCTCATCTACGTTTCTGACTTAAGTGTCATCCAATTGAAGAGATAACAAAAAAAGATGTTTGAGTTTAAAAAAACAAATAACTGTTACAAAACCTTACTACTTATTGAATTACATAATGCCATGCCTCATTACAGCGCTCACGTGATCTGCAACTGAAAAGACTACGAGAAAAAAAACAACAAAATAAGCAAAAACAAAAATTTCACGGCAGAAAGCCAACATCTAAATTTAAAAGCACCTAGAAACATCGTCAAAATGCAATCAGATAAAACCTTAACTAAACAAATTTAGTTTCTCCTAAACAAACAGCAGATGGCTGGTTTCTGAGACTAAGTAACAATTCGACAAAGAGAAGATAAAATGAGGTGAAATCAAAAATCAATCAACATTTTTAAACCAAATAATTCCAAAAGTCTAAGAAATCTTTAGCTTATAACGAAATATATCTTGATAAATTTACTAAAAAGTCACTATGAAACCAATGGGACCTGTCTTTTTTTAGAATAAGCCATAGGAACGGACTAAAGACGAAGAAAATCTCAAAAATTACGAACAGTTTGCAAAAACTCAAAAAATTGAAGCCATTAAAATCGATAGCTATTATCTGAACATTATGTATTTTTTTTTCAGTTTTTATTTATAACAATTCAGCTAAAATTGTACTGAAAAAATCAAAAGATTCATTTGGGCCGTATTTGAAAATCATTGCTTCTGTTATTACCTGAATGTGCGAAAAGAAGAGAAAAAGAAAAACAAATACACCACGCACATAATTTTTATGAAAACGCATCCTGTCCACCAAGCAAAACATCAGTTACTACATAATATCAGTGGACATGCTAATTTTTGAAATTCAAGGAATTGGATGGGACCTCTCAATGACGATAAACAGTTACAAGTTGACGAAAAGAACAACAAAAACTGAAAAGTTTGAAAAATCTTTGAAAATGTATAATATCATAAACTTTAAGACACCTTGCTCATCTAAAATCGTTCATTTAATTGGCAATTAGAAGTTTATGAGAGCGATCAGAATTTGAGGGTTACCTAAAGAATGAAAAAAAGCAAAAACAGAAAACTCAAAAAAGTAAGCGAGAAAAGTGTCAAAGCCATTTGAGAAAGAAGTTTTCAGTAAAAACGTTTCGATTTTAAAATAGTTTTTTAAAAGCAATGGGATTGTTTTTAATATATTAAAAAGACTTGAAAAAAACAATTTTAAACAAATATATTAAAACCACGAAGTTTTTATTAGGAAACCACTAGTATCAAAGCCATTGAATTCAATAGCTCTCAATGGAATTAATTAGATACTCTAAGGTCTTCCTCAATGGGAAGGCAATGGTATTTTTTTATCATAGTTCAACGATAACTGATCACACTAAATTGTATGGCAATGACAAATACATCAAGACCACAACTTTTTTGAGAAAACTCAGGGTATCAACATTATAAAATTCAAAAGCTTTTAACGGAAGCCATTAAATACGCTAAATATGCTAGATGTGACAACAAAGATGTCATTCAAAAGTTATCAATAAGGCATCACAACAAGTCATCGACTATGAGAACAAAAACAAATACAGGCAAAACACAAAAAATCGAGGAAAGTGTTGAAGCCAATTAAACCATAAGCTTTTCTCTGAACACTTTTTGTACGATCCTTTGAACGTGTTCTCTAAGCCCAGGGGAACTATCAATATTAGGATATAGTAATAAGATTTCAAAAGCAGCCAAAATTACAGAAAAAATACATAAAAACTAAAAAAAAATTATGAAATCTTGTACATCGAAGTCAAAAAACCCAATAGTTAGAAGATAAAGACTCTAACTAGATAACTTTTTGTTGAAATTGAAAGAAAAATTGCTCTCGCATTACTGAGACTAACTCAAAGTTCAAGAAAATAGGGTTAAGATTGATTAATTTTGAAAAAAAACAAACTTTAAGCCTTAACAACCATTGAGCTTAATAGCTTTCAACGAACTTCAATAAATACGCTCAGTTATGTCACGATGTGAGTACAAAGTTGTTTGTCATGCATAGGTAATCAATAAGACATCACGATATGTCCTATAACTATGAAAAAACAAAAAACACAGGCCAAAAGGAAATTTTCCCGTAGAAAAGTGTGCAAAAAAGTGTCGAAGCAAATCAAACCATAAGTTTTCTCCGAAAACTTTAGCTATGATCCATTTAATTTCTTTATTAAGCAAAGGTGAGCCATTAAAATCAGGATAACAGGATAAGATTTCAAATAGAACCAACAATACGAAGTTTCCAAAAAATTTGGGACATTTCCAAAAAAATGTCCAAAAAAACTGGGACTGACTTATAAATCAAGAAAAAAAGCTTAATTTTGATTTTTTTTTTCAAAAGAAAAACTTTTCAAAAAATATTTTTATAGACTTAACAGCCATTAATATCCTAAGCTTTCAACCGAAGTCAAAAAATACGCTCATTTACGCCTCAATGTTTGTAAAAGGATGTTTTTCATGCATACGTAATCAATAAGAGATCACAATATGTCTTATGATTATAAAAGAAAACAACAAAAACAGGCAAAATACAAAAATTCTCGTAAAAAAGTGCAAGAAAGTGTCGAAGCCATTTAAACGATAAGTTTTTCTCTGAAAACTTTACCTATATCCATTGACGTTCTTTTCTAAGCCAATGGGAGTCGTTTATACAAGGATAACAGGATAAGTTTTAAAAAAGGGACCAATAATACGAAATGTCAGAAAAATTTTTTAAAAATTTTGAAATCTTTTGGCATTGAAACCATATAACCAATAGATAGAAGATAGAAACCGCCAACTAGATTTTTTTTGTTGTAGTAGAAAGGGAATTGGTTCTGTCCTAGATGAGACTGACTTACAGTTCACGAAAATAGGCTTACGATTGATTTATGTTTTGAAAAAATTTCAAAAAATACTTTTAAAGTCTTAACAGCCTTGAAGTTCAATAGCTTTCATCGGAAGTCAATAAATATGCTCAGTTACGCCACGATGTGAAACCAATTTAAACAAATATATTAAAGCCAAGAAGTTTTTTTTAAGGAAACCACTAGTATCAAATCCAATGAATTCAATAGCCCCCAATGGAATAAAGAGAACACGCTAAGGTCTTCCTCAATGAGAAGGCAATGGTATTTTTTTATCATGGGTCAACGATAACTCATCCCAAAAAATTTTATGGCAATGAAAAACACATCAAGACAACGAAGTTTTTGACAAAACCCATGGTATCAGCGTCATTAAATTCAAAAAATTTCGACGGAAGCCATTCATTACGCTAATTATAATAGATGTGACGCCAAGGATGTTTGTCATTCAAAAGATATCAATAAAACATTACAACATGTCATTGACAATGAAAACAACAGCAAAAACAGGCAAAATAAAAAAAACTCTGTGGAAAAATGTGATAAGAATGTGCTGAAGCCATTTAAATCATAAGTTTTCCTCTGAAAACGTTATTCAAGGTCGCCAAAACGTCCTTGCTAAATCATAAAAGTGTCACCATAAAAAGTCCGCAACTTTAATACGCAACTTTAAAGTCCGGGTAAATAATGCGGACTTTATCTTTGATCTCGTGCACATTTTGAATGATCTCATTGTAAATGGACACTTCAATCCTATACCCTCTAAAATTTTTTTTAAAAATTATAAGTTTTTATTTCAGCAAACACTTCTGTTTTCTTCGACTGTCGTATGAAGAGAGACAGAGTGACTTTGAAAACGACAGTGGTCAAAGAGCAGCATTTGAAGACCTCATACGTCCAGTGTACTCCTTCATCAATTGGTTCCCACTCGACAAAACCTCAGAAGGCTAGTTTCCTGAAAACGTCCCATATCATGAGATTCTCTTTCTGCTATGCCCATAGGGTGCTCAACTATGTATTCAGAGTCATTTATACCTCCACCCTTTCAACCTGGACAATAAATTTGAGTGGTTTTGTCTGAATAAATTTTGGGTTTTTGTCTAATAGTTTCAGCAACTACTTGTATGTCCACCCTCAAATTGGGAAGTACCCTATTAGTGGGATCGACTATATGAAAAAAACCAATAATGTCGAAGTTGGTGTGAATTCCGTACCTTAATTACATGGTCAAGCCCATTACTAAAGCCGACCAAAGTCTTCATGGGTTGACCCAAGCTCTTTTCAAATCTTACGTTGACCAACGGTCTTTTTATGCCAAATATAATCAACCATGGTCCTCATGCGATGCAGCGGTCGATCCCGCTCTTTTTTCATAATCAACAAGGAGGCTCGTGAATGTGCGTTTGCATATGATGTTCCGACCCGAGCTCATCTACGTTTCTGACTTAAGTGTCATCCAATTGAAGAGATAACAAAAAAAGATGTTTGAGTTTAAAAAAACAAATAACTGTTACAAAACCTTACTACTTATTGAATTACATAATGCCATGCCTATTTACAGCGCTCACGTGATCTGCCACTGAAAAGACTACGAGAAAAAAACCAAAAAATAAGCAAAAACAAAAATTTCACGGCAGAAAGCCAACATCTAAATTTAAAAGCACCTAGAAACATCGTCAAAATGCAATCAGATAAAACCTTAACTAAACAAATTTAGTTTCTCCTAAACAAACAGCAGATGGCTGGTTTCTGAGACTAAGTAACAATTCGACAAAGAGAAGATAAAATGAGGTTGAAATCAAAAATCAATCAACATTTTTAAACCAAATAATTTCAAAAGTCTAAGAAATCTTTAGCTTATAACAAAATAATTCTTGATAAATTTACTAAAAAGTCACTATGAAACCAATGGGACCTGTCTTTTTTTAGAATAAGCCATAGGAACGGACTAAAGACGCAGAAAATCTCAAAAATTACGAACAATTTGCAAAAACACAAAAAATTGAAGACATTAAAATCGATAGCTATTATCTGAACATTATGTATTTTTATTTCAGTTTTTATTTATAACAATTCAGCTAAAATTGTACTGAAAAAATCAATAGATTCATTTGGGCCGCATTTGAAAATCAGTGCTTCTGTTATTACCTGACTGTGCGAAAAGAAGAGAAAAAGAAACACAAATACACCACGCACATAATTTTTATGAAAACGCATCCTGTCCACCAAGCAAAACATCGGTTACTACATAATATCAGTGAACATGGTAATTATTGAAATTCAGGGAATTGGATGGGACCTCTCAATGACGATAAACAGTTACAAGTTGACTGAAAGAACAACAAAAACTGAAAAGTTTGAAAAATCTTTGAAAATGTATAATATCATAAACTTTAAGACATCTTGCTCATCTAAAATCGTTCATTTACTTGGCAATTAGAAGTTTATGAGACCGAACAGAAATTGAGGGCTACCTAAAGAAAGAAAAAAATCAAAAACAGAAAACTCAAAAAAAAATAAGCGAGAAAAGTGTCAAAGCCATTGGAGAATGAAATTTTCAGGAATATTTTTCTATTTTCAAATAGTTTTTTAAAAGCAATGGGATTGTTTTTCATGTTTTAAAAAGACCTAAACAAAAAACAAATCTGAAAAGATATATTAAAACCACGAAGTTTTTTTAAAGAAACCACTAGTATCAAAGCCATTGAATTCAAAATCTCTCTATGGAATTAACAAAACACGCTAAGGTCTTCCTCAATGTGAAGGCAATGGTATTCTTTTTACCATAGTTCAATGATAACTCATCACAGATAATCGTATGGCAATAACAAATACATCAGGACCACGAAATTTTTGAGAAAACCCATGGTATCAACATCATAAAAATCAATAGCTTTTAACGGAAGCCAATAAGTACGCTAAATATTCTAGATGTTACAAAAAGGATGTCATTCAATAAGGCATTACAACATGTCATTGACTATGAAAACAGCAACAAATACAGGCAAAACATAAAAAATTGATGAAAGTGTCGAAACCGATTAAACCATACGCTTTTCTCTGAAAACTTTTTTCACGATCCTTTGAACGTGTTCTCCAAGCTCAGGGGAACTATCAATATTAGGATATAGTAATAAGATTTCAAAAGCAACCAAAATTACGGAAAAAAAGACATAGAAAAAAATGAAAACTCGTACAGCGAATTAAAAAAAATAGTTAGAAAATGCTCTCTCATTACTGAGACTAACTTAAAGTTCAAGAAAATGGGGTTAAGATCGAATAATGTTGAAAAAAACAGACTTTAAACCTTAACAACCATTGAACTTAATAGCTCTCAAGGAACTTCAATAAACACGCTCAGGTATTTCACGATGTGAGTACAAAGATTTTTGTCATGCATAGGTAATCAATAAGACATCAAGATATGTCTTATAACTATGAAAAAACAACAAATACAGGCAAAAACGAAAATTTCCCGTAGTGTGCAAGAAAGTGTCGAAGCCAATCAAAACAATAAGTTTTCTCCGAAAACTTTTGCTATGGCCCCTCTAACTTCTTTATTAAGCAAATGGGAGCCATTAAAATTAGGAAAACAGGATAAGATTTTAAATGGAACCAACAATACGAAATGCCCAAAAATTTTTTTAAAAACTTGAAACCTTGTTCCGTTGTAGTCATACAGCCAATAGTTAGAAGGTAAGACCGCTAATTAGATAAATTTATGTGAAAATAGAAACGAAAGATCTCTGTCATTACGGAGACTGACTTATAAATCAAGAAAAAAGCTTAATATTAATTTATATTCAAAAGAAAATCTTTTCGAAAAATATTTTTATAGACTTAACAAACATTAATTTCAAAAGCTTTCAACGGAAGTCAATAATTAAGCTCAGTTAAGCCTTGATGTTTGTAAAAGGATGTTTTTTATGCATACGTAATCAATCAGAGATATCAATATGTCTTATGATTATAAAAAAACAACAAAAACAGGCAAAATCCAAAAGTTCTAATAAAAAAGTACCGGAAAGCGTCGAAGCCAATAAAACTAAAAGTTTTTCTCTAAAAACTATACCTATTTCCATTGAAGTTTTTTCTAAGCCAATGGGAGTCATTAATATAAGGATAACAGGATAAGTTTTAAAAAGGAACCAATAATACGAAATGTGAAAAAAATTTTTTTAAAATTTTGAAATCTTGTGGCATCGAAACCATATAACCAATAGTTAGAAATAGAAACCGCCAACTAGATTTTTTTTGTTGTAGTAGAAAGGGAATCGGTTCTGTCCTTACTGAGACTGACTTACAGTTCACCAAAATAAGCTTGATATTGATTTATGTTCAAAAAAAAATTACAAAAAATACTTTTAAAGTCTTAACAGACTTTAAAGTCAATAGCTTTCATCGGAAATCCATAAATACGCTCAGTTACGCCACGATGTGAGTAAATGGATGTTTTTCATAAATGCATAATCAATAAGATATCACAAAATATCTTATGACTATGAAAAAAAAACATATACAGGCAAAAACAAAAAGTTCTGGAGAAAAGTGCAATAAGAAAGTTTTGAAGCCATTTAAACCACAAGTTTTTTCTCTGAAAACGTTAATTACGAAGAAGACTTGAGAAAAACCAATTCAAGGAAAAATATTAAAACCAAGAAGTTTTTTTAAGGAAACGACTGCTATCAAAGCCATTGAATTCAATAGCTCTCAATGGAATTAAATAAACACGCTAAGGTCTTCATCAATGGGAAGGCAATGATATTTTTTATCATAGGTCAACCATAACTCATCATAATAAGTTATAAGGCAATGAAAAAAACATCAAGACCACGAAATTTTTGAGAAAACCCATGGTATCAGCGTCATAAAATTCAATAGCTTTGGACGGAAGCCATTAAATACGCTAAATATGCTAGACGTGACGACAAGGATGTTTCAATCAAAAGATATCAATACGACATTACAACATGTCATTGACCATGAAAACAACAACAAAAACAGGCAAAATAAAAAAACTCAGTGGAAAAGTGCGATAAGAAGGTGCTGAAGCCATTTAAACCATAAGTTTTTTCCCTGAAAACGTTATCTATGATCTCCAAAACGTTCTTACTAAATCAATGGGAGCCGTCATTATTAGGATAAAATGATAAGACTTCAAAAGGACCCAATAATACGAAATGTCCAGAGAAAATTTGAAATCTTGTGGCATTGAAGTCATATAACCAATAGCTAGAAGATAAAACTGCTAACGAGATAGATTTTGGTTGCTGTAGGAAGAAGGGGGTCCTGTCATTACTGAGACTGACTCACATTTCCCAAAGAAGAATTGATACTTAGCTCATGTTAAAGAAAAATTTTGAAGTTTTTTTCAAAGTCTTAACAGCCATTAACAGCCATAGTTCACAAAAAAAGTTTATGATTAGCTCATGTTAAAGAAAATTTTTGAATTTTTTTTTCATAGATTTAATAGTGACTAGCTCTCCATTCAAAGCACTAGATGGGTTTGTCTGATGCTCATTAAGAAACCTATTGGACTTTTAGTCAACAAGTTTATGCCATAGGATTCCAAAATTTTAGTAGAACCTCATAAAGAAAATCAAATCAAAATTTTATTTAAAATTACGAAAACTGACATACGAATCCAAAAAACCTTGGAAACGAATTTTGTTCCTTGGGCTTCATTTGATTATAATGAGGTTTGTTATTAACGGAACCTCAATATGAAAAGTGACTAGCATCTAGGTGGCTTGAAAAAACAAAAAAAAACAATTTTTTCTAAAAAAGGAGCTCTCTAATAGAATTCGATTTTTTTTATAGTAAACTTTCCTATGAGACCAGAACTAGTTTTTTAATTGCCTTTTATCTATAAGGAACAGAAAATTGATTTTTTTTGTCGCGTGAAAGGTAATTTTGATTTAAAATTTTTGTAGCAAACGTGTTAATTCAACAAAAATTCCGGTAAAAGTGAACAAAAGTGAAACGAATATCACGTGTTCACATGAAAATTTAAACCTTAATAACTCCTCAAAAAAGAAATGAAATTCAAAAAAAATCTTTTTATGTTCGAATTCTAGGCTGGATGATATTTTTACCAGCCTCACATAATACCACTCACATTTCTCTACGATGAATATATCGATCGGTCAAAATTGTCTGAACAAAAAAAAACCAAATTGAGTGTATAGTTCCTTCCCCCACAAGTGGGGTCGGAAAAATTAAAAATGAAGGTAAGTAAAAGTCGACATTTTTGAGCAGAACAGCAGATGCGGACGCTTATCCAGAGCTAAGCCTCCCAGCATTCCAAGAAACGAATCGACATAAGGGAGGGAAACTGTTAAAGGCTATAATTTTTTAGCTAAATAGAGGACCACAAGGCTAGCTTTGTTGATCATTTATGCTAAGTTCAAAATTTCATGAGAGTGCCAAATCATTCAAGCATTGTAAGACAGCAATTTTTTTTCTAAATATGAAATTTAGTGGCAAAATTTTTTTAACAACCGGCGATACCATTTAAAAGAAACAACAATTTTGACTATTTTATACGCATGTTTAAAAATATGAGCATTTTGTTTTGTTCTTACAATAATAAAGCCCCTGAGAGTGGTCGTCTTTGCATAACAAAATAGGATGAACCCAAATTCCTCCATCAAGTTGAACCACATTCCTTTCAAATTTAGCAAGATTGGCCCTATGTCGCCTCATAAGCGGAAAAAATTAAATTCTAGTAACGTAACCGGAAATCTTCCAAACCAACCACCGAAATTAATAAATCTCAAGACTGGACCTAATGAAATAAGATAACTTATTTTTTAGCTCAATTTAATTATTACAGAGAAAAATAACATTTTTGCGGTCAACCTTTTTGGCACTTAAACAAAAATTATTACAAAACCCATCAAGTATCTTTTTACATGATAGTAGATTGAGTCTGATTTAAATGACATTAAAGTTAAGTTACAGAAAATTAGGTGTGTGGTAGAATATGAAACTTCTTTGAAAGTGCTCAGTTGTTCCAACATATGAGAGGAAGATTATTTCAGTATGAATTGATACTTTTATCGTTACTATTAAAAAAAAATTCAACGCTATTTCAGCAACAGCAGCTAAAAGATACGGCCACTTAGCTGTGAGTTTCTTTACGTCTCGATTTATCACAAATCTATCCTGATTTTTTGAAAAAGAACGCCAGTCTTGGAAATAGGAACCTTGAAGCATTGAAAAAATATCGCTAAGAATAGGAAGGAAAAAACGAATAATTCAATTTAATTTATTGATACTTTGATTTATTAAACATTTAAAGCATGAATTTTTAGTTATTTTTCCTTCAATTATATTTAACTTAAACAATTTAATGATACATAAGTCTCGCCAGTTACTGTTTTTTTAGTGCCCTACTCCTGCAGTTTTTTTCCAATAAACCATAAACCAACCATCAATTGCTTTCTTAAATACCATGAACCATCCATAAATGGTTTTCTTAGATATTATACACACCGGTTATGGCCATCTTGGATACCATAGAATTACCTTTAATAGTGATCTTGAATACTATAGAGTTTTCAGTTTGAATGCTATGGAAAAGTGCGATAAGAAAGTGCTGAAGCCAATTAAACCATAAGTTTTTTCACTGAAAACGTTATCTATGATCTCCAAACCGTCCTTACTAAATCAATGGGAGCCGTCATTAATAGGATAATGTGATAAGACTTCAAAAGGACCCAATAATACAAAATGTCCAGAGAAAATTTGCATTGAAGTCATATAACCAATAGCTAGAAGATAAAACCGCTAACGAGATAGATTTTGGTTGCAGTAGGAAGAAGGGGGTCCTGTCATTACTGAGACTGACTCACATTTCCCAAAAAAGAATTTATGCTTAGCTCATGTTAAAGAACATTTTTGAATTTTTTTTTTCAAAGGTTTAATAGTGATTAGCTCTCCACTCAAAGCACTAGATGGGTTCGTTTGATGCTCATTACGAAACCTATTGCACTTTTAGTCAACGAGTTTACGCCATAGGATTTAAGACGTGTGCTGAGGTAGG
>NC_134478.1:47254799-47333662 GCF_964194025.1 Convolutriloba macropyga
GAGTATTTTAGTTTATATTTATTAACATAAGTAAAGTCTCTAAATCCTTTTGTTGGAAGTCAACACTGACTCCAGATTCCAAAATTTTAGTAGAACCTCATAAAGAAAAACAAATCAAAATTTTATTTAAAATTACGAAAACTGACATACGAATCCAAATAAACCTTGGAAACGAATTTTGTTCATTGGGCTTCATTTGATTATAATGAGGTTTGTCATTAACGGAAATCAATATGAAAAGTGACTAGCATCTTGGTGGCTTGAAAAAACAAAGAAAAGAGTTTTTTATAAAAAAAGAGCTCTCTAATAGAATTCGATTTTTTTTATAGTAAACTTTCCTATGAGACCAGAACTAGTTTTTTAATTGCCTTTTATCTATTAGAAACAGAAAATTGATTTTTTTTGTCGCGTGAAAGGCATTTTTGAATTAAAATTTTTGTAGCAAATGTGTTAATTCAACAAAAATTCCGGTAAAAGTGAACGAAAGTGAAACAAATATCACGTGTTCACATGAAACTTTAAACCTGGATAACTCCTCAAAAAAGAAATGAAATTCAAAAAAATCTTTTTATGTTCGAATTCTAGGCTGGATGATATTTTAACCAGCCTCAAATAATACCACTCACATTTCTCTACGATGAATATATCGATCGGTCAAAATTGTCTGAACAAAAAAAAACCAAATTGAGTGTATAGTTCCTCCCCCCACAAGTGGGGTCGGAAAAATTAAAAATGAAGGTAAGTAAAAGTCGACATTTTTGAGCAGAACAGCAGATGCGGACGCTTATCCAGAGCTAAGCCTCCCAGCATTCCAAGAAACGAATCGACATAAGGGAGGGAAACTGTTAAAGGCTATAATTTTTTTAGCTAAATAGAGGACCACAAGGCTAGCTTTGTTGATCATTTATGCTAAGTTCAAAATTTCATGAGAGTGCCAAATCATTCAAGCATTGTAAGACTGCAATTTTTTTCTAAATATGAAATTTTGTGGCAAAATTTTTTTAGCAACCGGCGATACCATTTAAAAGAAATAACAATTTGGACTATTTTATACGCATGTTTAAAAATATTAGCATTGTTTTTTGTTCTTACAATAATAAAGCCCCTGAGACCGGTCGTCCTTGCATAACAAAATAGGATCAACCCAAAGTCCTCCATTAAGTTGAACCACATTCCTTTCAAATTTAGCAAGATTGGCCCTATGTCGCCTCATAAGCGGAAAAAATTCAATTCTAGTAACGTAACCAGAAATCCTCCAAACCAACCACCGAAATTAATAAATCTCAAGACTGGACCTAATGAAAGAAGAAAACTTCGTTTTTTGCTCAATTTAATTATTACAGAGAAAAATAACATTTTTGCGGTCAACCTTTTTGGCACTTAAACAAAAATTATTACAAAACCCGTCAAATATCTTGATAGTAGATTGAGTCATGATAGTAGATTGAGTCTGATTTAAATGACATTAAACTAAGTTACAGAAAATTAGGTGTTTGGTAGAAAATGAAACTTCTTTGAAAGTGATCAGTTGTTCCAACATATGAGAGGAAGATTATTTCAGTATGAATTGATACTTTTATCGTTACTATTAGAAAAAAATTCAACACTATTTCAGCAACAACAGCTAAAAGATACGGCCGCTTAGCTGTGAGTTTCTTTACGTTTTGATTTATCACAAATCTAACCTGATTTTTTGAAAAAAATGCCGGTCTTGGAAATAGGAACCTTGAAGCATTGAAAAAATATCGCTAAGAATAGGAAGGATAAAACGAATAATTCAATTTAATTTCTTGATACTTTGATTTATTAAACATTTAAAGCATGAATTTTTAGTTATTTTTCCTTCAATTATATTTAACTTAAACAATTTAGTGATACAAAAGTCTCGCCAGTTAGTGTTTTTTTAGTACCCTACTCCTGCAATTTTTTTCCAATAAACCATAAACCAACCATCAATTGCTTTCTTAAATACCATGAACCATCCATAAATGGTTTTCTTAGATACTATACACACTCCGGTTATGGCCATCTTGGATACCATAGAGTTAGTTACCTTTAATAGTGATCTTGAATACTATAGAGTTTTCATTAACGGCTATCTTAGATATCATACACCCGACCATTTATGGTATATTGGATACCATAGTAAGATCCTACTCGAAAATTTGGCCCTCCGTGGACGGAACTATAAAAGATCTTAAGTATGGTATCTAAGACGGGCAAACCCGGGATAGGTCATAATCTAATTTAACTGTTTTTCGAAAAAAATTCTGACCTTAATAGGAAGTAAATTAAACTTTTTTGGCAAGTGAGAGCTTTTCTTATGGCACAAAAGAAAAAGAACTAAATGTTTGTATTTATTTATCCTAAGAACGAAATCTTCCATAGTTTCTCTCTATACTTTTTTTTTTCATTTTCTACAAGTGCATTTCACCGCAAATATTAAAAGATCATTGCTTTATTTGTCCGGGGGTATAATGGAAATTTTACATTTGACCACAAAGCTTTCAGGTCTTAACGCGATATATCGAGAACTGTGAGCGGGGCATATTTTTTTACTTAGACCCCACTGGTACGTTCTACAACCCAACCCCGCCATAACACATGTATCAAAAAATAGTAACTAAATAAAGCGTTTAAATAAAGGCGACGCAAATAGTGTGCATCCATTAAGTTAGGAGGAGAGGCGGAAGGGGCGATCACAGTATCACAAATCGTTCGAGTAATCGAATTTTGAAGCAGAAAGATCCGAAATAACAGATCACTTAGGAGTTCTGTGCAAAAATTAAAAAAAAACTTAATTTTCTGTAGATTGCTGCAAGTATCAAGGAAAAGTGTTCATGGATAACGGGGAACGATATGGACTGCGAGCAATTGTCTACATTGAAAACATTGTATGGAACATCCAAAGGAACGACAAGGTGTTGACATACGTCAGGGTTAGTTTTTCCACACTATGAGGTGCCAGTTCTCTTTTCAGTCAATATTATTCGTCGTTTATGGTCAAGTGTGGCCCGCTTGGATGGAGGATACTATCAGACTTTGACTGATGATCATAACCAAAATATTGTCTGCTCTTGAACAAAGTATTATCTGACCATGAAATAAGTATTATCTGATAATCAACATAATCTCATCGGATCATGAACACAGTATCATCTGATCATGATCAAAAAATCATGATCAAGAACACAGTATTTTCTGATCATGAACAAAGTGTTATCTAATCATGTACAAATTATCATCTCATCTTGAACCCAGTATCATCTGATTATGATCACAGTATTATCTGATCATGGAAAATCATCATCTGTTCATGAAAACAGGATCATCTGATCATAAACGCAGTGTTATCTGATCATGAAAATAGTATCATCTGGTCATGAATACAGTATCTTTTGATCATGAACACAGTATCAGATATCCATGATCGCGAACAGAATATAATGATCATTAACCCGTTATTATCTGGTCATGAACAAATTATATTCTGATCATAAACAAAGTTTTATCTGATTAAGAACACAGCTTCATCTGATCAAGAACAAAACAGAATCTGATCTTGAGCAAAGTAATATCAGATCGTGAACAAAGAATCATCTGATCATGAACACGGTATAATCTAATCAAGACCACAGTAATATCTGATCAAGAACGAATTATCTTGATCATGACCACAGTATCACGTGACATGAAAACAATACCATCTGGACATGAACAAGTTATTAATCCGATCAGGAACAAATTATCATCTGATCATAAACACAGGATCATCTGATCATGAACAAAGCTTTATCTGATCATGAACAAAGCATTATCTGATCCGAACAAAGAATCATGTGATATTGAAAAAAGTATTGTCTAATAATGAGCACAGTATAACCTGATCATGATCGATTCATCATGATCATGAACTCAGTATATTCTCATCATCTTATCGCAAAAAAAATCATTCTTCGACAAATTATCAGGTGATCATGAACACAATATCATCTGATCATGAAAACAGTATTATCTGATCATGAATACAGTATCTTCTGATCAAGAAGAAAGAACCAGATATCCATGAACACTGTATCATCTGATAGTAAACAGAACATCATGATCATGAACCTGTTTTTTTTTCGGATCATGAGCGTAGTGTTATCTGATCAAGAACACTGTTTCATCTGACCATGAACAAAATACAATGTGATCTTGAACAAAGTATCATCTGATCGTGAACAAGGAATCATCTGATCATGAGCGCGGTATCATATGACCATGAACACAATATCACTTGATCATGAACACGGTACCATCTGATCACGAACAAAGTATTATCCGGTCAAGAAAATACCATCACCTGATCATGAACACAGGATCTTCTGATCACGAGCGAAGTACTATCTGATCATGAACAAAAAATCACCTGATCATGAACATACCATTATCTGATCCGAACAAAGAATCATTTGTTCTTGCCAAAAATTTTACCTTATCATGAGCACACTATGATCTGACCATGAACTCAATATAATCTGATCATCTTCACCCGAAAAATTTATTATATAATTGTGATCAAATTATCAACTGATCATGAACACAGTATCATCTGACCATAAACACGGTACCATCTGATCGCGAACAAAGTATTATCCGGTCAAAAACAAATCATCATCTGATCATGAACACAGGACCATCTTATCACGAACAAAGTATTATCTGATCATGAACAAAACAACCTCTGATTAAGAGCAAATTATTATCTGATCATAAACAAAGCTTTATTTGATCAGAACAAAGAATCATGTGATATTGAAAAAAGTATTGTCTAATAATGAGCACAGTATAACCTGATCATGATCGATTCATCATGATTATGAACTCAGTATATTCTGATCATCTTATCGCAAAAAAAATCATTCTTCGAAAAATTATCAGGTGATCATGAACACAATATCATCTGATCATGAAAACAGTATTATCTGATTATGAATACAGTATCTTCTGATCAAGAACAAAGTACCAGATATCCATGAACACTGTATCATCTGATCGTAAACAAAACATCATGATCATGAACCTGTTATTTTCGGATCATGAGCGTAGTGTTATCTGATCAAGAACACTGTTTCATCTGACCATGAACAAAATACAATGTGATCTTGAACAAAGTATCATCTGATCGTGAACAAGGAATCATCTGATCATGAGCGCGGTATCATATGACCATGAACACAATATCACTTGATCATGAACACGGTACCATCTGATCACGAACAAAGTATTATCCGGTCAAGAACATACCATCACCTGATCATGAACACAGGATCTTCTGATCACGAGCGAAGTACTATCTGATCATGAACAAAAAATCACCTGATCATGAACATACCATTATCTGATCCGAACAAAGAATCATTTGTTCTTGCCAAAAATTTTACCTTATCATGAGCACACTATGATCTGACCATGAACTCAATATAATCTGATCATCTTCACCCGAAAAATTTATTATATAATTGTGATCAAATTATCAACTGATCATGAACACAGTATCATGTGACCATAAACACGGTACCATCTGATCGCGAACAAAGTATTATCCGGTCAAAAACAAATCATCATCTGATCATGAACACAGGACCATCTTATCACGAACAAAGTATTATCTGATCATGAACAAAACAACCTCTGATTAAGAGCAAATTATTATCTGATCATAAACAAAGCTTTATTTGATCAGAACAAAGAATCATGTGATATTGAAAAAAGTATTGTCTAATAATGAGCACAGTATAACCTGATCATGATCGATTCATCATGATTATGAACTCAGTATATTCTGATCATCTTATCGCAAAAAAAATCATTCTTCGAAAAATTATCAGGTGATCATGAACACAATATCATCTGATCATGAAAACAGTATTATCTGATTATGAATACAGTATCTTCTGATCAAGAACAAAGTACCAGATATCCATGAACACTGTATCATCTGATCGTAAACAAAACATCATGATCATGAACCTGTTATTTTCGGATCATGAGCGTAGTGTTATCTGATCAAGAACACTGTTTCATCTGACCATGAACAAAATACAATGTGATCTTGAACAAAGTATCATCTGATCGTGAACAAGGAATCATCTGATCATGAGCGCGGTATCATATGACCATGAACACAATATCACTTGATCATGAACACGGTACCATCTGATCACGAACAAAGTATTATCCGGTCAAGAACATACCATCACCTGATCATGAACACAGGATCTTCTGATCACGAGCGAAGTACTATCTGATCATGAACAAAAAATCACCTGATCATGAAAATACCATTATCTGATCCGAACAAAGAATCATTTGTTCTTGCCAAAAATTTTACCTTATCATGAGCACACTATGATCTGACCATGAACTCAATATAATCTGATCATCTTCACCCGAAAAATTTATTATATAATTGTGATCAAATTATCAACTGATCATGAACACAGTATCATGTGACCATAAACACGGTACACTCTGATCGCGAACAAAGTATTATCCGGTCAAAAACAAATCATCATCTGATCATGAACACAGGACCATCTTATCACGAACAAAGTATTATCTGATCATGAACAAAACAACCTCTGATTAAGAGCAAATTATTATCTGATCATAAACAAAGCTTTATTTGATCAGAACAAAGAATCATGTGATATTGAAAAAAGTATTGTCTAATAATGAGCACAGTATAACCTGATCATGATCGATTCATCATGATTATGAACTCAGTATATTCTGATCATCTTATCGCAAAAAAAAATCATTCTTCGAAAAATTATCAGGTGATCATGAACACAATATCATCTGATCATGAAAACAGTATTATCTGATTATGAATACAGTATCTTCTGATCAAGAACAAAGTACCAGATATCCATGAACACTGTATCATCTGATCGTAAACAAAACATCATGATCATGAACCTGTTATTTTCGGATCATGAGCGTAGTGTTATCTGATCAAGAACACTGTTTCATCTGACCATGAACAAAATACAATGTGATCTTGAACAAAGTATCATCTGATCGTAAACAAGGAATCATCTGATCATGAGCGCGGTATCATATGACCATGAACACAATATCACCTGATCATGAACACGGTACCATCTGATCACGAACAAAGTATTATCCGGTCAAGAACAAACCATCACCTGATCATGAACACAGGATCTTCTGATCACGAGCGAAGTACTATCTGATCATGATCAAAAAATCACCTGATCATGAACATAGCATTATCTGATCCGAACAAAGAATCATTTGTTCTTGCCAAAAATTTTACTTTATCTTGAGCACACTATGATCTGACCATGAACTCAATATAATCTGATCATCTTAACCCGAAAAATTTATTATATAATTGTGATCAAATTATCAACTGATCATGAACACAGTATCATCTGACCATAAACACGGTACCATCTGATCGCGAACAAAGTATTATCCGGTCAAAAACAAATCATCATCTGATCATGAACACAGGACGATCTTATCACGAACAAAGTATTATCTGATCATGAACAAAACAACCTCTGATTAAGAGCAAATTATTATCTGATCATGAACAAAGCTTTATTTGATCCGAACAAAGAATCGTTTGATCTTGAAAAAAGCTTTAGCTTATCATGAGCACACTATGATCTGATCATGAGCAACTCATCATGACCATGAACTCAATATAATCTGATAATCTTATCACAAAAAAATCTCTCATGGACAATTATTAAATATCAGGTGATCAAGAACACAATATCATCTGATCTTGGAAACAGTATTATCTGATCACGAATACAGTATCTTTTGACCATGAACACTGCATCATCTGATCGTAAACAGAACATCAAGATCATGAACCTGTTATTTTCGGATCATGAGCGCTATCTGATCAAGAACACTGTTTCATCTGACCACGAACAAAATACAAAGTGATCTTGAACAAAGTATCAATTGATCGTGAACAAGGAATCATCTGATCATGAGCACGGTATCATAAGACCCTGAACACAATATCACCTGATCATGAACACGGTACCATCTGATCACGAACAAAGTATTATCCGGTCAAGAACAAATCATCATCTGATCATGAACACAGGATCATCTGATCACGAACAAAGTATTATCTGATCATGAACAAAATAATCACCAGATCATGAGCAAACCATTATTTGATTCGAACACAAAATCATTTGATCTTGAAAAAATTTTAACTTATGATGAGCTCACTATGATCTGATCATGAACAACTCATCTTGACCAAGAACTCAAAATAATCTGATCATCTTAACTTGAAAAAATTAATATCTAATCGTGAACAAACTATCATCTGATTGTGAACGAAGTATTATCTGATCATGAACTCAGTATCATCTGATCATGAAAAATGTATCATGATCATGTACAAATGATTATTTGATTATGAACAAGGTATTATCATAATCATGAACACAGTGTTATTTGATCATGAAAACAGTGTTTTCTGATCATGAAAAAAGTCTAATCTGATTTTTAAAAAAGTATCGTTTGATCATGAAAAAATTCTCATCCTTTCATGAATAAATTATTATCTGATCATGAGCAAAGTAGACCTGATCATAAATAATGAATTGTCTGATCAATAACCAATTTTTGTTTGATCACGGTATCATCTGGATGCGTCTCGTCCTGAGTAATTATATAGAAAAATCAGACATAAACCTGGGATACTTCGGGAAAATTTCAAGTGCTGAAAGATAACGTGGTCGGATTAAATTGAAAACGTTTTAGAAGTTAATGCGCGTCAAAAAGCCAACAATCGACGCAGAAAAATTCACTGTTAAATGGACAATGTTGACATAACATTTGTGCATCATAGTGAGGGTATTTTAAATTCACAAAACTTACATTAACAAACACCAAACGCTGTATACATAAAATTTCTTTCTTATTTTTCTTCTTAAAATTAGTTTATACCCCATTGACAAGGTTTTTCCTGATATCATTCGCTTTACTATTTGAGAAAATTGTTGACTAATGTTACAATTATTGGTTAGTGGGGGACAACTGAACTTAAGTTGTATTAGGAAATTAAGAGATTCAAAATCAAGCCTTCATATAATTTTCCAGAGCGCGTGAAGGTTGCGCGCTCGTTTCTTTTGAAAACAAGCATCAGGTATTCTGCATTTTGCGAGCCTTTAGATGTTTCGATTGACAAATGCAGATGTTTCGGTGGTTTCATGCCTTTGGCCCAAAATTTTCTGCTTTTTCATTTTTTTCAAATAGATATCTGTGGAATGTTATGTATGATTGCATCCATTTTATTCAATAAATAAAAATTAAGCTTCTCTTAATTGATAATGCATCTGCTGTTGTGCTTCAGGAAAACTGCATAAAACAAGTGTTCGCTACAAAATTTTTATCGCCTTTTTCAGAGTTCAATGCTTTCTACAGACCTAAGAAATAAGACCGAGTTTTTTTTTAATATAAGGAGCAATCAGAAGAAAAGTTTGTAAAGTTTTCTCAATCTTATTCAAATTAAATCAAGCTTATCGAGCATTCCTTCAATTATAAAATTGAACATAGATTCGACTGGTTTTCCGCAATTTCTAAAAAATTTTACATCAAAAGGGGTTGGAGTTTAAAAAAATTGTTCAGAAAAGTTCAGTCTAACTTTTGTGTTCAGTTTAAGTAAAATAACTGATATATCTTTGAACCCTTTCAAAACACAGTGAACCGGTGCAAAATTTTAAACAGCAAACACCTGCAACAGTAAAAGAAATTTCGCTTGGGCAAAAATATTGGATTGATTGATATGATTTTCAAACTGAAAAATGTACATTTTACTCGTTTCATTATTAACTTTCAAAAGTGTTGAACACAATTTGAGCTAGTTTTAGCAACATAATCTGACATTTGAAAAGTCATTTAGCATAATCTCTTTACTGGGAAGTTTATCATTACTTTACTCAGGGTATCGGTTTTAGAAATTGATGTTGTGTTTTCTGAGATAGTGTAAAAACTCCGAGAAAAAAGGTATAAAGCTCCTTAAACTCTCTCGAATCTCTTTTTTTTCATGAATTGAGGAATATGAAAATTCTCTTAAAACACAATAGGTTCTTTTTTCTGAACCCCAGTGGATTTCGATTGGATATATTGCAAGATCTTGCAAGACAACCAGTTTTTGCAAGAATCTCTCAAGATGAACATCTGGTCTCAACTAGGGAAGCCATTCGATCATGCCAGTTTTCTATATACGGATTTTGATGGAAATCTACAGTTTTTAATTACATCTGTTGCTGTTATATTTTTCTGGAAGCTTCATTTTTTTCATACGGCACACTTCTAAAGAACGTACATATTGCTACTAAAGTACTGTTAAAACGCACAGGTGCACGTTACGAAATGCTGAAAGTCTGAAGTGCCAAAGTGAAAATGCCAGAAATTGATACCCGCTTCCAGGTTTTTGGTTGAAATTTTTGGAAGAAAAGCGTTGAATGCGGTGATTTTCTGCAAGAAATGCAGTCATTACCTGTGACTGTGGTGAAAAAAATATTTCATCGCATTTCACCGCCTTTCTCACAAAAATTTATCGCAGCGACTTTTGAGACAAATTAATGTAAGAAAAACGCTGAATGCATTTATTTTTTTGGTAAGAAATGCGGCGGTTGCGTTAAAAAAAATTTCCCCGCATTTCTTATAGAAATTCACCGCGAAATTTACCGCATTTCTTAAAAAAAATTCACCGCAGTTGTTTTCCAACGTTTACTTAAATTCACAAGAAATAGCAGAGAAGCAAGTGACAGTTAGCGCAGTGGATTAGGAAGTTGAAGACATGCAGGAGGTAAGAGGTTCGAACCAGTGAATGGAATTGTCTTTTCTGTAAAAACACCCAACGCAATGAAAATAAATATTTCACCGCAGTCACTGCAAAATGATGTTAGAAACACGCGGTGTAAACTGTTGTTTTTTCACAGCATTTCTTACAAAATTTCACCGCCAAATCTGGACCCGGGTATATACATAGCCAGAAGTGAACTTTTATTGAACAGAGTTATTTAAACTCTGACTGAAATGATTTAAACTTGCTGGCTAAACAGCTTGAACAGCTGCACGGTTCTCGATAAACGCCAGATGTTATCAGTGACTTCAAGTAGAGTCACGTGAGCTATACTTCATCAATGAAAAGTGCATAACTCCGTCTTTGTTTCAGGCCCATTACAACGGTACCAGTTGTCTGAATGTGATAAGCGAAGTTGGGTTTGGAGTGCGACATCAGGAGGTGAAGATGAAGGGCAACCCCCGCAATGGTGCCCAGTTTGTTCTTCCTCTAGACGGGGATTATGACATCTATAAGGCATCTCAATTGTTTGTCTCAGAACATATTGTTAACCCAGACAGAACAGGGATCTTCTCCGTTTGTGCCCACCCACTAAGTCATGCTCCCCTCAGTTACAGAGCACGTGCCATTACATAGTAAATCAATATGTAAAAAATGGCACATGAGTCGGGGGGGGGGGGGGGGGGGTGCTAATAATATGCACCCACAATTCCAAATTTTTTATTATTTATGCCAATTGGTTCGTTTTAAATGCACCGAAGAATCTTTGAGACAACGAACCGTGTGGTGGAAAAAATCATGCAAAGTTTTTGTAACTGTAACAAAGCCCCGTTTTTCAGAATAAACAATTGCTTTCATAAATGTTGTTTGAGATGTATTTACATTTGATCCAGTTCGAAGTGAACAGACTCCGTGGCACTTTGACCTTCAAATGGTTCAAAGAGAACGTCATCTGTAAGGAGCAGTCGTGGGTGTGTGAAATGTCCCCTGAGAGTGTGAATGCTTGGCTGTTTGCAGGTATGTCCCAAGTTTCAATAATCGAAGAGGAAGTAACTTTGGAATGTAAGGTTTGCGGCATCTTTCCCTGCGTTTGTGCCCCCCCGCTTTATGGGCGCATATTATTTGCAATCAACTAGTGCAATCCACAAGTCGTATTTCTTAGATAATAGTTCACTACTTTATAGCTCGTGCTCTGTAAATTGGGGTGTAACAGTTACTGTACTTTTTTTTGGGGGGGGGGGGCACAAACAAAACAGAGAAGAGCCGATTTGCAATCACTAGTTCGAAAATACTGGTTTTGAATGTCGAAAAATCGACGGGCTCGTTGGTCTCTTTTGAACAAAGCTTCCAAGAACCCAAAAGTTTCCCCCTTTTCAATTGATATGAAGGTTTTCTTCATCCATTTTTGATCAGACCAAAAATTAGGCTGCAAGGTTGGCATTTCCGAAACAGTATTAAAAGTTCCGAACAGCCTCAAAAAGGCACATAAGGTGTGAAAATGACAAAAAGGCAAGGTTTGAACGGGATTCATTTCTTTTACTCAAAGATTTGAAAAGTGGTCATTTCGGTCTGGAGGGTCTGCTGAACAGGACAAAAATCTTGACAGAGGTCAGTATGAGCGAGCCAAAGTATGATCAAGAAACGGTAAAAAATTGAGCTCTTCTCATTGTACTGGAACTACAATGGCAAAGGCACAAAATCTATTAACTGACGTCCTGGCTCTATATCGACATAGGTTTAAAACCAACTTTTTCTGGCCTAGGAGAGCAAATCTGATAAAAATAATCTTATATTAATTTGTTCCTACTTGATTGAATTAGGCTAAAAGCTGTTCTGCTCAAAATTTCTAATTGAAAAAAATGCAAGACAGAAAAATTTGGTTTGCAGGTGTTCACACGCGGTGGATGTACAACTATGCAGCACCCGCTATTGGGAGATTCTTCGGGTTTGGGAGCAGTTCTGGAAGCTGAAATTAGCTTTGGGTCAATTTGGATCTCGAACATTTCAAGGATACAGTTTATATTCATTTGATTTCACAATATCTCTATAATTATTGTAAACCAGTGTGTGTGTGTAATCCAAATGCATGATGAATTTGTCTAAAATATGGAAATTGAGTGGAAGTAGTTCGACTTCAGCTGGTCGATGTATTGACATGGTACTTCTCACAGTTGTCAAGTAGCAACTTTAATGGTCCTTTGCAGCTAGTCTGGCATTTCCAGAAAACATTTAAAAGATTGCACTTTTCAGGTACTTTCAGAACCATTTGAGCAAATGTAGTGTCATATTCAGGCGGTTAATCCTGATGATTAATAGACTAATTTTTATTAAAAATCATCAGTAGCATCTCTGTGATCAAAATTTAATTCTAACCAAAGTGATGACTACGACAGGCTTCTGATCATATGACAGCATGATTTGTTTGAGCAGCATATCTCACCTTTTTTGAAAAAAAACTATGTGGATTCCTTACGAAGAAAATAATTTGTATAGATTTATTGGGCTCGTCTATAATTTGAATTTCAGGTGTTAAAATAAACGAAGTGGGATACCACAAAACAATCTTAAGCAAAACCTTTTCTAAATAAGAAAGTCTACAGAACAAGAACTTATGTGAACTTTAAGCTCAAACTTTGCGACCCTTAAATTATGTTCATACGAAAAATTTAGTTTGGATTAAAATAAAATTCTGCTCTCAAAGAAAGAATTTATATAAAGAACTGAAATTTCGCAGCATTCTCGGGTAGGTCTACGATATAAATTTAGGGATAAATCTGGCGAAGAAGAATGAATACCTGTATGATTGTTTTTTTTGTAGTCATCTTTTGATGCATTTTTAAATTTTTGTACCTTTAGGTATATTTTTTCTGCGCTTGACATAACAAAATGTCTGTTATTTCTGGTTAATAAATAATACAAAAATGGGACCGAAAAAAGTGAGATAGGTTGCTCTGTGCTTCAGAGATTTTACACTGATTCAGATTATCTTGCGAACAAATCGTGCTTTCAAATGACCAAAAGCTTTGTCGTAGACATGGCTATGTATGATTAAGTCAAACTTTTGATCACCAAGATGATAGTAATGATTTAAACTGAAATGCAACCTATAATCATAAAAACAACTGGTTTTTTGCGACACTGCATTCTGACAACGCGTTCCGATTGTCACTACTACGTGATGTCACTTCTTTTTCAATTGTTTTCCGAGATGCTGACTTAAAGATTTATTTGACAACTGTGAGCAGTACCATGTCAAGACATCGACCGGTTTGTGTACTAACAGCACTGGATTTTTATTTAGAAAAGTTCACTTTGTTTCAAACAAAAAAATTAATACAAAGAATGTGGTTTTTACTGGTATTTAAGACAGGGATTTTTGTCAGGGAATCTTAATGATCCTGCCTTTTCACTAACCGTACTTTAACTTCTGAGCAATGGGAACTGTCGATTATGAATTCGCCTCCAAAGACCTCTTCCGTTTGTTTCCTCCCTAGCTTAGTGGTTGTATATTGCTTGCAAACCCCAGTCGCACGTGACATATTTTTACATAATGGTTTACTTGGTAATGTCACGTGCTCTGTAAATAGGGGGTGCATAACATACGGCGGGGCACAAACGGGAAAATTTGTTTTCATTTTAATTGAATGCACTTTGTGCCAAATCGAATTAATTCGTTTTTAGCCAACAAAAAATTTAATAATATTTCATTGATTCAACGTTAAAATGTCGATTTCTATTACAAATCGTTAATCTATCATTGCAAGTATAAATTTATACGGATTTACGTTCGTCTAAGAATGAAAACCAATGTGATTCTTTACTCTGGCAGTCATTGTTCCGACCCCATTTGTGGGGGGGGGGGGGGGGGGGGGAGGAACTATATATTCAAATGAATTTTTTTTCAGACAATTTTGGCCGATCGATATATTCATCACAAAGAAACAAGAGTGGTATCAATAAAAGCTCGTCCAGCGTAGAATTCGAGACCAAAGTTTTTCTTGAACTTTGTTTTTTTTGAGAAGTTATCTAAGATTGAAGTTTTGTGTTAACACAAGATTTTTGGCATGATTTTGTTCACTTTTAGTGTAATTTTTCGTCAAATTAAATTTTTTTTGTATTAATTTTTGATTCAAAATTACATTTCAAGCCACAAAATGAAGCCTTGTTGAGTTTCTTATAGACGACAGGCGATAAAAAGAATTGTTCTCGTCTCATAGGGAAGTTTACTAAAAAAATGAACTCTATTTGAGAGCTCTTTTTCAGAAAACTTTTAATTTTTTTTCTTTGGTCGATTAGGGACAGGTCACTTTTCATATCCAGGTGCTGTTAATGACAAATTGATTTACAGTAAAATGAAACTCAGTGAAGCCCAAAATTCGTTTTCAAGTAATAACTCGTGTTTTTTGGCTTCGACTTTTTTGACTTGAGTCTTCGTAATTTCAAATGACTTTTTGATCTTCTAAATATCTGGAGTCCTATGGCAGAGTCCTGTGGACCAAAAGCTCAATAAGTTTTCAACGAGCCTCAAGTGAACCTGTCTTGAGTTTGAATGGCTGTTCAGAATTTTAAAACAATTGTTCAAGAAATTTTTTTAACATTAACCAATCAAAAACTTATTTTCTTGAATTTTAAGTCAGTCTCATAAACAACAAGACCCTCTTCCTTTCTATTGCAATCAAAAATAATCTGGATATTCGTTTTATGTTCAAACTATATGTTATATGACTTCAATGTCACCCGATTTCAATTTTTTTAAAAAAAGTTGTGGATATTTTCGTATTTTTGGTTCTTCTTGAATTTTTATCATATTATCCTGACACTGATATCTCTCATTGGCTTAGAGAAGACCTTCAAAAGATCTTGGATTAAAATTTCAGAGAAAAGTGTATGGTTTAAGTGGTTTCGACACCTTCTCGCATTTTTCTATTGAATTTTTGGTTTTTTTCCGGTATTTGGTGACTTATCATGATTTCCTGACGATTACCTATGCATGACAAATATGCTTTTTCTTCAATCCAGGTATACGCGTGATTTGAGCTTGTTTTTTGACTTCCGATGAAAACTTTTGAATTTAATGGCTACTAAGACTTCAAAAATAATTTTTCGAAGTTTTTTTTGAATATTAACCGCACTTAAACTCAATTTTGTGAACCCTAAGTCAGTCTCAGTAATGAGTGGAATCCCTTCTATTCTACTACAACCAAAACTGTTCTAGTTGGTGGTTTCATTTTCCAACTATTGGTGTTATGTCTTCGATGCAAGGGTTTTAATTTTTTTTTGGATTTTTTTTTCGTAATTTTTGTTCTTCTTGGAATCTGAATACATTATGCTGATATTGATAGTTGCAGTGAATTCAGCGGGTCATAGATAATTCTTTCAGAGGAAAACTTATTCTTTAAATGGTTTCAGCACTTTCTTCTCGCACTTTTCTGGATTTTGCCTGTATTTGTTGTTCTTTTCGTAGTCAATGACTTATTGTAATGTCTTACTGATGACTTATGAAAGAGAAACATCCTTGTTGTCTCACCGAGGCATAACTTAGAGTATTTATGAGCTTCAGTTGAAAACTATTGAATTTACTGGCGTTCATACTACTGCTTTTCTCAAAAATTTCGTGATTTTAATGTATTTGTTCAAGTTTGTTGTTTTTTTTGGAGTCAAATTGTAGAAGAGAAGAAACCCATTGCTGATCAAAAATTAATAGAATGTAGAAAAAATTTCACTGAAAAGTTCATTTTCTAATGGTATAGTTATATTTGTTTGTTCATTTCTTTTTTGAATTTGATGTTTTTGCTTTTTTTTTTGTTTTTTAGGTAGCCATAAAATGCTGACCGATCCCATAAGCGTGTAGTTGAAGATTGAATGAATCGTTTTAGCCGAAATTGTCAGTTTACTGCAAATAGTCTTAGAGTTTGAGATATTATAGGTTTTTATGGTACATCTTTTTTTCAATTTTTTTTTCCAGTTTTGTTGTTCTTTTCGTCAACTTGTAACTTATTCTCATCATTGAGAGGTCCCATACAATTCCGTGTATTTTAAGAATTAACATGTTTACTTATATGGTGACGTAATTGATGCTTTTGTTGCTGGAAAAAAATGCGTTATCATAAAAAGTTGTGAGCGGTGTATTCTTGTTTCTTTTTCTCTTCCTTCGCGTATTTCTCTTCCTTCGAGCGCAATCGCGTATTAACAGCTCCCAATGGTTTTCAATTGTGGCCTAATTGAACTTATTTTTTCAATCATTACAATTTTTACTGAATTAGTAAAAATAAAAACTGAAATAAAAATACATGTTATTGAGATAAAAGCGAAAGATTTTTGCTTCAGTGAATTCTGCTTTCGCAATGTTTGTAATTTGTTATCCGTAATTTTATTAGTTTTTCTGCGTCTTTAGTCCGTTCCTATTGCTTAGTTCAATTGATGACAGTTCCTGTTGGTTTCATTGTAACCCTTATCAGTAAATTTATCTATTCATAGTAAATTTATCAGAATTATTTCGTTAAAAGCTAATTATTTTTTAGACTTTTGAAAATATTTGTTTTGAAAATTGTTGATTGATTTTTGAATTTCGCCTCAATATTTCTTCTTTTTGTCAACTTGTTACTTAGTCTCATTAAGGAAAAGTCCCATCTGATGTATATTTAGGAAAAAGTAAATTTGATTTGACGTTGTTACTAGTGGCTTTTAAATTAATATATTGAGTTTTTGCCCTGAAATTTGTGTTTTTGCTTTTTTGTTGTTGTCGTTCTTTTTACTCGCAGTCTTTTTAATGGCAGAGCTCATTGTAATGAAGTTCTGCATTATTTAATACAATTATTAGTTTGCTTGACGATTTCCTAAACTCAAACATCTATTTTCGATTATCTCTTTGTCAAAAAGGTATGTCAAAAGACAGTTAAGTCAAAATGTAGATGAGCGCGGGTCGAAACATCATGTGCGAACGCATATTAACGGGCCTCCTTGTTAAAAAAGAGAACGCTTCATTTAACAATAAGATGCTTCTTAAGAAAGTTTGATTTTTCATTTGATCTCAAGTAAATAATATATGTAGCCGAAATCATCATTTTGCTGGAATTTTGTTAATAATTAATTATGAGCTGCTTCAAACTCCTTAAAGACCAGAATATACGTAGGTGTAATCTGCAAATTGTCGTTTTCACCGTCATGTGTAATTCGTGGGACAGGCTTTTACGGAGTTTGCTACTGGTTAGGGTTTCATTATTTTCTGTCCATCTAGCATGTTAGCGAACCGCATGGCGGAAAAAATTACAAATGGCATCATATACATACTCGCAAAAGGCGGCTACTTGCTATAAGTAGTGTTAGGAGCCCCGTCTGAGGGGGGGGGGGTTGTGTTTAGTGGTTGAGCAAAAAACACATTCGGAATTCTAATGAAAAGTAGATTAGTATGGACTATAATGCAATCCATTTTGTCAGTTTCTATCCTTGCTTTTCTTTAAGACACCACTGCCTTCTCAATTCTAAATGGACCAGTTGTTACGCCCGCTTAAGTAGAACTTTCAAGTTGAATCGGATTTAGTTTAAACTCATTCTAAAAGGATGGTCACTCATCAGATGATTTCCTGTGTACTTATGTCATTGTTATTTCATTGCAATGTCAACTCAAGAATTAAATATTGAATTAGTGTGAAAATTTAGTAGCCTTCAGTTTCAAGGATATTCCATAAATTCGCCATGAGTGATGAGTCCTTGCTGGTTTCAAAGTCAAGCAAACTCCTAACTTAACTAATTATTTCTAGTTCTCATTAGTCGGCAAAATAAAAACAGTAGAGATGATTTATTTACGCTATCGTAAGTTCCAAATTTATTTTGAATCACATCATTTTTTTTGAAGAAAAGTGTTTTCTTTTTATTATAAAAACCGGTTCAAGGTATGAATTGGTAGTCAGATGAGGCGAGTGATTTTGTGATTTTACTTTTACAAAGTACCCCTGTCGAGGTTTAGCGGCGAATTTTTGTATGAAATGCGGTGAAAAAAATAATGTTCACCGCGTATTTCTTGCATCTTTTTTGTGGCGAATACCCTAAATCGCTGTGAATTATTTATTTTCACCGCATTCTACGAAATTCTCACAAAAAAGAAACTTCCGTACACTGTTTCGAGCCTCTTATCTCCATATTGTGAACACTTCAACTGCGGCATCTGTTACGTAATTCTGTGATATTTCTTGTGAATTTATATCATATTCAATAAACGTTATGCAAAAGAAGTGCGGTGAATTTTGTAAGAAATGTGGTGAATTTTGCGATAAAGTATTTTAAGAAATGCGCTGAAATGTGGTGAATTATTTTTTTCACCATCTTCACCGCATTCACCGCATTTCTTACAAAAAATCTTGAAACTCAATTGAAGTGAGAGTATTTCAACTGAGATTTCCCTTGGGTTACCATTTCGCAGCCTTTGAGTAAAAACTGCCATATAAGGAAACTACCCTCACGTGTCATATAAGTGTCATTTTTTTAATATTCTATTTCGTCAGATGTTCACCGATTAAAAAAAATTCAACTGTTTCATCATAAAAAATTTCCCTAGAACGCAAAAAGTTTAGATGCTAACTTAGAGTTTGACAAATGCGCTGAAGTTGTAATATTGTCAGTTCATTTTGCCCATTGTGTTTTTGCATTGAGTTTTCTGTGCATTTCTAATTAATAACAACTAGAAAATGCGCTGAAATGGTGCTGACACTTTGTACATGAAACCTTCAACTTTGCCTTTAATCCTCGTTTAATAATCCGATCGGCCTTCACGCAACTATTTATCAGTACAACTGTCCTTTTCCTGCCATTTGTCACCTTCTTGAAATGCAAGATAGAAAAGCATGATAAGTGCAACTTTAAGTATTTTTTGAAAGGAACTATTTGTCACATAATGTTTATGAGCAAAAACGAAAATCTTATAATTATGCACATTTTGTTCAAATTTTGATAGTTTTATTTCAAATTATTTCAATTTTACTTTTTCCAAAATTATGACCTGTGAATAAATTCAACTAGGAAAACCTCACTTTTTGGTCAATGGTGATGGAAGTTTTAGTTGCTTTTATTGGATTAGTACGTTTTTTCCATTATCTCCCCACCGATTTTTAGGTGTCCTTTTCGTCATGGTGACCTTTTCTCTGATGTGTGACGTCATCAGTGAAGATTATATAGAGGGAGAATACTCGTTGGATTTCCAGATTCCCAACAAGAGAAGCGATGCCAACAAGCAGTCACTGGCATGCTCTAAAAAGAGGTAAATTGCTGGGCTACATGGTCAAATTTATGCGGTGTTGTTATTGATTGAACTTATGAATTATGATTGAATTATGACAAACTTTAACATTTTGTCTCTTTTCCCTTAATTATAACATTCAACTTCAGAAAATTTTCAAGCTAATCACAAAAAAAGACGTTTAGTCGAATTTTTTTGCGTAATTTCTTAAAAAATTTTTCACCCTGTTTTATTGTCACTCACGATAAAGTGTTTTCTTTGGTTACATTTAGAATACTCACATATTAATTTATAAAAATAATATTAAAAATTATAAAAATTTTGTCAACCTAGATTTTTAAAATCTAGAAAATGTCCGAAAGTTTTTGTAAGAATTGTGGTGAAAGCGGTAAAAAAATTGCAGCAATCATTGCTTTCCAACAGAAATTTGATACAAAATTCATCACATTCACGTTTTCAAGCAATTTTCAACACTGACTTCTGGAGCCGGTCAATTATCATTTCACATGCTCTCTTCTTTTCAGTGCCTCATTTTGTTTCCTTCGTATGACGTTTGCTGAGAGACAGACTGCAATTGAGTTTGGACCAGGACAGAGGGAGGCTTTCGAGTACCTCATCCCACCTGTCTACAGTCTCATCAACTGGATCCCACTGGACGATTCACAAGAAGGTAAACCTATTTGAGAAAACCGAGTGATGAAGGATCGAAACTCGATGTCCTCGTGAAAAATCAATTATCAAATTCATTAATAAATGGTCGAGGTGGGGTACTCATATGATAAAATTGAAAGAAGGCTTTTGCATTGTCGCTTTGAAATGTGCGAAAAGTTCATTATGGTTGGTTTTTTCAGCATCTTCTTTTTTGTTGTAAGGTCAAAGGTTGTGCCCAAAGCCTTGCAAAGCCCCCTAAAAATTGAAAATAATGCACTAGCTTGCAATTTTTTCATTAAAATTTGCAATATTGCGTAAACTAAATCTTCATATATGCAAAACCAACTTACCTATAAAAAGTTGGCAATATGACTCATAAATACATTTCTCACAAAGAATATGTTTTGAATTTGACTTAGATATAAATCAATGTAGCTCGAAATTCCCATTTTTGCCCCAAGTACAGTGAACTATATCAATGATATGAACCTCTGCATTTTTTTCAAAAGTATGCTCAAACAAAATTTAAAAATATTGAAAATGAAAGTGCTCAAACAATATTTTGAAAAAATGAAAATGAAAGAGCAATTCACGGGGAAAAAACTCACGATTAAGATTTTTCTATAATCACAAAATGAGAAATCAGGAAATGGTTTTTTGTTTTATCGAATGCTTTATTCTCCTTGTTTCTTTGAATTAAGAAGAATTGAATTTGCTTTATTCGCCTTAATAAATGTATTAAGCATTTTGGTAATAAAATTGCCGCTGACCCTTTTTCTTTATGCGCGTCAGTTCTTGACATAACTCTCTCAAATTCTGATTTAAAATCGAACCATTCTCAAAAAACAAATAAAAGTGGAGCACTTGCTGTGAGGTATAGTTGAGTCAAACCAAAAGTTAGATGCCTAGTTGCCAATTGCTAAGAGATTAAAAGATATATAAAAACAAAAGAGAAATTGTCAGTTTAAAAAATCCACAAAAAAAGAATTCTCAATTTTACAATAGATGAAGTTGATCTCTCAATGGTCTTTTTTTGTACAACTTCGAACAATGTGGTATTCTGATCCAAAGGACAACGAAATTTTGCAAAAATCAAACCTGTCGGAGATTTTTTTGAGTTGTAGAAAACAAAAAATTTACAAAGATGAAGTCACATGTTCGAAGCACTCTGAAATATCTTATTTTAAAATCATATAGAAGGAAATTCGAAGAAACCTAAAAGTAGTATTTTGTTGTCGTCATAAGCATTTCTTCGTTGAACGTTGAAAACTTGGAAAGGAAAATGACGACCAATTTACATTAATAAAAATATATTTTCTAAAAAGAAGTTCTTGGCATGTTTTTTAATACTAAAATCTTGTGGCAATTAGGGCAATAGTGGTCGTTTTACTTGTCCTCGCTCAACGTCTGCTACCTTAATATGTGCCGTATTTTAATTTTGAATTGAAATAAACACGACAACAAAATTTGAGCGCGGATTGACAGAACCGACCACTAAGTTCTCTGATTGCTATTGAACTTATTGATTAAGCCCAATTTGGTCTCAAGTAGGTTGATCAAGAGTCATTACAGTCTGCGTTTTCAATTAAACCGATGACAAGATTAAACTTTGAATGATCTTTTAAGGCAATTTAATTTGGGACATTTCATTCTTTTGCCGATTTCATTACGTGGCCCTATCCGAAAAATCGGGAAAACAATAAATTTTATCGGGTTTTTTCATGACGCTTGTTTTACTATTAGAGTTTTCAGGGCGTGCGGAAACGAGTGATATTCGGCTCATTTTGTTCAAATTCGCTTAAAAACCCCTTTCAGAGGATACAGACTCTAATTACCGAAATGAAAGAACACCTAGTTAGTGATTAATTTCAGAAGTTTCCCTCTTGATGCATATTGTCCATTAAGAAGACAATTAATAGTATTGAAATTGCCCATAGCACTCTTCACAAAAACAGCTTAGTCTTTCAATTTGGTCTCATGTAATTGTTAATGAGATTTGGGAAATATAATTTTACCCTAACTACATGCTCAAAACGCTTTTGTTTCCTCAAAACCCAATTTTTTTTTTGAAACTTTGCCTTTCAGACATTGCTCACGTTTGATGAAAAAAATTTGATCAACTTTTGATCAAATTTTGATCAAATTTTGATCAAAAAAATTTGATCAAATTTTTAACTCTTTTTCCCGAAACATGCAATTTATCCACCTGTCAATAAGACAAAACTCTAATTATTAATAAATTGCCTTTAAGTCCAACGCAATATTAATTGTGGATTAACGAAGAAAAAATGAGGATTGCCAAAACCCATATAATGGCTCTTAGGAATATTCTGTTTTTGATTTCGATTTTAAGACATCAGCAATTATATTCGAGAAACCAAGTTTCAGGTTAATTGACCCAGTTTTGAGGGAAAGGGTTAGTTCTATTACTAATTGAAATGTGGGATCGTTTTCGGTTTGTTCCTCCCTCCCCCCACCATTGCATTAAGCAAACCCCTGTTACAGAGCACAAGCCATTACACAGTAACTCGTTTTGTGACCAATGCGCTGGTTGCTGGGAGGGTTAGTGCAAATACGATGCGCTTACTAAGCGTGTGGGGCGGGGGTTTAGGGCGCTATTAGAAAAGATCCGAAATGTGTACTATCTAGAGATAGTGGAAAAAACGGTTGTTAATTTCAGAGTGTTGTGGATACCAAAGCAGTATCTTCATGGAGAAAGGAGAGAGGTTTGGAGTGAGAGCAGTGTCGTACATTCACTTAATTGTCACATATTTTCAAACATCCAACAAAGCTCTCACATATGTCAAAGTAAGTGTCAAAAACGCCCATGGCTGGTGTTTGTTAATGAGCAGGTCCTTAAAAATACCACACGAGCAGGGGGTGTTAGGTAAAAATTGTTTTTGGTTACACCAGTCTCATCATGGTCATTATGGCTGTTGATTTGAAGCTGTCTGTGTAAGGATGAGCTCTTACTTAGCCATAGCTTCAGGTTGACCAAAGACTGACCAATGTTGGCTGCAATGATGGTACCACGTGAAAGTTTCAGACACAAAAAAAGTGGCAATAGTCACCAAAAAAGAGCATTGCTGCTCAGAAAAAGGGCAGCTGAGAACAGGCTACTGTAGGCCTAATGCTGTTCCGTTGCGATTAAGCAGGAACCAAAATTATCATTATTATTATTTACGCACACCTCAAACCGCTCATCAAGTATTTCTGCACTTTATTTACAAACTTAATTAAAACTTGAGGTCTTTCATATCAGACCAATGCACAGTTTATTGAGTATAAAGCGTAAGGAAAACCTCGCCTCTCAAATTACCGTAAATGATCATAGTGGAGATCTAAATTTTATGGGGGATGAATATGGGGAACAAATGAAAAAAGAAACATGAAATATTCTTCAAATATGATATGATGAAAGCATGATTATGCGATATACTTTAAAAGATCAATAGATGGCAACATTACAATAATTGTTGTTCCTATGCATGAACAAACAATCTTAACTTATTTGATGTTTTGGTTATATTTAAGTGGTACAGCACCGGTTGAGAGTTCTTAACATTGGGTTTTGACATCAATACCGAACTTAATTTTGAATCAAGTTGCTGAACAAGAAGGAAACAAGAGCCGCTTTTGTATTTGTAACGGATGAGTATAAGGATAACATGCTTAGTTTTCACGATGTTTCAAGGAAATTTGATTGTCATAATGGAATCAGACGATAGCTATTTGCAACTTTTTCCTACTTGGTACAAGTAACTGAGAGTTTACAAACAAAAATTGTCGAGACTCCAATACATGTTTATAAACAGACAAGTCGCGACTCATGAAACGCTCGACTTTGCTAAGGAAGAAGATGGACCGTGTTTTTTTCTTACAGTTATTATTGAACACCCCTCCCCCTTACTCTAAATGTAAAAGTATATTCGAAAGTCGAGGTTTGGACCTGAGATGTCTTGTAGCGTATCAATTATTTCAGGCACAGTTCAACTCACTCCTGTGCAAAAACGTGATCAGTGAGGTGGGGTATGGAAGAAGTCGAGGAGAAGTGAGAATTGAAGGGGATGTTTACGAGGAAGTTGACTTTGTTTTCCCCCCTAATGGGAGGATGAACATATTCAAGGCATCTCAAAATATCAAAACGCATTTTCCTTACCCAAATTTACGCAGTCCATGTTATAAGACTACTCATAGATATAAGACTAGATTTTATCAGCCACCCGCGCGTCATTGCCATGTTCTCCTTTCTGTGCCTTTTTTCCATGTTTCCAGAGAAATTAAGTTTGAACGCACGCTTCCCCCTTCGAGTTGTCATATTAATCTTCAGACGGAATTACTTGATTTCGGTTTGGAATGACAGCCTGGGTAACAAACCTGAGACCATAGAAGTAGTATCCCGTATCTAAAGTTCAGTGACAATCAGAACTGATTCAGAACAAACTTCAGAAAAATTTCAAGTTTTAGTACTGATTCAGAAGGATTTCAGAACCAACTGTGAGGAGATCTCTGAATTTCTGTGAATCAGACGAAAATTCGGAGAAACATTCTGTACTCTTCTGAATCAGAAGATAATTCAGAATGAATCAATTGTAGGAATGGAAAGTTAAACTTAAGCGTTTTTCGGAAAAGAACCAAATTAATACTGACCTTGAATTATTCCCAACACAAAAGCGAATTCTAAATTTGAAACTGTACAAAGATAATAATGGCAAAGAAAATTCAACTGATGAGAACGGTTGAATAAGTAAATATGTACTCTGATAAAGATTATATCACAGATTGAACATCAAAATTCTCACCCACGTAATATTGGATTAGAAACCCAAATTAGGGGCCTAGGTTATCAAAGTCATGATTGACCTTCTGAAAACTTTTCCCAAAAAGGCATTTTTCACACAACGCTTCGGAACATTTGGTAAAAATAGGACTAAACTATCATAACCAAACATAGATAAGCAGTATATATACGGCTCAATTTTATCCAATTTTTGTAACCAAAATCAGTCTGAAAATAATTATATTGTCGTGATAATCCGAATTGCGGAGTAAAGTTTATTAGACGAGTGAGTTAAAAGATCTCTGTCGTGGTAGTGAAAATTATAATAATTGTTTGAACTAGTATACTGTGGTAACTATACTTTTCGTTAAATTAACTTAGCAAATTTTCAACTACTTTCATTTTTTAGACATTTTCTTATAAATTAGTAGAGCTTAAACTGTTATCCAGTAGGTATTTGCTAAACGCTTTGATACTTGGCACTCATATGCATTTGTAACTAGTTGTTCTGAAGGAACCATAGCCTGTAATAATTAGGACTGGGTAAGACTTAATCGTTTTTTTCGGTTTTCTGTTAATCAACAGCGTAATTGTACAACTTTAGTAACTCCACAATACATCTCTAAGGATCTCAAATCATACTCAATCTAGCTTCAATTTATTGGATTTAAATTAGTTTGGTGACTAGTAAAGTAGTGATCAACCAATCAATATATAGGTTAAGTTAGGTTAACGAACTGGAGGACAGCATCGAATCCCGTACAACATCAAGACGATTGATTTCTGAAAGTATTAATCGGCCAAGCTCCTTCTAGGAGACCGCATAGTGAAGCCACTCTGAGGGTAGGCTTGCCTGCTCGTAGAAGACTCGGCAAGTTAAGTTAACCCACGTAGTATGGAATGGTGAACCAAGTAGACAAATGAAAAGGTCTGCAGTAATCTGAAGTAATTGATGAGCAATGTCTTAACGTTCTATCAAATTGGTTAATACTCGTTTGGTTGGGTTGTGGAGTGAACACCGACAAGCTCTTCACGTCATCTACAATTTGTTTTAGGTATATTGGTTGATCGATTAATTAGAAAGTGAATTGAGGACCTGGTATACTTCTCAATCTTAGAGTCACCAATTTATTTCATTTGGTAAAACACTTCTTAGAAGCTAAAATATCATATAACAACGAGAAGCATTACAAATATATTCTAATATCATCATTAATATTGGCAATTGACTACAGCCCCTGAAAATACTTTCTTTAGGACTTGAACGGAGGGCCTGGTATAACCCTTTAGTCTAGTTAAGAGTAGTAGGTTTGTGAAGTTACTATCCAGTCCAGTAGTTTTCTCTAAATATAGATTCTAGTAAAAATTGTGGAATTGTGAATAGGGTAAAACCTCCACCCTAAATATTCAGATTCTATATTAGCGACCACAGAGGGATTCTTCTGATTAAAAGGCGGTTTTGCATTTAAAAAAAAACGAAAATTTAAAATGTGAGAGAACCGATGAATTAGATATTTGGAATACGTTTCAAAGGTAAAACTCATCTACATTTTTTTTGTGTCATTTGGTTTTACATCGAAAATTACTTCAATTACCAAAAATGAACAACGCACCAAACAACCAGCAACAGCAACAACAGAACCAGGCGAACAATCAGCAGCAAATAGTCGTAGCACCACCCCTTCTCACCCTCCTCCGATACCCTAGCCGCGACTTCGAGAGTTTCGAAAGATGGGTTCGACACTTCGAATCCATGTCAAACGCCAATAATTGGGATGACCAGAGGCAACGCGAGGTTCTACTCACGTGTTTGAACAGTTATGCGTTAGATGAGTATTACAATCTCCCCAATCATTACTTTCAACAAGTGCAAGGACAACCAGCCCCGACCATAGCGAGAGTTCTGAAGGCTCTCAACAACAGAATCGGCGACTTTCCGAACGCAAGGAGTGCCCGCACCGAATTCAAAAATCTTCAGCAATTGGAATCAGAGTCAATCCAAGAGTTCTCAAGGCGAGTTCGTAAGTTAGGAGAGGCAGCCAATGCTCATCTTGATGTTGCGGGACGACAGGAAGCTAACAAAGATGCCTTTATGGACGGACTGTTGGACAGCGAAATCAGATATACACTCCTGAAGGAAGAACCGGGAAGCTCCAATGCAGCTACACAACGGGCCATTGCTCTAGACACCATCAGTAAGATTGAATCCAGTCGACTGCGGGGACGAAGAAACGGACATGTGAGATGGACAAAGGGTGAACAATATCATGACGATTCAGTGACAGCTGACTTTAGAGCACTTAACACCAGTCTGTCATCGGGTTTCAATCAAATGATCGAGTTTCAGACCAGAAGCTTCAATAGGATGCTAGAGCAGCAAAAGCGACATACACAGATCATGGAAAAGATGCTTGAGACCCAAAAAAAAATTTCTATCCGAATCAAGTCAACCCAGATTTCAGAGTAGAAGTCCGGGAAGACCGGAAGGCTTTCGACCCAGAACGTCTGCGATGCAGTGCGATAATTGCCGCGAGTTTGGGCACTTGTCAAATCAGTGTCCACAGAAAGGAACAATACAACCGGGTATATCCGCAAAATTGGACACCGATAGACAACCGATTGTAAAAAGCATTTTACAGAGAGCGAACTCAGAGCAAGTGAGCAGTATCAACAAAGTTCGAGCCGAACCAGTCTTTGGGCCTACAGTCTACGTGATGGTTAATCTTGACGGACGAAAACACAAAGCGTTAGTGGATACTGGGAGCAATGTGAACATTCTATCAGAAAAAGCCTACTCACAGTACGAACAGCGTTCCAAACTCCGACCATTCCGAGAACAAGTTCTTTCGGCCACCAATGATCCTTTCGAAATACTTGGCGGTTTCACTGGCGAAATAGCGTTCGACACCGGGGTTAAAGTGAAAGCCGATCTCTTGGTGACCCCGAACACAGACGTGCCTTTGATACTTGGGAACCAGGTGATGGAGGAGAATAAAGTATCAATCGACTTCCATTCTAAACAGCTGATGATGGAGAAAGAAAGCAATGTTGTAAATTTGCAATTTGCCTATAAACCTGAAGTCCCCAGGCACGTACATATTTGTGAGACGGAAGCAGAATCCGGTCCTGATCAAATCGAAACAACGGAAGAAACACAGCACGGGGTAACTGCAGAAACACACTTAACCCTATCATGCAATGAAGAATTAGAACAGATTTGTTCTTTAGCAATTCCAGACATTAACCAACAAACAGACGACAGAAGAACACTGCTGCGAGAGTTCAGAGATGTGTTTGCAATGAACGACAACTAACTTGGACAGACACACTTGGTTCAGCATGAAATTGACACAGGTGATACGCTGCCCATCAAGCTTGCACCCCATAGACTTGCACCCGGAAAGATCACTGTGGTTAAGAAGGAGATCGAGGACATGCTGGCACGAAACATTATCCGACCATCAAACAGCCTGTACAGTGCACCAATCGTTCTCGTTACCAAGAAGGATGGGAGCAATCGAATGTGCACAGACTTCAGACGACTAAATGAAGTAACAAAGAAAGACGCTTTTCCCCTTCCGCGAATTGACCAGACACTGGATCATCTTCACGGAGCAACGATTTTCTCAAGCCTCGACCTAGCCTCTGGATATTGGCAAGTCCCATTAGCTGAGAGTGCTATACCAAAAACTGCGTTCGTCACTCCCGATGGTGGACACTACGAGTACCTCAGAATTCCATTTGGTCTTTGCAATGCACCGGGAACCTTCCAACGACTTATGACAAGCATCTTCAATGAATATCTCTTCTCGTTTGTCCTCATCTTCTTGGACGACGTTCTGGTATTTAGTAGGAATGTGGAGGAACACGAAAAACACATGCGTCTCGTTTTTCAAGTTCTTCGCCAGGCCAATCTTAAACTCAAACCCAAGAAATGTCGCCTCTTTCAAAAATCGGTAACCTATCTAGGATACAAACTGAGCCCAGAGGGAATTGCACCAGATGAAAACAAACTCATTGCAGTACGGGACTGGAAACGACCAGAAAGCGTTACCGAAGTGAGGTCTTTTATTGGATTTTGCAGTTACTACAGACGTTTCATCAAAGACTTTGCTGGGATAGCGAAACCTCTTCACCAGATAACAAAAAAAGAACAGCCGTTTCACTTGGAACCCTGAATGCCATAATGCGTTCGAGAAACTGAACGAGGCGTTGATTGATCGCTCAGTACTCAAACATCCGGACTACAACTCTCCCTTTATCGTGGACATGGATGCAAGTGACAACAGTCTAGGGGCAGTACTCTCGAATTTTGTCGATGGAGTAGAATACCCAGTGGCTTTCGCTAGCAGAGTTTCGAGGCCAGCAGAATGTCGTTACTCAACAACAAAAAGAGAAGCATTAGCAGTCATTCAGGCGATGAAATGGTTTAAGCCTTTCATTTGGGGAACTCAATTTGTGCTCAGAACAGATCATGCATCGCTACAGTGGTTATTTAGACAAAACAATGACGGGATGATATTCAGGATGCTTCAAAGACTGCAAGAATTCGATTTTCAAGTAGTACATAGACCAGGAGACAAGCACGGGAATGCAGATGGACTGTCAAGACAGTGTAGCATCGCTCCTGAGCAAACTGAAGCTGAGAGACTGGTTATGTTTGGAAGTAGCCCATCAGCTAACTCTTTGGAAGACGCCCTCGGAAGAATTAACTTAGTTACAGCCGAGGACAGGAACGAACCAATGAGTATCCAATGTCAAGAAGACGTAAATTCACTTAGGCTGGCTCAAGGAAACGATACCTGCTTACGTCTCATCTTGCAATGGGTAAACGCTGAGAAACATCCAGACCAAAATCCGCTGAGAGACTTAAAAGTCAAGAAAGCAAACGCAATAGCACAAGGAGAAGATGCAGTAGCGATTTGGGGTCTCTGGGACCAGATGGAACTGACTAAGGGCGTGCTGTACAGGAATTGGCATGTGGAAGGAAGCAATACAACCCAAAAACAACTTGTAGTACCGCAGGGACTCAGAGAGACAGTTTTGGAACAACTTCACGATTCAAAACTCAGTGGAGGCCATTTTGCTTTTCAAAAGACCTTGGACAGGGCAAGACAGAGGTTTTGGTGGCCAAATATGAGAAAAGACATTGAACGAAAATGTGAGAACTGCACCCTGTGTCAAGCACGAAGTACCGCCTGAAAAAAAAGAATAGCTCCTCTCCAGACAATCAACGCTGGGATCCGATTCAGCAAAGTGGCGGCAGATATCCTGGGACTTGTAACCCGAGCAAAGGCAAGCGGTGCAAAATACATAATTGTTTTGACAGACTATTTTACGAAATACTTGGTTTGCGTTCCCCAAGAAAGAACTACGGCCGAAGATGTTGCTAGAGCAATTGTGGAGAACTGGGTTTTGACGCTCGGAGCACCTGATTGCCTTCACACCGATCAAGGAGCAAACTTCTGCAGCGAACTACTACTAGAAGTGTGCAAAATTTTTGGAATAGAGAAGACGAGAACATCTCCATATCACCCGCAGGGAAATGGCATGGTAGAACGTCACAACAGAGTTGTTGCGGATGTTATTTCCAAATACTGCGCAAACAATCCAAATAGCTGGGATCAAATGTTTCCCTATCTCAACTTCGTCTATAATACGACCGTACACAAAACAACAGGACAGACTCCATTTTCAATTGTGTTTGGACAAGAATGCAAATACCCGATTGACCTGCTACTCCCGAAAGCACCTGGTCACGAAATTGCCAACTACGAATTCACAAGATGGCTCAATGAACAGTTCAGGGAAGCACATATGAATGCCAGAGAGACACTTGGCTACAGACAAGGAAGACAAAAAGATTTGTACCAGAAGAACGCCTTTGGAGAGGAACAAAAGCCAGGAGAGAAAGTTTGGCTTTTCGCACCCCAAAAAGCAAAATCAAGGAAGTTTTATCTTCCCTGGATTGGACCATGTAACATCATCGAAAGGACCTCAGAAGTCAACTCTAAAATCTCAAAAGACACAAACTCCAAGAAATGGCAGATAGTCCACTACAATCGATTGAAGCCTTTGAAGAAGGAATACGAGTTACCCAGAATGGAAACAAGATCATCTCATCAGGAGAAATGGCCCAGCCGCCAAAATACGTATGACCAGGAAGTTCACATTGAAGAAGACAATAAAACTTTCACCCCAGAAATAACAGCAAGACGACCCAAACAAGAGTCCCTTCAAATGGATGGACGAGGATGAAGAGTTTTTCTACGATCTCTTTGCAGAGCGAAAACATTCAACTAAAAGGCCGACTAAGACTAATATACCAGCAGAACCGATCACTCCGGAACAAGACAAACACAGGAGAAACAGACCCCTTTTGTAAACCCAGCCAAAGAGATTGACTCTACACCACTGCCCCAACGACCACACAAGCCAAAAATTGTCTTGAGGGACCTCAGTGAAACACAGTCAACACAAGCAAGCGCCAAGAGGGAAATGTGCAAACCAAAAACCTTTGCAGAACTTTTGGGAACCAAAAATGACGAAACAGTGAACTCCATCGCTAAAACACGAGAAAGACGCACAGTGAAGTACCCAAAACGATTCGGAATCGACGACGAATAAAAAGAAGAATATATATATATATATATATATATATATATATATATATGTGTATGTATATATATATATATATATATATATATATATATATATATATATATAGATATATATGTATATATATGTATATATATTTATATATATATATATATATATTTATATATATATATATATATATATATATATATATATATATATATCTATATATAGGTTTGTGTGTGTTTAAAAAAAATTAGAAAAAAAGAAGTTGATTAAGTTTCTCTATATAGCATTGCTTGAAAAAATTGTAAAGATCAAAAGATTAGCCGAAATTTTTAATAAAGATGGGACGATCATAAAACTTATTCAAATAGCCCCATAAAAAGCTATCTTGCAAGTTAATATATCACCGGTATTAAGAAAAGAGCTAATTAGCTCAAAGAAATTTCAGCGAATTTGGGGGAAATATTAGAGAACGTAGCACTCTTTCTAATACAGAAAAAATGCTATCTAGGTTAGCGCAGTAATTAACCATAATAATGTTTAGATGTACAACTTTCTGATATTGATATTAATACTTGCGGTGCGACAGCAAACAGCAGAGAGTGCACGAACTACTGCGCATGTTCTCTTTCAACCTCAAACTCCAGTTTCAATGGCCGACTCATATCTGACTGTGGATATCGCAGTCCCACCTCCAAAGTTGTTGAACGTGGATCTCCGACCAAGTTATAAATTCTCTTTAATACTTCAGCAATTGGAACAGAAAACATGGAAGAGCTCCCAGTTTTGCAACAACCCAGAAATAAGCGCACTATTACAGCACCACTTTGACGGAATAATCTCATCTATTCAGATAGAATACGAAAGAGCAGAGAAAGAGAGGAAAAAGCTTGTCAAAGAAGTAGCATCTTTTTAAATCAGACTATCACTCTTCAGCGACAGAGACGATCACCACTGCTGTTTGCAATGGGAGCTGCGAAGGCGATAACTTTCGAACCCTTTCTGGAGAAAGCAGGCTGTAGACTACTCTCAATTTTTGGTCTGTGCGACAGTTCTAAGCGAAAGATGGAACAATTGGAAGGGCGATTGCACTATTTGGAATCACGAATGGTTCACCTCCACAGCGAAGAAAGAGAGTCTATTCAGGTCATGGCCAGCAGTAGTTTGAAGCTTCATGAAGACACACGAAAAGTGCTAAACTACTCAGAGGATAACTTTGAGATTCTGCAAACAAAACTGGAGGTGCTTCAAAAAACAATGGAAGAAATAGAACGAGCCCAAGCCTGTGATCATCGAAGCCTAATGTTTTTATGTATGCCTTTTGCGCCCAAATCGCAATTAACAACGTATCTTGGACTCTCAATGCTATGCATAGTGAGTTACAAGTACAAACACTATATTTGACGGAACAGAGAAACATATTTATTACAAGCATTGGAGTGCTATCCAAGGGAATACTGCCAGCCGCACTAGTACCCTACGAGGATTTACGGAAAATAATTACAACTCTGAAGCTGGGAGATACAAAGTGTTCTATACCATACGACCACTCAAGTTTACTTTACAGCCTGCCCTTAGTGAGAAATGTTTTTTCCAATCCACACGGACTGTTAATCATAATGGCGGTGCCAGTATACAGTGGTGAACAAATTCACGATGCCTACAAAGCAATCCCTCTGCCACAACCAATCAAGAACACAACGACGGCCGCAACTCTAAAATTAGAAAGGAACTATTTGATCGTATCAAGGCGAGAAGAAAGCTATGCCGAAATGAAGAGTGAGGAATATCTGTCTTGTTTGGGGGCACAATTGCTGATACTTTGCACCAGGACAGTAGCGTTGGTGAGCGCGCAAGATCAACTCTGCTTGACTTCACTCCTATACAATCACGAGGTAGCTGCTTTGAAGACTTGCAAACTAGAATTAACCGAATTGCCGATTTTACCGACAGCAATCTACCTTGGGAACTCTATGTACCTCCTCAACGCGGCAGACGATCAACAATTTCTTTATAACATAACGTACAGTGGGGGCAGAAAGTTTTCAAACCGTGTACCGGCCTGTAAAAGTTGCCTAGTACACCCCCCTGCGATGGAAAACTGGTTCACCCGAAGAATGGACTGGTCATGTTGCCCGATCCAGCATACTGTCTTCGACAATGTGGACTAATAACAACAATGACAACTCCCGAACTACTGGATACCGCTTTGAACATCCCGAACATTCCAGCGGTCACTCCTACAGAAGAGAGTAGGAATTTGATGTTGCATAAGATCAGGTCGGCACTCAAGGATGTCACTACGCTTGATGTCACGCCTGAATTAGTCAGTGAGATGGTAGACAAAATCCATCAACAACTTTTTGAGGAAAACAACTTCAAATCCTTTCGCCATGGGTCAACACTGCATACATTTAAAGAGCTGGCTGGTCTGCTTGGTTTCTCTTTATGGTACCTTGCATTTGTCCTTTTGGCTGTCTGGGCAGCGAAGAAGTGTTACAAGTCCAAAAACACTACAAAACATATTCACAATTTGTCGGACGATGATCAACGAGATATCGGAACTGACATGCAGTTTGAAGAGAGACTGAACTTAGTTGAGAGAATGCGGAATGAGGAGACAAACGCTGATTAAAAAGACACTGTTGTACCAATATTTGGTGATGGTGCTTTTATAAACTTTTACTTGTTACTAATTTCACTGTATTGTACTATTCAGGAGAATATCTGTCTTGTTTGGGGACACAATTGCTGATACTTTGCACCAGGACAGTAGCGTTGGTGAGCGCGCAAGATCAACTCTGCTTGACTTCACTCCTATACAATCACGAGGTAGCTGCTTTGAAGACTTGCAAACTAGAATTAACCGAATTGCCGATTTTACCGACAGCAATCTACCTTGGGAACTCTATGTACCTCCTCAACGCGGCAGACGATCAACAATTTCTTTATAACATAACGTACAGTGGGGGCAGAAAGTTTTCAAACCGTGTACCGGCCTGTAAAAGTTGCCTAGTACACCCCCCCCTGCGATGGAAAACTGGTTCACCCGAAGAATGGACTGGTCATGTTGCCCGATCCAGCATACTGTCTTCGACACAGTGGACTAATAACAACAATGACAACTCCCGAACTACTGGATACCGCTTTCAACATCCCGAACATTCCAGCGGTCACTCCTACAGAAGAGAGTAGGAATTTGATGTTGCATAAGATCAGGTCGGCACTCAAGGATGTCACTACGCTTGATGTCACGCCTGAATTAGTCAGTGAGATGGTAGACAAAATCCATCAACAACTTTTTGAGGAAAACAACTTCAAATCCTTTCGCCATGGGTCAACACTGCATACATTTAAAGAGCTGGCTGGTCTGCTTGGTTTCTCTTTATGGTACCTTGCATTTGTCCTTTTGGCTGTCTGGGCAGCGAAGAAGTGTTACAAGTCCAAAAACACTACAAAACATATTCACAATTTGTCGAACGATGATCAACGAGATATGGGAACTGACATGCAGTTTGAAGAGAGACTGAACTTAGTTGAGAGAATGCGGAATGAGGAGACAAACGCTGATTAAAAAGACACTGTTGTACCAATATTTGGTGATGGTGCTTTTATAAACTTTTACTTGTTACTAATTTCACTGTATTGTACTATTCAGGAGAATATCTGTCTTGTTTGGGGACACAATTGCAGATACTTTGCACCAAGACAGTAGCGTTGGTGAGCGCGCAAGATCAACTCTGCTTGACTTCACTCCTATACAATCACGAGGTAGCTGCTTTGAAGACTTGCAAACGAGAAGTAACCGAATTGCCGATTTTACCGACAGCAATCTACCTTGGGAACTCTATGTACCTCCTCAACGCGGCAGACGATCAACAATTTCTTTATAACATAACGTACAGTGGGGGCAGAAAGTTTTCAAACAGTGTACCGGCCTGTAAAAGTTGCCTAGTACACCCCCCTGCGATGGAAAACTGGTTCACCCGAAGAATGGACTGGTCATGTTGCCCGATCCAGCATACTGTCTTCAACACAGTGGACTAATAACAACAATGACAACTCCCGATCTACTGGATACCGCTTTCAACATCCCGAACATTCCAGCGGTCACTCCTACAGAAGAGAGTAGGAATTTGATGTTGCATAAGATCAGGTCGGCACTCAAGGATGTCACTAGGCTTGATGTCACGCCTGAATTAGTCAGTGAGATGGTAGACAAAATCCATCAACAACTTTTCGAGGAAAACAACTGCAAATCCTTTCGCCATGGGTCAACACTGCATATATTTAAAGAGCTGGCTGGTCTGCTTGGTTTCTTTTTATGGTGCCTTGCATTAGTCCTTTTGGCTGTCTGGGCAGCGAAGAAGTGTTACAAGTCCAAAAACACTACAAAACATTTTCATAATTTGTCGAACGATGATCAATGAGATATCGGAACTGACATGCAGTTTGAAGAGAGACTGAACTTAGTTGAGAGAATGCGGAATGAGGAGACAAACGCTGATTAAAAAGACACTGTTGTACCAAAATTTGGTGATGGTGCTTTTATAAACTTTTACTTGTTACTAATTTCACTGTATTGTACTATTCAGGAGAATATCTGTCTTGTTTGGGGACACAATTGCTGATACTTTGCACCAAGACAGTAGCGTTGGTGAGCGCGCAAGGTCAACTCTGCTTGACTTCACTCCTATACAATCACGAGGTAGCTGCTTTGAAGACTTGCAAGCGACAAGTAACCGAATTGCCGATTTTACCGACAGCAATCTACCTTGGGAACTCTATGTACCTCCTCAATGCGGCAGACGATCAACAATTTCTTTATAACATAACGTACAGTGGGGGCAGAAAGTTTTCAAACCGTGTACCGGCCTGTAAAAGTTGCCTAGTACACCCCCCTGCGATGGAAAACTGGTTCACCCGAAGAATGGACTGGTCATGTTGCCCGATCCAGCATACTGTCTTCGACACAGTGGACTAATAACAACAATGACAACTCCCGATCTACTGGATACCGCTTTCAACATTCCGAACATTCCAGCGGTCACTCCTACAGAAGAGAGTAGGAATTTGATGTTGCATAAGATCAGGTCGGCACTCAAGGATGTCACTACGCTTGATGTCACGCCTGAATTAGTCAGTGAGATGGTAGACAAAATCCATCAACAACTTTTTGAGGAAAACAACTTCAAATCCTTTCGCCATGGGTCAACACTGCATACATTTAAAGAGCTGGCTGGTCTGCTTGGTTTCTCTTTATGGTACCTTGCATTTGTCCTTTTGGCTGTTTGGGCAGCGAAGAAGTGTTACAAGTCCAAAAACACTACAAAACATATTCACAATTTGTCGAACGATGATCAACGAGATATCGGAACTGACATGCAGTTTGAAGAGAGACTGAACTTAGTTGAGAGAATGCGGAATGAGGAGAAAAACGCTGATTAAAAAGACACTGTTGTACCAAAATTTGGTGATGGTGCTTTTATAAACTTTTACTTGTTACTAATTTCACTGTATTGTACCATTCAGGAGAATAGTTTAGTCCGGAGGGGTAGGATGTAGGAAAGGAAAGTTAAACTTAAGCGTTTTTCGGAAAAGAACCAAATTAATACTGACCTTGAATTATTCCCAACATAAAAGCGAATTCTAAATTTGAAACTGTACAAAGATAATAATGGTGAAGAAATTTAAACTAATGAGAACAGTTGAATAAATAAATATGAACTCTGATAAGGATTATATCACAGATTGAACATCAAAATTCTCACCCACGTATTATTGGATTAGAAACCCAAATTAGGGGCCTAGGTTATCAAAGTCATGATTGACTTTCTGAAAACTTTTCCCAAAAAGGCATTTTTCACAAATCGATTCGGAACATTTGGTAAAAATAGGACTAAATTATCATAACCAAACATAGATAAGCAGTATATATACGGCTCAATTTTAGCCAATTTTTGTAACCAAAATCAGTCTGAAAATAATTATATTGTTGTGATAATCCGAATTGCGGAGTAAATTTTATTAGACGAGTGAGTTAACAGATCTCTGTCGTGGTACTGAAAATCATAATAATTGTTTGAACTAGTATACTGTGGTAACTATACTTTTCGTTAAATTAACTTAGCAAATTTTCAATTACTTTCATTTTTTAGACATTTTCTTATAACTTAGTAGAGCTTAAACTGTTATCTAGTAGGCATTTGCTAATACTTGGCACTCATAGGCATTTGTAACTAGTTGTTCTGAAGGAACCATAGCCTGTAATAATTAGGACTGGGTAAGACTTAATCGTTTCTTTCGGTTTGCTGTTAATCAACAGCGTAATTGTACAACTTTAGTAACTTCACAATATATCTCTAAGGATCAGAAATCATACTCAATCTAGCGTCAATTTATTGGATTTAAATTAGTTTTGTGACTAGTAAAGTAGTGATCAACCAATCAATAATTAGGTTAAGTTATGTTAACGAACTGGAGGACAGCATCGAATCACGGACAACATCAAGACGATTGATTTCTGAGAGTATTATTTGGCCAAGCTTTTTCTAGGAGACCGCATAGTGAAGCCACTCTGAGGGTAGGCTTGCCTGCTCGTAGAAGACTCGGCAAGTTAAGTTAACCCACGTAGTATGGAATGGTGAACCAAGTAGACAAATGAAAAGGTCTGCAGTAATCTGAAGTAATTGATGAGCAATGTCTTAACGTTCTATCAAGTTGGTTAATACTCGTCTGGTTGGGTTGTGGAGTGAACACCGACAAGCTCTTCACGTCATCTACTATTTGTTTTAAGTATATTGGTTGATCGATTAATTAGAAAGTGAATTGAGGACCTGGTATAATTCTCAATCTTAGAGTCACCAATTTTTTTCATTTGGTAAAACACTTCTTAGAAGCTAAAATATCATATAACATAGAGAAGCATTACAAAAATATTCTAATATCATCATTATTATTGGCAATTGACTACAGCCCATGAATGTACTTTCTTTAGGACTTGAACGGAGGGCCTGGTATAACCCTTTAGTCTAGTTAAGAGTAGTAGGTTTGTGAAATTACTATCCAGTCCAGTAGTTTTCTCTAAATATAGATTCTAGGAACAATTGTGGAATTGTGAATAGGGTAAAACCTTCACCCTAAATATTCAGATTCTATATCACTGAATTAGCTCTGAATCAGACAATTTCAGCGCAAAATGTGACATGAATTACACTCTGACTCAGTAATGAAAGAACTTTACGAAGTTGGATTGCATTCGAAAACTTGGTTAATTTGAAGGGAAATTGGTAACTACTTTCCACAAAAGGGCCGAGCAAATTGAGGCTACATTTTTTGTACATGTCAATGTATCTACAGCTCACCATTTAAGGTAACTCGCACAATTTATGCATTTTAGTTACCATACTTTTGTAACTGGTTTCCATTTTGAATGAATCTTATTTCCGCCGAATGGGAAAGAACCATTTTTGTTCAGAGACTAGGATTCGGAGGATGTTTCTGCGGTAAAATGTAACCAAAAATCGTGAGCGCAGAATCAGCTAGGTCTGCCTGTGCGCTTTTATGAATAGTTGAATAGTTAAACATGATTTTCATAACGTTAATGATAAGCAGAGCAAAGATGAATGATTGTGTACCAAAAACGTTTAAACAAAATCCCTTCCAAATTTTGAACTCTGTTAAGTTTTGACACTGCCCCCTTTGCCCGCGGGAGATAAATTTTGTTAACGAGTTTCAAACTTCAACCACTTTTCTTTCAGTTAAAGTTCCGCAATTAGTTAACAACCAGTTTTTATAGCCGCTTATGTAAGTTTTGGCCTCTTAACCAGAACGCAAGTTGTGAATCAGATTGTGATGTAAATACAAATTTAAATAGGTTGTAAAAAGTGTAGCTCGTCTAGGCAATTGAGTGATTTTTTCTGCGGCAAACTTTATCGTATTTTGAAAGTTGTTTCAAATTATAAAATAAAGTTAGAATAAATCTCTGAAAAACAATTTTCTACAAGTATTCACGAGAGGAATGACAAGAAGAGAAAGTACTAATTGATCTAAAAAATAGAAGATAAAAAGTAAATTTTTCCAGAATGAAAATTTTTGCACCTCAGAAAAATGAAAGAAAAAATTTTGAAAAGGAAGCCATTATTGAGCTAAACAGACATGATTGGAAAGATGGCTGTTTTTACTATATATATGCAAAGACAAATAAAATTTTCTAGAAATTTTTTTGTGAAAAAATATTTGAAAAAAAACTTTCCTTTTTATCAGCTTCAAACTGATATGATTAGATGTAAAGGTACTCTTGAGGAGTAAGTGAGTGCAGTATTTTGGTGAAACACCAGCTATGGGTGGGATAAAATTTCTTGTCGGCTTTTTAATGTTTTCTATTACACCAATAAACTGACACCCGTTTTTTTGTTCTGCCATTGTGTCTTTGAATTAAGAAGTACTTGAGAATTTTTTAAATCGTAATTGCGCTGTGATTAAAAGAAAGTTTCAAAAAATGACTTGAATACAATTAGAACTGAAGTTTCGAAAACGAGTGGAAAAATTATATCCTTATTGTGATGCTAATTTAATTTTTTTTCCGATAGTCTGCCACTCGGTAAAAATGCAAATATGGCTCTTGAAATTATGAGTGTGTGTGTGTGTGTGTGTGTGTGTGTGGGTGTGCGTGCGCGCGTGCTAATGAGATATTTTAAGTTTATATGAGTTCATTTGAATTTCAATTTGATTTTAACCAGCTGGTTAAATGATGTAAAATTTAAAACTCCGCTAAGTTTTTCGAACTTAGAAAAAGTGAACTTAACCATTTAACTTCTACTACAATATGCCCATAAGAAAAATATATCAAAAACAAACCAAAATCTAGATAACTACTCTCTGTGTTATCAACAGAGAAGAGAGATTTCGCTTACAAAAGTAAATTGGAAAGAAGATCCAAAAAATTTACAAAAATCAAGCGGTATACGTACTCCACAAAGGTAAATATTAGATATTTAATTGAGTCCGATTTCTTTTTTCAAACTAATCTTAAGCGAAAAGTCCCAAAAGTCACTTGGTTAAAACAAGTTATTCTCCAATGTAGTAAGTAACCTCTAAATTGGGATGAGAAATCTAATTTTCATTAAAGTTTCTAGATCCGTTCAGTTTAGATAAAATTAGAACTGCCAATGCTTATCAAGATCAATATTTTTTGAATAAACTGCTTATAAAGTCGTAACTTACTTAGCCAATTATTCTTTCATTCAAATTTAATTAGAAACTTCTGAGAAATAACCAAAGATTAGTATATTGCTATAATTTGATAAGTTTTCTTATTTTTCCCAAGATAGCTTGAGTTAGAAATTCCACTTTCAAAATTGATGTTGCAATTTTGCTGCGTTGGCTTTTTGTGAAAAATGGGTTTAATCGTATTGTTATAATTATAATTTAGTTTTTTCAACAGACAATATTAATTTTATTCGCTTGATCGGTCGTTTCTGAGAAAAATGTACAAAAATGAATTGATAGCAGTAAAGCAGCATTTTTTATAAAATATATCCTTTTTGTGATGCAAATTTAATTTTTTTTCCAATAAGGTGCCGCTCGGTAAAAATGCCAATATGGCTCTTGAAATTGTGGGTGTTTGTGTGTGTGTGTGTGTGTGTGTGTGTGTGTGTGTGTGCGTGTGTTTGTGTAAGCATGTGTGTATTTATGTATGTCTGTGCATTTGTGTGTGTGTGTGTGTGTGTGTGTGTGTGGGTGTGCGTGCGCGCATGCTAATCAGATATTTTAAGTACATTTGAGTTCATTTGAATTTCAATTTGACTTTAACCAGCTGGTTAAATGATGTAAAATTTAAAACTCCGCTAAGTTTTTCGAACTTAGAAAACGTGAACATAAACCATTTAACTTCTGCTACAATATGCCCATAAGAAAATTATATCAAAAACAAACCAAAATGTAGATAACTACTCTCTGTTTTATCAACAGAAAAGAGAGATTTCGCTTACAAAAGTAAATATGAAAGAGGATCCAAAAAATATACAAAAATCAAGCGGTATACATACTCCATAAAGGTAAATATAAGAAATATAATTGAGTCCGATTTCTTTTTTCCAAACTAATCTTATGCGAAAAGTCACGAAAGTCACTTGGTTAAAACAGGTTTTTCTCCAATGTAGTAAGTAACCTCTAAATTGGGATGAGATGTCTAATTTTCATTAAAGTTTCTAAATCCGTTCAGTTTAGATAAAATTAGAACTGCCAATGCTTATCAAGATCAATATTTTTTGAATAAACTGAATAAAGTCGTAACTTACTTAGCCAATTATTCTTTCATTCAATTTTAATTAGAAACTTCTGAGAAATAACCCAAGATTAGTATATTGCTATAATTTGATAAGTTTTCTTATTTTTCCCAAGATAGCTTGAGTTAGAAATTCCACTTTCAAAATTGATGTTGCAATTTTGCTGCGTTGACTATTTGTGAAAAATGTGTTTAATCGTATTGTTATAATTATAATTTAGTTGTTTCAACAGACAATATTAATTTTGGTCGTTTGATTGGTCGTTTTTTTGAAAAATGTACAAAAATGAATTGATAGCAGTAATGCGGCATTTTTTAAGAAAGTGGAAAGTTGTAGGATTTTTATAGGTGTGATTTAGTTTAAAGTATCTTGCATTATAACCCCGCATGACTCATCTCCCTCATGTTCTCATTACGATAGCAAAAGACCAAAATGTTTGTTCTCCCTGGCGTTGAATATATGGAAAATCGAATAAGGTTCTGAAAAAAGCCACTATGTCACCGATAGGGGCTTCGCTACACTTCTTAACGCGCAATAATTGTAAATTGAAAAAAAGCTTGAACAGAAAAAGAGTTCAAATTTCAATTTTGAGATTTCTTGAATTACCAAAATTATCCAGTTCAAACGGAATCAACTGCGCAATACTCTGACTTATGCCTGGTTCAAGCAGTACGTCATCTGTCAAGAAAAAACGTGGGTGTGCAAAGCAACCGAAAATAGCGTTAACAGCTGGCTATTTAGAGGTTTGTACGATTTATTTTTAATCCTAGCTTTGATCATAGGCCTGCAAGTCTGGCAAGTCTTGTTGTGGAACTATCCAAGATATTGAAAGTGGTTGCGTGGGTCCTAGCACTGAGTTGCACTATCTGTATGATTTGCCATTTTTTCCCAATTTTTATGCCCTCCCTCCACTCTGCTCCAACCCCCCTTCCTCCCATCCCCTGCCTCTCTCCTTCCCTCCCACTTCAACACGAGCGTTAATAGCAAATCACTATCGAAGCTAAAATATTTTCCCGAATGTGTGCTTTGTTAAATAAGGAAAAAGTTTTAAGCTCTAGCCGGATGCTTGAATTTTAAATGACAAACAATATTAGTTGTTTTATCGGTTTTATTCTGCCCCTCACGCATAAAAATGCTTCAAAATGTGCTTCAGACATTGTTTTTTTTTGTCGTGGTCGATAACATGGGTCAAAGAATTCAATAAGTTGAATTTTAAATTAAATTTTGAACTGAAAATATACAAAAATTAGCTTGTATTTATAGTGGTTATCTATGCGAAAATATACAGAGAAAAATTAGATTAGCTACAAATATTTTACATGATTGGCATGTGAATAGATCTTAACTCCGAATCCCGGAGGTGATTTTCTATATTCATCAACATTTCATGAGAATCATATATGGCTTGGGTACAATCGAGTTCATTAGTTGGAGGTCGGTGGATGTTAAAATCAGGTTTCTGTTGGTGGGAGAATTTGCTTCTGACATATGATTGATAGGTCAATAAGATAATGATGGCGCAAAAACAAAATTAGAATTGAGTTTATTTTTGTGACCATTACTTATCGACACAGCAATAAAGTTCGTCAGGTAAGTTCTTCTTTCGTTCTTTGAAACTTTAATAGAGAAAACTTCTAAGTTTCTTGATGTTTCTTTGAAACCATCACATCCTTCCTCCTTTTTAAGGCAAGTTTGTGGGTATAGGTTCTCCAACTCTGTCGGGTTGTTTTCTGTTTCTTGTTGATGTTCGTGAAGGCTCTGAGGTTTCGGGTTGTTGGTGCTCTGCAGATGATGTGGCTGCAGAAGCTTCATCTTGAAGTGAAGGTCCCACATCTGTACTCTGACGTTGTTGTTTTGATTGAGATATGGTCTCCTCCACTGCTGGTTCAATTTTCACATTGTCCTCGTCTAGTCTCGCAATTTGGTTGTCGCTCACTAGAATAGTCCGTGCTGAGTTTTCGGGCTGTATGAAAGATGTGTTCAAGCCCTTCCTGATGATGAAGGTAGCAGGAACTGTCTTTGTGTTTTCGTTGGCCTTGAATAGAATGGGTTCGCACAAGTCGAAATCTGCTATTGCTGGTAGTCTCACTCTGCGTCCCAACAAGAGTTCAACTGGAGTTTTGCTCCTCGTCTTTGAAGTGTTGCGATGTGTCATCAGTGCCCTTTGCAGGAATGACACAAATGCTCCAAATGACACATTAAGGTTGGGACTGCACGCTTGATGTGCCCACTTCACTGTCTGAACTGCTCTTTCAGCTAGTCCATTAGCTCTTGGATGATAGACGGGTGATTCTATTTTCCTAATTTCCAGTGATTCACACCACTGTTTAAGGTCACCACTTACAAATTCAGGACCATTATCAGAAACTAAAGTTTTTGCTATTCCGAATCTTGCAAAGAAACTGACTAGTGAAAGGTGGGGATATATGATTTCATAGTGTCCATATTAACTTCCTAGTACGATCCTAGTATGGAAGCAATATATGATCCTTGTATGATTACCCATCATAAATTATCCTAGTTGTTACAACAAATCATACATTTATTCACTTCAATTTACTTTTTCATTTCTGTCGATGATGCATCACTTATGTGATTACCCGGCATCACTTTCGTCGTACACAAGAACAGATAATTTTTAATTGGAAAAACTCCAAGGGGCAAAAAATATTTTAATTTGTCATCGACCGAATTCTCGAAAACAAAATACATAACCAAGCGAAACAAAAATTACCTTGAAAATGATTTGAAGCTCTTAAAAGTTCGCCCTAAAATTCCTTGAAACTGTTATACAAGGATGCCCACCTGCATAGCAGGCAAAGTACCCGAAAAATTGAGTGTTCTTTTTTGCTAGCAATTTGGCATGATCCTTGTAAAAAAAGATCTTTGTTTTTATACGCAATCATTTCTTAGTCCCATAGGTTTCATTTCTTCTGCTTTCAAATCTGATGATTAAAATTGCTTTCTGAATCATTTATAGTATGAAATATAAGACTTCTACATTCATGGGGACTTATTGGATTTCTTTTCGTTCTGAAATTACATTTTTTCGGCGTGAAGATTAATATATTTTAGGTTAAGCAGATGTCAATTTGTTCACTTTTCAATCCAGATTCGAGAAATTTTGGGTTGAAATTAAACGAATTGTGGATCTTTTCCGTTTGTGCACCTATTCAACTAAGAGATCTATTTTTCTAACAAAAAGACGGTCATGATAAAATGAGGTTTATTGATTTGTTGATAATTTGATCAAAACCAGTGGAATTCGCCGAATGTCAATTAGTTCCCTCTGACGTCAAAAACTGATATCTTTTTTTAGTCCACAACATGAATGCATCAAACAATTTTGTTCGAGCAAAATAAACACCTTAAGTACTTATAGTTGAGCCCCATAGACGCAGCAATTTTTGCAACATATAAAACCCAAGTCCAGCCACATATACGAACTACATTTAGAAACCAGCAAGAAATTTTGTTTTTTTGCCAAAGGTCATTGTATGTTGAATAGACTAGGCAAACAGGAGGTACAAAACAATAATATAGAGCAATATATAATTCCATTCAATGGTCTAAGCTGTGTAAATTTTTTTATGAAATCTTTTTTTTAATGTTCAAGGTCACAAGGTGCTGGCAAATGTTCCGTGCAACAAGAGAAAAAAAACAAGGACCTCTTTTAAACCTTCAAACCCCGGATTCGCCAAAACTGTAAACGTATCACAAAAGCAAACAAAACACAAATAAAATGAAACACATGGGAGAAGAGAAGTTCTCTGTCAGGGCAAAAAAAAGAAAGACATAAAAAAACAATTTTTTATTAAAAATTTTTTCCCGTCAAAATTTAGGTTAAAAAATACTCAAAATAATTCAAAACAAAAGCAATAATTCATTATTATTTTATTTGTTTTTTATTGATTATATATAATTACTTTTTCTCGTAGTTATATTACTTATCATATGCTCCTACAAATTTTCTGAGTTTTATGAGTTTTAGAGGCGTTTAAGTTTGCGTTGCATTAGCAGTCACCTTTCAATCTGAACATCAATTAGTTATTGAAAATTAATTCAGTTGAGATTTTAATGTCTTTTTTGAACTTGAACGAGCTTGAGTCTGGGTCCTGCAGTTTTTTCTGCTGCGTAATTTCATCAACTAGAAAAACTTTATTCTGGATTGTATTCTATTCGAACTAGACTCCTCTTTCCTACGAATATTTGAAGTAGCACATGAAAGCATCTAAATGCTGAACGAGAAAAAATCTGGATCACAAGTGATTTTATTTTGGCTGGACATTTTCATAAACTAAAATCTTCACCAGGTTGAGGTCCCAGGCCAAAAGTCTGGACATAAACGCACCAAAATATGTGAACACACGAAAAATTGGCGAATGCAGAAAGGTCTACATGAACGCACAAATAGTCTGTTGAGCACACGAAGGTCTGTGGACATAAGCGCACAAAAAAATTTGAAGACACAGAAATCTGCTGAACGCACGTGCGCAGACTCTGTCTGGACATAAATGCACGTGCTGTTTGATTAACGCACGAAAGTCTGGTGGTCTCACTAAAGTTTGGACATGAATGCAAGAATAGTCTGATGAACGCACGAAAGTCTGGACATGAACGCACGAAAGTCTGGCGAACGCACGAAAGTCTCGACATAGACACTTTCTGTCTGGGACGGTCTGGACATATCGAGTTTCGGTCCGTGACCTCAACCTGGGTCTGTTTGGGCAGAGGCCACTTTTACGATATATTAAAACACGAACGTGGAAACCAGCTTCAATTTTAAATAAATGAATGCAAAGTTTTGTGTATTGGTAGCTTGGTAGTGGTATTTTGTAGCTAGCTGTTCAGTTTTTCAGAGATGCACTCGCGATGGATAAAAAAGTATGGCTTGCACGCACTGGGAAGACTATTCGGGTATGGTTGGGACGAGGCGCGAGAGGGATTCGTGTGATCAAATTGGACCAAATACATGCAACCGAGTGAAAGGACTGACGCTGATAATTACATGTCATTAGATTAGACAATTGTGGAATTCGATATGTTGGATCTTTTCAGTTTGTCCCCCCCCACTCATTTTTTTTTTAAAAAAAGTCGCGTTGCTGAGGGCTGCAAGTAATCTGTATTCACTAAGCTGGGGGGGGGGGGGGCACAAACGGAAAAGATGTGATCTGTTAAACTATAACGCAATTACAACAAAAATAATAAACAATTGCTACGCACAGACAATAAAATTTTCCTATTTTTAACAATTAATTTTGCCAGGTTGAGACGTTTTTTAGCAATTAATTTTGCCAGGTTGAAATATCTTCAAATAAATTTCTTTATCAAACGACGAATATTATCGCGCAGAATGTTTTCTCATTCGCTGTATTTTGGGTAATAAAATATTAAGGTAAACGTGCGTGCGATTCAAATAGTTTGAGCTGTTGTACCATCCCCGTAAACAAAACAATAGCTTGCTGTTTATATTCAATTTGGCACAAAAACATGGAGGGGATGAACACAGAAAAAACCCGATAACAAGAATTATCACGTGAATACAAACTTATGAAACAGGAAAACGATCCAATATCAGTACTTTAGTGCTTTGGAACGTTATACTTTAGTTCTGGAGGAGGGGGAAAAGTTGCTCTCAGGTTTTGTGAAGTTTTCTGTGTATTTGGCTACCATGCGTGTGAAGGCTGCTGTTTTGAGTTTGCGGCCTCTTGAATGATTCCAATGTTCGGGGTGTGCGGTCATTTTGACTACTCTTTGGTTCGAACATCTCTTTTTGTCTCTTCAGTAGTCCCAGTCTTCATTCCTAGTATTTCCTTGAATCATTTTCCCTGCCCTAGTCCAGACCTACACTTAAGAAAAAGACGCAAATGGTCTAGGAGGGGGCATGGGAGGGTCTGATTCAATATGAACCAAAATTACATAGTCTAGCTTTTTAGTTAAAGTCCCTCAAAAGCTTTTTCATGGATCCAGCAAAATTCTTTTCGCACGAATTTCGGCTCAAGCATGGTTGTTTCATACGCCTTTTGGATCGATCACGGATTTTTCAGGGGTAAAGCAAAAAATCTTTACAAAAATCGATTTTTGTGCAATTTCGGCATCACGTCATTGAAGTGCAACTTAAAATACTTTTTCAATTCTTAAAATAAAGCATTTATTGCAACTATATTTTCCAACCACTTGATTGAACGAAACTAAGTAATTTAATTGTACCGACCTTTATCCCATTAGCCCTGATGATTATGTGCCGTTTTCAGTTGTTTTACCTTCCAAAATAATGAATTATATTTTTTACATAAAAGCACATTTTTGAGAGAAACAACATTATACATGCTCACTACATTATAAGCAAAGCTGAGCAATACAAACGCACGTAAGTTTTTTGGGAAAAAAATTCAGACTCATGTAAAGACTTTTGCTGCGTCAACGATTGAGCAATAGAGTTGAGCTGGTCAAAAAGATCTATGAAAAAAAAATCTTGGAATCCAGATATCAGTGCCTTTTCAGTGCATTGTTTTGCAAGAAATGCACTGAAAGCGCTGAAATTATGTAAGAAAAGCCGTATAATGTTCTCAACTCAGTTCTAGGTACACACTTATGAAAAAACAATGCTCGATCAAAATGTACTATGAAAAGACTATACTCGACTCATTTGAGCTATGAAAAAATTTTAGCTGGACTTTAAGACATTCTGGACTTTAGCTCGATTCTAAATTTTTGCAAAAGACTTTAGGTGGACCCAAAATTTTAAAAAGACTTTGGCTTGACCCAAAGTTTGAGCTGGACTTAAGCTCGACGCAGAGTTTGCAAACAATGTCGAGTTGAAGTCTTTTCATGGATCCATCATTAGTCTTTTCATAGGCCTGGGAATTGCGCTTGATGTACTGAATATATCAAAAATGCAGTTCAAAAACTTAAAAAAGAATACGCTGAAATATACAAATTCATTAAGTCTTCCCCGTTTCTTGAACAGCTTCAGTGCAGTTCAAAGTGTTTCAGCACTGACTCCTGAAAATCTTACCATTTACTTTTATCTCACATGAAAAAATAACATTTTGAATGAAATAAGGTGATCGATGTTCAGTCAACGCCAAAATTTTGAAATTTCATTGGATTTCAGCGAAAGTTCATTGTAAAAAATTGTTGCCAGGCTTGGAAAATCGTAATGAAAAATGTTCTCTGATATAAAATTTAACGTCTTTACGCCCAGTACGTGATGCCACCCGCTCACCCCACCAATACAGATAGTGCAATTGCCGATCAAGAAATTCTTGAAATTTCGGTAGAGAATTGTGCACCAATAAACTATTGGAAGAGGGCGGGGGGATGGTGCATACGGGAAGGATGCAATTTTTCTTCATTTTTTATTGTAGGCCGTTAAGGCCTTCTGTAGCTGAGACGAGTTCATCGGAAATTTATTGGGACATGATTTATAAATATCGAGATAGCACGTTGTTAAAAAAAGAACATCAAGGCAAAACGAAGTAAAGGCTGTGAAGTTACAGACAAAAAGTACCCAGCATAATTAAGGGCAATTTATAAGCAGGGCGTTTGTCTCAGCCATTTTATGGCTCAGATAGATGAACGATTCATTTTCAAAGTTTTAAAAAAATGAGACTAAAAAGAGCGCAATTGATTAAGTTTTTCAGAACTCTCAACAAAAATTAGGTTACATAAACATTTTTGGTGTTCTGCCAAGTTTTTGCAAAAAACGGATTTGACAATACTCATTTCTGATTGGCTAATCTTTTTCATAAAGTTTTCTTTGTTAAGAAGTGACGCAATAATTCGCTAGATGGAGTTGAGAGATTTTTTTCTTTGGTAGCATCCCGTGGCCGGAAAAACGTTTTGGAAGATCGGGGCAAGGTAAACTCAAATTCTTGCTCCACCGAGCTTTGTTTAACATCAAAGTTCTTCGGGGACTATGCGCCGCATATGGCAGAATTAAGATCGCGAAAAAAATTACTCGGCTGTGACAAACTCACATAATTAAAAATAAACAGCAGACCCGGGTGAGGCTTTTTGCCGAGGTTCAACAGAAACAGACGTAAAGACGCAAGAAAGTTGAGTTTGGTAGTCATAGGAATCCAGCCATTTCTTTCCGCTCCAAACCTGAATCTGCTCTTGTTCAGAAGTTTGCTAAGAAACTCTAAACAACAATCAGCATCAATGATGGTGATTGCGAAAGAATAGGAAAGTCGAAGAATAAAACTTGTTGTCAGATTCTTCTCCTGAAATATATGGAACAGCTGAATCAAAAAAGTTTTTGCGCAAATCTGGAAAGCAATTGTGATTGTCTGAAAATTTCCAATATATAAATATATATATATATATATATATATATATATATATATATATATATTTATATATATATATATATATAACGACCTAACATGAGCAGAACGCATTAGCAATATAATCTTCGAGTAGAAAAAAGAAAAGGAGAGTGCTGGATCTATTTGAGAAACTCAATGGCGAGAACCGACTAAATTTTAGAAAATTTTCGGCCAACTCGATTCTTCTGCTGAATGTTGAAAACATACTGTCATGCCATATTTTTGTCTATCTGTTCTCCAAAAAATATTTGCTTTACTGAGACGTGTATTGATAAATAACAAAATGGTACGGCTATTTTCTGTTGTCATTCTTACACATTTGTCTTGCGATCGAGTCACTTAAGTGTTGGTCATGGTGGCATTTCGTTTGTTCTAGGAAAAATTTTTCTTCATCCATTATATCAAATAAACCTAAAAGTCGGAACTAGATTGTACAGTTGTAAGAGAATGCCCTCTGTTTACTGTTGGCTTACTGCTTTTTATCAACCTCCATGTAGTGCACCTAATAACTCTCGGGTTTCGTGCTTGAACTAATTTCTCAGATGTGACTTCAATTATCCAAATATCGACTGGAGTCTGTCTCATTCTTAAATTCTGAAGAGCAAAGTTTTTAAAAACTTTTTTCTTTACGCAACATAGATCAACCCAACTATAAAAGTAACAACATTTTAGACATGTTAGATTTTTTGTTCCCAGCTTTGAAACTTGCGAGTTCTTTGTCAGGCTATCAATTTGCTCAGATCTCTGTTAAGTAATTCTGTTTTACGAGTGTTTTTGTTTCTCATGACAGTTGCTCGCCTGTTTTTTTTCCTGGAATTAGTTTGATATAGTAAGTTGGCTCAAAGCCGGAAAAAAACTTATGTTTGTCACAGTTCACGTCCCGATTTAGTCTCGTTTTGCTACAAGTTGTCACATACTAATCTTGACAAGTGTATATCTAACATGCTCTGGAAGCATGCTAAATCTTCACTGTTCTAACCTTCGGCAACCACGCGTTGCTTTAACAAACTCAATAATGCCAAACGGAATCGTGAGCAGAAAGTTGCAACTCTTGCAGAAGAAGTAAAGACTTAGATTGAAATCGTTGAGCATTTTTTTTCAAATTGGTGAAAACATTCAAGAACATTAAAGACATTTCTCTACAGAAAAAATTGAACGTTACAAATAATTTTCCTAGCAAAATTTTTAATAAAGGAACATTGACGTCCAGTGATTTGGAAAAGACCAACTCGTTCAATCAATTCTGTGGTGATGTCCTTCAGGCTAAAACCATAGACTTTTTTTAATTTCAGATTTGGTAATAGAATCATGCTGTTGGAGGTCAGATTTGGCATAATTGATAGATGGAATTAATTTTTACAAGTATCGCTCAAATCGATAGCGGATTGCAATGATTGGCCTCAAACTGTTCTTAAAAATGCAGCCGATAATTTGGCGCCCATTTGCTTTCATATTTTTACTTACCTTACAAAACTTGTAAATGAGCTGAGCACTAAAATTTGCTTTCATAACACCCATTCTTAGAACAGGATCAAGTGCCGACATTGAGAATTACTATCACTATTCTTCCAAGAAAATGTTTTTCTTTATGTCTATAAAAGTTTCTTTCATATGAGTTTATGAAAATGTTAAAGACATGTTTTCTGAATCCTGCCAGCAGGGGTTTTGCTCCAAATACTTTACTGTGACACGAAGTGTAATCTTTTTGCATGATTTTTATGTAAATTTTGTTGACAATTTGGAGCACGTTGTCTTCTATCTCGACTTCTGTAATGAGTTCGATTCAATCAATCACTATTATCAGCTCTTGAAGCTTACAAACCTTAGTTTTGACGAAAATTTTGTGGTCATCAGTTCCTCTCTTCTTGGATATAGGTGACAAAAATTCAGTCGGAAACTTTCTACCTGTATCTGCTGGTGTGCCGCACGGCAGTGCTTTTGGGAACTATGCTCTTTTTAATATACATTGATGACATGCATGAAGTTCTTGATTTCTCAAAATTGTTCTGTTTTGCCAATGACGTCAACCCTCTATGTCGAGAGGAACACTGGTTACAATCTGTTCAAAACGATCTTTGCGCTTTTGGTTTATAGCCCCTTTTTAATTCACTTTCTTTCAATTTGCAGATATTTGGCTACCTACATTTTCAACAGGAATTCTACTGGGTCAGCCAGCTGGGTGTTGTTGTATCTTTTTTATCAAATTGGGAGCCAATTAAAAGATCAATGTTGTCAAAGCTCATAAAGATCTTAGATTTTTGAAGCGTAGTGTTGCATCAAATTTTTTCTCTGGATTTTAGTAATTCAATCTGTACAAAACATCTGTGATATCTGTGTTATTTTGCAATTACCCTGCCTGGTATGCTGATATTTATGACCTTTGAAATCTTCAGAATTTAGTTTACCGTGAAAAATGAAAAATTACTACAGAAGTCCCATTCGTTGCCAATCAGTTATCAACTCACTGAACGTGACCTCCAGTTTTTTTTCTGGCAATATTGAATGCAAAGAACTGCTTTAGTTTCGATGCTTATTTCACAATTGAAAAAATTACGTTAATGTACGAGCGCAGAATCTAGAATGCTTGTTCTAAGCGAAAAAAAACTCTTCAACCAAAAATCGTTTTTCTTCGGTAATGCGTGACTATTAAACTACGCTGCTGATCTCCTGAATAACAGTTTAAATTTTTTCAAGTCAAAACTTTACTTGTTATAGTCATTCACTGCTAGCTGCTGGCTTAACTCGATCTCTACATGGTATCTTCAATGTAGATGTAACTTTTGAATACCTTAACTCTTTACATTTTGATTTGGTTTCAGCTTTTTAAATTGTTTGTACGGCACCTGGTTATTTTCATTTTTCATCATGTTAACGCTATTTCAAGCCCTTTACTGATACTACTACTACTAAAAAAGAGAATTGCTTTCTTTTCAAAAATTGTGTACCCTGTGACCAGCTACTATACAGCAATACTTCAACGGAGATATCAGGTGGGCCAGCGTCTGCTGGATTATCACGAATTCCTAATTGTTGCTTTTTAACAAGACTGGTTTACTACAAAATCTCCTTTACACGACATGCAAGGAAGATGAAGTGCTTGTTGTTGAAATTTAGCAGCTGCAAAAGGATAGTACTATCAGTCCTTATAGATACCTTGTTTAAATTCACTGTCAATGTTCAATGTAACAGCGAGAAGAGCGGCAGCAAGGTCATTTTGAAGTTTGAACGGCCATCACTTCCAAGCAGTTCTTGCCAAAATCAAACGCCAGACCTGGGTCTCCTAAAAAAGAACATATTTGAGCACAAAAACCTAGGGCACTGAAAAAGTGTGGCTAGCTATCACGAGAAATGTGGAATTCAATATTTTAGAACTTTCCTAAAATCTAGTTTTTTGGTATTCAGACTGTGCTGTGCTGTAAAAGTTCACTGCATCAGGCCAGAAACCTATATTTTTAATCTTTAAAGAACACTTGATCCCAATGTGTTACCTGTCACGCTAAACGTCTTTAGGTTTCCAATGTAAAGGCTGATACAAGACCAAGGCTGCTACAAGACGTTCTTCCAATGTAAAGGCTGCTACAAGACCAATAGGTTTGAATACTCTACTAACAACCATAAGATGATTGCTGTGATCCTACTTAAGTAAGAGCACATTAAAAGACTCTTGCAGAGATAGCTCGATCACTTACAATTTTTTTGAAGGCCATTAATTTGGTAAGCCATATCTAGTACAAGGCTTTTAAAGTCAGAAATCTTAAACCCAACTGACTGGTGAAGCTGCTCAAGCTCCTTGAACCAATTGATTTCATTCCCGGGGAGTCTACTAATCCAGAGTAAACGTCCACGTGGAAATTCACAAAAATTATTTTTGAGGCCTCCGGCTACTCCCCAGTGTTGTAAATCACATGCTCAGAAGTGTGCAGTGGGCACAAGTGAGTGAGTCTCTAGCAACAAAAAGTGGCGCACATAATGTAATACCACAAAGGGCCTCCTGCCGCAAAAATACGTAAAGATGGCTGCCCACAAGATGTTACTCCAACTGTCAAATAAATTCTCTCAATGTCGGCTTATATAGCAAAATGGATGCTGTCGGAACATTATGATTACCAAGACTAGGTTCTTCATCTTGGATATAGGTGACGAAAATTTCAGTCGGAAATTTTCTACCTGTATCTGCTGGTGTGCCGCACGGTAGTGCTTTTGGGAACTATGCTCTTTTTGATATACATTGATGACATGCATGAAGTTCTTGATTTCTCATAATTGTTCTGTTTTGCCAATGACGCCAACCCTATATGTTGAGAGGAACACTGGATACAATTTGTTCAAAACGATCTTTGCGCTTTTGGTTTTTAGCCCCTTTTTAATTCACTTTCTTTCAATTTGCAGGTATTTGGCTACCTACATTTTCAACAGGAATTCTACTGGGTCAGCCAGCTGGGTGTTGTTGTATCTTTTTTATCAAATTGGGAGCCCATTAAAAGATCAATGCTGTCAAAGCTCATAAAGATCTTAGATATTTGAAGCGTAGTGTTGCATCAAATTTTTTCTCTGGATTATAGAAGTTCAACCTGCACAAAACTTCTGTGATATCTGTGTTTTTTTTGCAATTACCTTGCCTGGTATGCTGATATTTATGACCTTTGAAATCTTCAGAATTTAATTTACCGTGAAATATGAAAAATTACTACAGAAGTCCCATTCGTTGCCAATCAGTTATCAACTCACTGAACGTGACCTCCAGTTTTTTTCTGGCAATATTGAATGCAAAGAACTGCTTTAATTTCAATGCTTATTTCACAATTGAAAAAATAACGTTAATTTACGGGCGCAGAATCTAGAATGCTTGTTCTAAACGAAATCAAAAAAACACTTCAACCAAAAATCGTTTTTCTTCGGTAATGCGTGACCAGTAAACGACACTGCCGATCTCCTGAAAAACAGTTTAAATTTTTTCAAGTCAAAACTTTACTGGTTATAGTCAATTCACTGCTAGCTGCTGGCTTAACCCGATCTATACATGGTATCTTAAATGTAGATGTAAATTTTGAATACCTTAACTCTTTACATTTTCTTTTGGCTTCAGCTTTTTGAATTGTTTGTACAGCACCTGATTATTTTTCTTTTTCATCATGTTAAAGCTATTTCAAGCCCTTTACTAGTACTACTACTACTAAAAAAAGAATTGCTTACTTTTCAAAAATTGTGTACCCTGTGACCAGCTACTATACAGCAATACTTCAACGGAGATATCAGGTGGGCCAGTGTCTGCTGGATTATCACGAATTCCTAACTGTTGCTTTTTAACGAGACCGGTTTACTACAAAATCTCCTTTACACGACATTCAAGGAAGATGAAGAGCTTGTTGTTGGAATTTAGCAGCTGCAAAAGGATGGTACCATCAGTCCGCATGGATACCTTGTTTAAATTCACTGTCAATTTTCATTGTAACAGCGAGAAGAGCGGCAGCAAGGTCATTTTGAAGCTTGAACGGCCATCACTTCCAAGCAGTTATTGCCAGAATCAAACGCCAGACCTGGGTTTCCTAAAAAAGAACATATTTGAGCTCAAAAAGACCTAGGGCACTGAAAAAGTGTGGCTAGCTATCACGAGAAATGTGGAATTCAATATTTTAGAACTTTCCTAAAATCTAGGTTTTTGGTATTCAGACTGTGCTGTGCTGTAAAAGTTCACTGCATCAGGCCAGAAACCTATATTTTTAATCTTTAAAGAACATTTGATCCCAATGTGTTACCTGTCACGCTAAACGTCTTTAGGTTTCCAATGTAAAGGCTGATACAAGACCAAGGCTGCTACAAGACGTTCTTCCAATGTAAAGGCTGCTACAAGACCAATAGGTTTGAATACTCTACTAACAACCATAAGATGATTGCTGTGATCCCACTTAAGTAAGAGCACATGAAAAGACTCTTGCAGAGATAGCTCGATCACTTACAATTTTTTTGAAGGCCATTAATTTGGTAAGCCATATCTAGTACAAGGCTTTTAAAGTCAGAAAGCTTAAACCCAACTGACTGGTGAAGCTGCTCAAGCTCCTTGAGCCAATTGATTTCATTCCCGGGGATTCTACTAATCCAGAGTAAACGTCCACGTGGAAATTCTCAAAAATTATTTTTGAGGCCTCCGGCTACTCCCCAGTGTTATAAATCACATGCTCAGAAGTTTGCAGTGGGCGCAAGTGGAGGAGTCTCTAGCAACAAAAAGTGGCGCATATAATGTAATACCACAAACGGCCTCCTGCCGCAAAAATACGTAAAGATGGCTGCCCACAAATTGTTACTCCAACTGTCAAATGAATTCCTTCAATGCCGGCTTATATAGCAAAATGGATGCTGTCGGAACATTATGATTACCAAGACTAGGTTCAAAAATAGATGTAGATTTGTAAGTAGTCATCTAATGAAGGATGCGCCTTGCATTTCACAGCCAGATGGCGTGGTAGATAACAACCCCGTTTCAAGTGAGGTTCTATATTATGCGCATCTTAAACCCTTACTACGTAACGCACATCTAGTTTTTCCGGAATTTTTCAAATATTTTTTTGTTTTCTGTGCTTTGTCTTTAGTGAAGCGCGTATCTATAGACTTTTATTGAAGCAACACTGCAGAACAGTTGTTGGGCACATCAATGTTGTTTTTAAACTAAAGCACTCATATATTTTGCTTTTATGCACAGTAGTCCTTAAGAAAATCTTGCGATTGTGATTTCACGATTTGTCGATCTCCTAGATGCCCTTTTAGGAGTACACATACAACTCCATGAAGTACCAAGAGTTTAGTTGATTCCAGATTTCAATTTCTGTCGCACACTGGCTTTGAAACAGGTCAAGTTTAAATCTGAAGACGACGTGACGAAGACGACGAATAGAACTTAGCTTACGGATAAGCAAACAGCGAGTTCCTAGCATTTATTGTTGGCAGCAAATACTCCAGTTGGCTTATGGCGATGTACACGTTCTGTACAATTATCATCACTTTATTTCCGTATAACAAATCAGTACATACTAGCCAGATTAAGTCTCTGACCGCTAGATGCGAGATGTTTCTTGAAGTGCCTTGAGGTTAAGTACGAACGCCGTTAAATTGAAATTTTCTTTCAAATCATGACTGAATATAAACGGTTCGAATGTTTGGTTTTTGCGTTGTGTTACAGTCTATTCGACACACTTGGTGTCAATGACCTGCTCCTTTTTTTATATTATGGTTGTTAGTCTTAGCGCTGTAACGTGCAAACCACGTCTAAATGCTTGATTAAACGACAGATGTATAAATCCTCTCAGGTATTTAAAGATGTGTTTTATGGAAGCTGCTAAAACCATCTTCTCTGCATTGCCTTGGATTTGCGCACTGCCTGGACACAAATTTTTTCTATCAAACATGATATGCAATTGCTTCGGCTAAAAACTTTAGTCGCTGATTTGTGATTTTTTCTTTAATTATATGACACTCCCAAACGGATTATTGCTTTTGCAATCAATAGTGGGATTGGTAGAAAGAATCGTTGTTGCAGCCGGTTTTTTTGTGTTCTTCTGCTATGATTTGGGAGAAAATCTCTTTTACGCAAATTTTTCATAGTTACTGAGTTAGTGGCGTTGTCATTTTTTGGGTTTCCTTCAAGGTCTCTCTTTCATTAGGTCATTCGCCTGGGTCTCCCATTTACACCAATCGTAGACGTCGAGGACGATCGGTCTAAACCAATGTTTCTTAATCGTTTTCAGTGACCAGTATGCTCTCAAATTGAACAACAACTTTTGGACTGCAGTGTTCACAAGTTATGTGCTCTTAGTTAAGAGTCATATGAGATTATTTTGAAGGATCCAAATGGACTTCAGGTAACAAATTGACGCAACCTTAATCAAGTTTTTTCCCTCAACTGTGTTTTTCTTAGTGAGCAACTCAAATAATTCGACTGTGTGGACACCGCATGCTGGTTCGTTCATCAACGCAATTTTGTTGAGGTCGGCAGCAGCTACCCGCTTGCTCCTGCTCATCAACATTCTCAGTTGTTTCTTGCAATTTTGATGTTATTTCGAATTCATGACGCTGACAGTCAACACGTACGTTTACTTCTTGTTGCTTTTCGATTTGCTCCCATTTCAGTTTCAAAACTTCCCTGTCACGTTGATATCAACCTGATCTTTTTCTTGAAGTCAATTTTAAAATTGTTTTAAAGTGTCGAAAGCCGGGGTGCTCTGCTTTCTATTTTCCTTGAAACAGTTCAAGGTACCTTCAAGCCGTTGCAAGGGTTTCCTTGTTTCTCTTGTTTACAGTCTCTTACCATTCTTAAATACTGCAACAAACAACGTCTGGTTTTTTTGTGCCATAACAAATAGAACCTCAGTCTTATTGACCACACTGGCAAAACATCACTAAAAATTCTATTTTTCGAGCATGCTTATCAATATCATTGTTGAAAACACTATCAGCGTATTTACAATCAGCTTCTATTTCTGGATTTTCTATATAATTTTTTTTCAACTTTTCCAGCAATGTTACAATTATCTTTTAAAAAGTAGAGCCTATAGTTTGTTTCCCTGACTAAAGAAAAAAACACACACAATAACAAATGTGTCATGTCCAACCCGAGGATGAATCGTTGTCAAGAAAAATTGCACAGCGCAACATTTCTGTCAAGAAGAGGAGCACCGGAATTAATTGAGTCAATGGATTGAGCGTGTAAAATTGGGGCAGGCAACGGAACGGGTAACAAGATGGAACTCAAAACGAGCAACACACAAAAAATCTTAAGAGGAGACGGACAAGACGGAGATGCCAGGCGAAGATCAAACGACGCTACGGGAAACGAGACGGACGAGACGGAAACACCCGGCGAAGGACGCACAGTGAAGAAAAAATGAACTGATGGGATGAACAAACGGACAGTTTGAGCAACTCTAACAAGAGATGAGGGGAAACGAAATGGACCAGTTGGTTGCGCCAAGAAAACGACGTTTAAAGCAACGAGAAAAAGGACGGACCAAACGAGGGCGCGAGGAAAAACAACACACTACGATACGATAAACTCCAGCAGCAGGAAAAAAACGTAAATCTAGAAAACGAGGGTTTACAAATAGCAATCAACGAACAAGTATGCGGAAGAATTACGCTAAAATACCATAGCCACAATTTAGACCAAAAAAAATAGCCGCAAATCTCGGGTAAAGTCAGTCACAATCTATTAGGGAGGACAGAAAGTACGCGCTGATGAACCGGTGGGCTTCATCAACACTCAAAAATAGAATAAAATCTAGTTACTAAAAGTTTCAGTTTCCTCTTGGTTCTCAAATGAACTGAGTGTATCAAACGTTTTTTGGCATCACTAAGAGCCTTTTTCGGACGAGAGCTTGCAGTTGAAGATCGATGGTTGTAATTTTGTGCCAACATTTTTGTTAGTATCTTCAACTCAAATGCAGGTTTCTCGCATAATGCTTTGTATTTTTTCAGTAAAGGATGATCTTCTTTATTATATATAGGCGTAATATCTTTACCCAAGTCTATGGTAAATAGAGTACGACGCTTGAGATGACTAGAGGTATCTGCTGTTCCGTCTCTGGAACAATACACTATAGCTTCTTTTAGCCCTAAAAAAATGTTGGAGCTTTGAAATATGGGTTGATGGTGGTAATATGGCTGCTATGAAATCATGTCAGTTATCTACATTTTTTATTTGGCATTTTTTGGACTTTTTCAGCTTTAGCGTTGCAACTCGAACCCGGTAATGCTTACACATTTTGTTAAAAACAGATATTTGTTACATGAGGCGCAATTTTTGTGGCTTGAAGATTTTGTGGCTAGTTTGAACAACACAAGGTTATTAGACATTTTTCACTCTGTTGTGTTCAAATGAAAAATTTGACCGAATTTTACATTTTCTCAAATCAACAGTTCTTCTTCCATTATTTGTGTAAATAAACTAAAGGCTGCTTTTGCCAATTTTAACCAAAATTTTTAACAACATTCCCTTTTTGCCAACTTGTTTCCTGATGTAAAAAATTTAGTCAATTCGATGTGTTGTCCATGAGTTTAGAAATTTGAAGGTTTTCAATCAAAAAATTATTAGGCTCGGGTTATCGATGCCAACTTTAATGCCGAAAGCAACGAGAAAAAAAAGACAGACAAAACGAAGGTGCGAGGAAAATCATTACTCGACGAGACGGTAAATTCCAGCAGCGCGAGACAAAACGTGAAGCTAGAAAAGGAGGGTTTAAAACGAACAGTCAACGAACAAGTATGCGGGAAGAATTATGCTAGAATACCATAGCCATAATTTAAACCAAAGAAAATAGCCGCCAATCTCGAGTAAAGTCAGTCACACTCTATTAGGGAGGATAGAAAGTACTGCAATACAAACTAGCTCAATTCTTTGAGTGACTTATTTTGTCAAATACAGAATAATGTAAAACAGCACGTTAGTTTGCTGAATCAATGTAAAAGGTAGAAAAACGTAACAGCCTTAATAATGAGCGAACTATTTCACGCCATAGCTTAAAAACATAGCAAGACATTAAAAGAGCGCACTACAAAAAAATTGATCAAATTACAAAAAATTAACGCAACTATTATGGGTAAAGTCACCAAACAATCCCTCCTGAACGAATTGAAAGCAAACCCTGGCAAATAACAAGAATAAACATCTAACAAACAAACTCGCGGTAAACTAAGCTATCCTCAATGTACTACATCCTATAACAGCCAAACGGGAAATGAAGGAAGGCGCAACACAGAAGAAACAAATAGGTGGTAAACGAAAAAATGAAACCAGACAATCTACAATAAAGGCAGACTAGAAGACTTAGAACTAAAAACGGAAGAGTAAATAAAAAAAATGCCACTGAACAGAATCAACAACAAACTAACTTTTAATTTTCGAGAAAACAGAGTAACACTGCTGGTAAACGGGGTTGGGCTTCATCAAAATTCAAAAATAGAATAAAACCTAGTTACTAAAAGTTTCAGTCAACTCATGGTCCTCAAATGAACTGAGGGTATCAAACGTTTTTTGGCGTCACTAAGAGCCTTTTTGGGTCGAGAGCTTGCAGTTGAAGATCGAAGGTTGTAATTTTGTGCCAACAATTTGTTAGTATCTTCAACTCAAGTGCAGGTTTCTCACATAATGCTTTGTATTCTTTCATAAAAGGATGATCTTGTTTTTTATATATAGGCGTAATATCTTTACCCAAGCCTATGGTAAATAGAGTACTACGCTTGAAATGACTAGAGATATCTGGTGTTGCGTCTCTGGAACAATACACTATAGCTTCTTTTAGCCCTTCAAAATGTTGGAGCTTTGAAATATGGGTTAATGGTGGTAATATTGCTGCTATGAAGTCATGTCGAATATCTACATTTTTAATAAAGAAAAACATGGATCAACTTGGGCATTTTTTAGGACTTTCTGAGCGTGAGCGTTGCAACTCGAACCCGGTATTGGTTACACATTTTGTTAGTAACAGATATTTTTTACATGAGGCGCAATTTTTGCGGCTTGATGCAATGATTTTGTGGCTAATTTGAAAAACACAAGATTTTTAAACATTTTTCACTCAGTTGTGTTCAAATGAAAAATTTGACCGAAGTTTATATTTTCTCAAATCAACAATTCTTCATCGAACATTTGTGTAAACAAACTAAAGGCTGCTTTCTCTAAAATTTTAACCAAAGTTGTAAACAACAGTCACTTTTTTTCCGACTTGTTTGCTGGTGTAAAAAATTTAGTCAATTCGATGTGTTGTCCATGAGTTTAGAAATTTGAAGGTTTTTAATCAAAAAATTTTTAGGCTCGGGTTATCGGTGCCAATTCTAATGCCGAAAAGCTACCCCAAAATTTCAAATACGAGTTAAAGTGTGAAAATGGAGCAAAGATTCTTAAAGGTTGGTTTGCCCGCGTTTGCCCATTTAAATTTATAAAGAGAATTTCGGGAAAATTTTGGGTTTACATGAGTCTTACAGTTTTTGTACGTCCAGGTAGGTACTTGGGTCGAGGTTTGGCCTTAAAATAATGCAAGATTAGCGATGAATAGCGTTAAAAAAATCTTTCTTCACCGCAAAGCGCCCGCATCTTTTAGCGTTCACGGACCTCTCACCTGCTGCATGTCAACAACCTCTTATTCCTCTGCGCTATCTGTCACGTAATTCAATGATATTTGCTGTGAATTTAAGATAAACGTTGAAATTATCGTGATGAAAATTTGTAAGATTTGCGATTCTAGCGGTGAAAATTTTTTTGACAGCATTCTGCTGGTAGCATCGAAAATTTCTTTCACCGCATTCTACTGATAGCGCTGAAAAACTTTTTTTTCACTGCATTCTGCTGGTAGCGGTGAAAAATTTTCTTTCACCGCCTAAAGGGTGAAAAAAATTTCTCGCTTAAAAGTTTTTTTCATCGCATTGAACGCAAATCTTACAATTTTAATCAAACTCACAGCAAATCTTTTAGCGGTTTTTAGCGGTGACATCTCGACCCGGGCGCGCCATAAAATTAAAGGCAAAAAACACCCAGCATAAAAGCGAAAAATTTAGCAGGATATCTTTTAAAATATAGTATATCTGAGCAAACTTCGGGTTCAGGTCTGTAACCGATACGTTTTCAAGCCTAAAGGTGTTAGGACTCAAAAGTGGACAACCGAACATTTTATTGGAATGCTTGACAAAAATTAGGTTATTTACGCGTTTTTTTATTGTGTTTTTCACGCATTGTGCATGGTTTACGTGTGAGTTAATACTTGATTGTTAATATTCAATCTTTTTCTTAAGACTTGAAATTTTAAGGAGGGACACAATAATTTCAAGCTTGACAGATTTTGCTGACTCGGTATAGTTTTTATTTTATTCTAAACTTTAAAATTAAAAATTTTCGTTTCACAAGGTGGTCTAAAGTTTTCCCCTAACGACGAGAGCTTTCTTAAGCAACTACACGAAGTGCCGACGAATTAAACAAAAAATGTGAAATTTCCTTCCTTTCAAAATAATTGTTTTATCATAAATGTAGAGACAAGCACATTTTTATTCCTCAGTTAAAAGCCAATGACGAACAATTCTGGGTCAATCAAATTATACACGGGTCGAGATTTGAGCGCGTCTGAGCAGAAAATTTTGAAAAAAATGAGCATAAAATATTGAAGTTATGTAAAGACTATGATGATTTGTTTGAAAGTTAAATTTTAGGCACTTAAGATGTCGAAAATTTTTTTTTCATTGATGGTCAACACATTTTTTCAAAGAATCAGCTCATTTTTGCCACATCTCTCACATTTTTCAGCAAGTCCGATGTCGCACTTTCAGCACGTTCTCTACATTGCTCTAGTGTTTTGCTTATTTAAAAAAAGTTTGCAATATTTCAACAACTTGCTTTCATGTCTTCATCACCAGCAAAAACTAAGCAGAAATCGTAAATAATTTAATCACTTCCAAAAATTCCAATATCAACACTTTCTGCACTCTTGTTACATAGTTCCAGCACCTTTTTTTTTACAAAATTCCAGCACTAAAAAATCTCCCTGCATTTTTAACAAATTTTTCGCACTTCAGAAAAAGAGTGAATTTCAGGACTTTCAGCACATTCCGTAATTAATTTCAGCATTTCTCTTACCAAAAAACAGCAATTTTTCAGCACTTTCCTAACATAAATTCATCACTTTAAAATTTCCCCAATATTTTTACTTGAGTTGAACACTGCAGAAAAAGAGAAAATTTCAGCACACACTAAAAAATATATGCTGAGTTTTATAGCTCCTTTTTACTCATAACGTAACCACAAGCTCCTTTATCTTTTGCAATCTTCAGGAGTCAGGAACCATTCAAATATCTGTGTCATTCTTTAAAATCATAATTCAGATCTTTGAATAGGGAGCACAAGTGAAAAACGTCATACTTTCTTTATTGCTACAGGAAGGAACACAATTATTTTAAAGATACCTGATTTCATTCAATCACTTATTTTGGCAGAAGCTCCAGCTGCGATAACTGATTTCTCTTAAGAATTGACATGAAGCTTAAGTCTTTGGGCAGCTTTTCAACTGTGGCTTATTTTGGACTGCTCTGGTGCAATGCTGTATAGTCTCACTCCAGCGCTGCTTCTGTATGTACAGAAGCAGAATTTTTTTTAATTTCCGAACTCAACAAAGAGTAGAATAAAAATGAATAAATTTTTGTTCGAATCATGAAAAAACCGTTGTCGACAAAGGCTGACAAGCGGTGAAAAAAAACAAGCAAAAAAATCTTACATAACTATGAACCTAATATTGTAGCATGCTGAAAAAAAAACAATTTAAAAACTCTGGACATTAAGTAGATCTATCTGCAAGATTTGCCCGCAGAAAAAAGATTTTCTTTCAGCAGTTGTTTGCAAATTTAAAAAATGTTCATCGGTAAAATCTTGACCCCGTCAAAGCCTTGCGCTTTCCGTTTTTTCTTTACAAGGTGTTAAATTATCTTTCAATTTAAACAGAGGCTTATCTTTTTTCCGGCTCAAACTACACATTTTCTTGAAAAAACATTTTAATTTTCATCAGAAAAACAACTTGAAAAAAACTTGAGTCATAAACAATTCGAGCAAAAACTTGTTTTGATCTCAGAAGTCACAAAGCCCAAAAGAGTTAATCCTGTTACTTAAATTGCACTGAATTATTGCGTCGTTCGAAAAAAGGAAAAGTCAACTTTTTAATTAAACTAAATTAAATTCAATTTTGTTCATATGAGGTCGGAAAACCTAGTTCTCTCCCACTCATCGTACACAATTGTGACAGCATTAATAGCAGTCACAATAAATTATCAATTTTTTTCTCGTATCTGGTATTTACTTTTGTATGATCCATTTTAGAAAATAATTTTTCCGAAGGTCCCATGCACCGATGAATACTAATTTTCCTTTATGTTCTTAAACCTTTATTAGTAACTAATCAATCACAAATCAATTTCCCGGGCCGGGAATTTTTCCTGAAATTATGTAAAAATTGCGCTGAAATGCGCATTTATTTGATAACTTTTTTCCGCAAAAAACCGGACAAGATAATTCACTGTAATATGTTGAATTGCTCTGGAAGATGCTAAATTTTTAAATTTTTCAGCTCATTTTGACATTTTTCTCGCGTTGCCTGGGTCTCGATCCCTGCTCTACTTTTTATTGGTCTGCGTCACCTAATCCTCTGTGCCATTGGTTCCTAAAACGCTGCTCGTTTAGTTTGAGTGTGTTTTAATAAACCGTTTTGTAAGAAATGCGCTGAAAAGTGCTGAAATAGGTTGATACTATGTGAGAAATGTTCTAACAAATCAGTGAATTTCTGACATAACTTGAACGCATTTACGTGCATTTCCAACATAAACTTGAGTTTTGAGTGAAAAACATTGCATCATAATGAGCTGAATTATGCTAAAAATGTTTATCAAGTGCGCTGAAAAATTGCATGAAATGCACTGCAAATTGTGCTGAAAGTAATGTGAGAATTGTTTTGAAAATGCGCTGAAGTTATTTATCAGTTGCTTTGAGCATGCGCTGATTTTTAACGTTTCAGAGCGTTGTCAAAATTTCAGACCATTTCAGTGCCTTCAGCTCATTTTTTAGGTAGTTTCAGCGCACTCAGGGCATTTTTAAGAACAAAATGCGCTGAAACAGCGCTGATATCTCGATCCAGTTTGTTTTCAAATCCTTTTTGAATTATTTATCTTTGACAGATCATTGACAGATACGGTTTTGCATACCGTATTTAGAAGATACTGGGAAAAGAATTAATGGAGAAAATTAAGTGCATTGTTTTTCAGTGCTGCTAAAACAGACAAAAAGTATTCGAATAATTGTATTACTTCCATAAACGCAAACAAAGCGATTACACATAGTTGTTTGTGCCCTTTTAACAATCACTCCTTCCCGGCATTTAAGTTTTGGTTATCTGTTCATCTGACAAAAAAAAGAAGTAGAGTCTTAACGGTGGTCAAGTTAATTGTGCTGTTGAGTTGAAGTATGATCAGCAAATTGAAGATTCATCACTCAAATGGACAAGTTACCTAGTTTGAATAACTAAAGCGCTCACTTTATTGATGAGTGAAATTATATTATGAGGACCGGAAAACGACCTGAGACCCGAATTCAATCGAAGGAATTTTTTAAAAAAAAACATAGTTAATTTCGTATCGAAAAGTGCTCGATAGCTTGATGAGCACTTCGATGAGCTCGATAGCTTGATGAGAGATTAGGCGAATGAGCACTCGATTTTTTGGTGCCTTCTTTCTGTTTTGTTTCAACCTGCTTCCCGCATATCAAATTGTATGAAAGGCTTTTTATCAATCAACTTGCTTATGATACGAGTTGAATATTGAGAACAGTATTCCATACCGTCTTTAGTTAATTTTCACCATTTTAACTTTCATTACATATTTACCCCAAAACTTCATATTGATTTAATTTTTTCATTTTACTAGACAGGAAACTGTCCCCTCATATAGTAAACCCTTTGTAGTTCCTGTCGTTTTGCGTCACCAACTTCTGACCTTTCTCTTCTCTTTTTGATCAGTATATTGTAGATACTTTAATTTTCTTAATTTCACTGCTAAAGATCAACTATAATTCAAAATTTGTCGTTCGCTCTTCAAAACTGAGATTGGAAATCACAGTTGTCATTCATGACTTGCAATCCAAATACTTTTGAAGAAATCTCAAAATCGCTTGAGTATAGAGCAGAGCAATTGGACAAAATAGTAAATCAACCAGCATAATATGGCGCAGTCAGCAGAGGACTCCAGGAAACGTCTCCCCATATTAATGCCTTCTGAGAAAAAAGTACAATCAACCCACCTATGTTATGGGAAACATGGAACCAGCACAAGAACAATTGCTCAATGATCGAAAGAAGGAATCCATCTAGAGACCTTCTTCAATGGAACCCCTTTAGGTTTGTATTCGCGGCAGAGCCAAAATATGAAGAACCCGTCGAAATTCATTCACAAGCCACGGAATTGGACTGCAAAATCATAAATCAGCAACACAAGGTTTGTTTGCAAAATCGCTGCAAGAAAATGGATGAAATCGCAATCCTTTTCTTTTCGTTGCAGCAAACGTAAGAAGAAAAAGTTTTTTAGCCAGAAATGACAAAGCCAACAGAAATAAAACTTTACTGAGAATATCCAACCTAAAAAGGATATAATGCACAAATTAGAGACACCAACAATACATTTATCCCCAGAGAACCACATCGCAACCCAAATGGGAGATGGACAAGCGACCCCCACCCAGATATTCTAATGGAGCCTGAAATGACACTCTACAAGGTAGGAATTTGTAAAGATGATGAAACTGACTAAAAACTTCTTTCATACGTACAAAACTTTATATGTTTACCTAATAATTTATTATAAAAACTACTATTTAACCGCTGAAAAAGTACTAATTTTCTAATTTGTTTATTATGTACATTGTGATTTCCTCACAAAGGTGGAAGTATCATACGGGTTGAAAATTTAGATCAATACTCCATACCCTATTTACTTCATTTTCAGCAGCTCAATTTTAATCACCAATTTTGTGCAAAATTTGATCTTGATTTAATTTGTTCATTTTTCTATGCAACGCATTTACGTGCATTTCCAACATAAACTTGAGTTTTGAGTGAAAAACATTGCATCATAATGAGCTGAATGATGCTAAAAATGTTTATCAAGTGCGCTGAAAAATTGCATGAAATCCACTGCAAATTGTGCTGAAAGTGATGTAAGAATTGTACTGAAAATGTGCTGAAGTTATTTATCAGCTGCTTTGAGCATGCACTGATTTTAAACGTTTCAGTGCGTTGTCAAAATTTCAGACCATTTCAGTGCCTTCGGCTCATTTATTAAGTAGTTTCAGCGCACTCAGCGCATTTTTAAGAACAAAATGCGCTGAAAGAGCGCTGATATCTCAATCCAGTTTGTTTTCAAATCCTTTTTGAATTATTTATCATTTACAGATCATTGCCCAGATACGGTATTCCATACCGTATTTAGAAGATACTGGGAATAGAATTAATGGAGAAAATTAAGTGCATTGTTTTTCAGTGCTGCTAAAACAGACAAAAAGTATTCAAATAATTGTATTACTTCCATAAACGCAAACAATGCGATTACACATAGTTGTTTGTGCCCTTTCCATAATCGCTCCTTCCCGGCATATATGTTTTGGTTACCTGTTCATCTGAAAAAAAGAAGTAGAGTCTTAACGGTGGTCAAGTTAATTGTGCTGTTAAGTTGAAGTTTGATCAGCAAATTGAAGATTCATCACTCAAATGGACAAGTTACCTAGTTTGAATAACTAAAGCGCCCACTTTATTGATGAGTGAAATTATATTATGAGGACCGGAAAACGATCACCGACCCAAAATCAATCGAAGGAATTTTTTTTTAGAAACATAGTTAATTTCGTATCGAAAAGTGCTCGATAGCTTGATGAGCACTTCGACGAGCTCGATAGCTTCATGAGAGATTAGGCGAAAAAGCACTCGATTTTTTGGTTTCTTCATTCTGTTTTGTTTCAACCTGCTTCCCGCATATCAAATTGTATGCAAGGCTTTTTATCAATCAACTTGCTTACCATACGAGTTGAATATTGAGAACAGTATTCCATACCGTCTTTAGTTAGTTTTCACCATTTTAACTGTCATTACATATTTAACCCAAAACTTGATATTGATTTAATTTTTTCATTTTATTAGACAGGAAACTGCCCCTCATATAGTAAACCCTTTGTGGTTCCTGTCGTTTTGCGTCACCAACTTCTGACCATTCTCTTTTCCTTTTGATCAGTATATTTTAGATACTTTAATTTTCTTAATTTCACTGCTAAAGATCAACTATAATTCAAAATTTGTCGTTCGCTCTTCAAAACTGAGATTGGAAATCACAATTGTCATTCATGACTCGAAATCCAAATACTATTAAAGAAATCTCTAATTCGCTTGAGTATAGAGCAGAGCAATTGGACGAAATATTAAATCAATCAGCATAATTTGGCGCAGTCAGCAGAGGACTCCAGGAAACGTCTCCTCATATTAATGCCTTCTGAGAAAAAAGTACAATCAACCCACCTATGTTATGGGAAACATGGACCCAGCAGTGGACATTTGCTCTATGAACGAAAGAAGGAATCCATCTAGAGATCTTCTTCAATGGAAAATCTTTAGGTTTGTATTCCCGGCAGCGCCAATATATGAAGAACCCGTCGAAATTCATTCACAAGCCACGGAATTGGACTGCAAAATCATAAATCAGCAACACAAGGTTTGTTTGCAAAATCGCTGCAAGAAAATTGATGAAATCGCCATCATCTTCTTTTCGTTGCAGCAAACGTAAGAAGAAAAAGTCTTTTAGCCAGAAATGACAAAGCCAACAGAAATAAACCTTTACTGAGAATATCCAACCTACACAAGGATATAATGCACAAATTACAGACACCAACAATACATTTATCCTCAGAGAACCACATCGCAACCCAAATGGGAGATGGACAAGCGACCCCCACCCAAATATTCCAATGGAGCCTGAAATGACACTCTACAAGGTAGGAATTTGTAAAGATGATGAAACTGACTAAAAACTTCTTTCATACGTACAAAACTTTATGTTTACTTAATAATTTATTATAAAAACTACTATTTAACCGCTGAAAAAGTACTAATTTTCTAATTTGTTTATTATGTACATTATGATTTCCTCACAAAGGTAGAAGTATCATACGGGTTGAAAATTTAGATCAATACTCCATACCGTATTTACTTCATTTTCAGCAGCTCATTTTTAATCACCAATTTTGTGCAAAATTTGATCTTGGTTTAATTTGTTCATTTTTCTATACAAGAAACTGTCTGTTCACAGAGTAAACATTTTGAAGGTCCTTCTCGTTCTTTGTGATCAGCTTATGAACATTTTCATTCCTTTTTAAGCAGTTAATTGAAAATACTTTAATTTTCTTAATTTCCTTGCTATAGATCAATTGTAATTCAAATTTGTTGTTCGCTCTTCAATACTGAGATAAGAAATCTATGTTGCCATTCGTGACTCGAAATCCAAATACTATTAAAGAAATCTCAAAATCAAGTGAGTATAAATAGCAAACGCGACGCTAACTGCACTCTCTATGTTTCGAGAGTCCATGCGCAGTGAAATTGGACTAAATAGTAGATCAATCAGCATAAAATTGCTCACGATTTTGATTAAGGATCAGTTTCTTGATAACATCGATTGATAATAAGTTGTTCTAAAACTTAGATAAGAGAGAAGCAGGTTTGATCACACTATGAATGCACTAGAAACCTCCAGTTTTTATTGTTTGATGAAAAGTGGGTTGCGCTTAAGTGAATATTGGTAATGGTTGACTCAAAACGCATGGTAACCGATTTAAGTATAAACTGCTTGCTCTTAACTCTAAAAATACTGGAAAAAGTGCTCTTTTAAGTAATCGGAAACATTATCTAAAATGTTTCATCAATGTTTTTAAGAATTGCATTTATATGAGATTCCCGAAATAAAAATGTTGCTTCACAAAATGTTGTCCAAAATATGCAGCAGTTTATAGCAGAAATTGATCAGAAAAGGCATTCTAGAAAGTTTAGAAATACATATCTATATTTCAAGAGACTTTTTTCTGCAACACTCGTCTTTTCTATGTAGCATGTCGACGTATAGCTAACAGAGCTCACATCTTGGCTTGGGGTGAGTGACGCCTTTCAATTATATCAAAATTTAATTCAAGCGATTAATCGAAAAATACAAAGTACAATAATAAAGTACAATGGCATGCGATCATGTTTGACTGATTAGAGAGCAAAATTATTGTGCCCTTAAATAACTATTACGAGATCATGTCCAGATTTAATTCAACGCAAAATCCAATGAAAAAAATGCATGCTGGTGATACGTAAATTAAGTGCGTCTGTATTGTACAGAAACTCTGTGAAGATGACCTTGTTTTCTGGTTTCCGCCTTCTGTTTATCTACTTAAAGAAAAAAAGAACTAATATGTCGTGCCTTCCAAACTTTGTTTCTCAATATTCATATAAATCTTTCTCTTATGAAGGCAATCTTCATACAATGCAAACAATATTGAGGAAATATTTTGTTGACCTTTTATTTAAAATATGACCTGTGAACACTATAATGTTTTTTCTAAATGTTTTTCTATTGAAAATATTTTTTCTTGAAATGCTAAAACTGGACAACATTGCAGCAATGAGACTTTTTTTGTCCAAAACAATTAGAGTGCTAGAATCAAGGCACGCAATTTTGGTACAAAAAATGTTAAGTAGAAAAGTCGAACCAACAACCTTGGATTCGAAAACATAAAGTGCTAATTGTTGTTTTCAACTCCACATAATACCTCAAATTCTAGGTAATGTTAGCTATGTGTTTGTTTATGAACTTTCGCAAGCGGAATAAAAAGCGTTTATAACTAAGTAAAAAATTAATTTCTCAAAAAAGAGAATAACAAAATGATATTTTACAGTAGAATTTAGAGATTTGCAGGAGAGATCAGATTATTAGATCAAGATGGTGATTTGAGTTTGTGGAATGGAACAGACTCTAAAAAGCTGGTATTTATACTCGATAACAATGTGGCATATCAATATTTAGAGTCTTTTGTTACATTGTGATTCATGGTGGGATAATTGTATGTCAATTAACTCACTGCTATTATGACAAATCATACAAAAGAAAGCAACTATTTGTCTTAACAATTGAGCGGTTGAAATTCAATTTCGGTTTTTGAATCGTCACGTCAATTGTACGGGTAAAATAAATTATCATACTTTTTAAGATTAAGATTAAGAGTTTAAGTTTTAGATCAATTATCTCAACACCCCCACTCAGACTTGAGCGCAGAGTCCGTTCCCATCAAAACTTCTCTGAATGTCTCCACTTTCGAAACGGGTAAGGACTTTGTGAAGATGTCCGCTGCCATTTTGTCTGTAGGAACGTAATGAATTGAAACAGTCCCATCCTCCGTCTTGTCCCAAATGAAGTGAAACTTTGTTTCAATGTGCTTGCTCCCCTTGGGCACGACTGGGTTTTAGCAAGGTCTGATACAACTTTGGTTCTGCTCTCCAATTGCTATTGGACGTTTCTGTTGAATGCCAAAATCCTCTAGAAGTTGTTTCAGGTAAAGTGCTTCCTGAACTGCTGCTGTCATGCCCTGATATTCTGCTGCTGATGAAAAAAGAGCAAATGTGGCCTGCTTCTTGACATCCCAGCTGAGTGCTGCGCCACGTCCGTGAGCTTGAAGTAATAGCCCGTTGTTGATTTTCTGTCGTTCACGTCACCAGACCAGTCTGCATCACTTTCCCCCACTAAATCATCACTAGCCTCTTTTGTGTAAGTAAGTTTTAAACCTTTCGAACCTTAAAGATGGTTATTTGAATTTGTGCAATGGAAGTGACTCTAAAAAGCTGGTATTTATACTCGATGACATTGGGGCATATCAATATTTGAGTCTTTTGCTACATTGTGATTCATGGTGGGATAATTGTATGTCTATTGACTCACTGCTATTATGACAAATCATACAAAAGAAAGCAACTATTTGTCTTAACAATTGACCGTTTGAAATTCACTTTCGGTTTTTGAACCGTCACAACAATTTTACGGGTAAGTTAAAGTCTCATACTTTCTAAGATTCAGATTAACAATTTAAGTTTTAGATCAATTATCTCAACCCCCCACTCAGACTTGAACATAGAGTCTGTTCCCATCAAAACTGCTCTGAATATCTCAACTTTTGAAGCGGGTAAGGACTTTGTGAAGATGTCCGCTGCCATTTTGTCTGTAGGAACGTAATGAATTGAAACCGTCCCATCCTCCGTCTTGTCCCAAATGAAGTGAAACTTTGTCTCAATGTGCTTGCTCCTCTTGTGCATGACTGGGTTTTAGCAAAGTCTGATACAACTTTGGGTCTCCTCTCCAATTGCTATTGGACGCTTCTGTTGAATGCCAAAATCCTCTAGAAGTTGTTTCAGGTAGAGTGCTTCCTGAACTGTTGCTGCCATGCCCTGATATTCTGCTACTGATGAAGAAAGAGCAACTGTGGCCTGCTTCTTGACACCCCAGCTGAGTGCTGCGTCACGTCCGTTGAGTTTGAAGTAATAGCCCGTTGTTGATTTTCTGTCGTTCACGTCACCAGACCAGTCTGCATCACTTTCCCCCACTAAATCATAACTAGCCTCTTTTGTGTAAGTAAGTTTTAAACTTTTTGAACTTTGAAGATATCACAGAAGTCGTTTTCCGCATAGCCAATGTTGATTGGTAGGTGCGTTCATGTGTCTGGAGAGAATGTTGACTGTGAACATGATGTCTGGCCTCGTCTGTTTGGCCAGATAAAGAAGTGATCCAACCAAGCTTCTGTAGATCCTTTGATCCACTTCTTCGTCTCCGTTCTGTGCTGCCTGAAGTTTCAAGTTCAAGTCAGCTGGAGTCCTTGAGGGTTTGCATTGGTCCATTTGAGAACGCTCAAGCATTGTTTCTATGTAGCGCTCTTGGTCGACTGTGACTTTGCCCTCTTCTCGTCTGATTCTAAGGCCCAGAAACCAGTGTAGTCTCCCTCTGTCTTCCATGTGAAACGTTGCCTCTAGTGCCTTCTTGACATCGGAGATCACTGTCAAACTTCTTGATGCTACTATGATGTCGTCAACCCAGACCAAGATGAAGGTGTGATCCTCTGCCTCTGATCTTGCGAACAAGCAGTGATCGTTCCTGCTTCTGGTGAATCCCTATCTTAGTAGAAAATTCGCCAATTCCTCATACTAGTTGTTAGCAGCCTGTTTCAAACCATAAATTGATTTATTTAGTCGACATACTATCTTACCCTCCATCTGATCCTACTCTCCATCTGATCCTCGTTTCACAAACTCCTGTGGCTGTTCCAGATACGATTCTTCCTCGATTGGTGACTGCAGGAAAGCTGTTTTGACATCAAATTGGTGCATCACATGGCCCTGCTTCGCTGATAGCTGAGGTAGAATCCTGAAAGTCTCTGGCTTACAGGTAGGCGCAAAAGTCTCAAAGTAGTCCAGTCCTTCGACTTGTTTTCCCTTTCACCACATAGCGTGCTTTGTAATTGTCGACTTGACCACTGGATCCTAACTTCAATTTGTAGACCAATTTGTCCGGTATGACGTCCCTGTCTGTGGGTGCTCTCACTAGGTCCCAAGTCTCGTTGTCTTGGAGTGCCTTGACCTCGTCTTTCATTACCCGGTACCACTGGTCCCAATCGTCACCTTGCTTGGCTTCCTAGTCTGTTCTTGGTTCCACATAGTCACCCTCAGTCACAGCAAGATGGGTCCTAACTTCTCCAAAAAATTGCGGAACAATTTTGCTCGTGTCCCTCGTCTGGGCTCTGCTCTGTCCCTGTGCTCCGGTGCATCTTCATTGAAGCCAACTGTCTCTGACTGTGAGAAGTCTGTATCACTGTCTTCCAGTGACTCTGAGTCTCTTTGACTTCCTCTTGTTGCAGTAGATCCTTCATCTAGTGCTGCTTCCTCAACATCCGAGGCTCCTTGTCTCAGTGTTGTTTCTTGAGTATTCACGCTCCCTGCGTCATGCCACTCCAGCGTCATGCCACTTCACGCTCCCTGCGTCATGCTTTTTGCAGTAGATGTGACCTGTCTTTCTCTGTTGTCGTCTTCATGACCATCATCTGGGTGCCAGATTCCCAGTTGTTCTGACCCTTCATTTAGTAGGTCAGCCATCTCTGTGTTGTCAGGGATTGAGCCCACGTCAGACTCCTTGATGATCACATCTCGAACTGCCATCACCTTGCGTGTGTTGGGTACGTACACCAGGTATCCGTTGTCTCCTTCAGCGTGCCCCACAAACTTTCCTTCCAGTGCCTTGGGTTCAAGTTTGCTGACGTCTCTGTCCCTCTTCCTCATGAAGACTGTGCAACCAAAAATGTACAATTTACTTATTTGAAGCTTAAATTTTATACCTCTCATCAACTCTGCTGGGCATCTTTCTTCTCCTCGTCTCACAACCAAGTTTCTGATCTTTGCTGCGTGAAGAATTGCCGCTCCCCAAATCATCTTGGGAAGTCCTGAGTCAATGAGCAAACATCTTGCCATCTCCAGCAGTGTCCTGTTGCACCTCTCAGCTAACCCATTCTGTTGTTGCGTCTGTGGTATGGTCTTGTCCTGTAGAATGCCTGCATCTAAACAGTATGTCTTGAACTGCTCTGAGTGAAACTCCTTCGCATTGTCTTGCCTCAGCTTCTTGGGCGTCCCCACACTGAGAACAAATTTCTTCAGGCTGGCAAGTGCTTCACTCTTTGCCTTAAGCAAGTCCACAAACACAAACTTCGTGTAATGATCTCCAAACACAATGCAGAACCGGAACCCTGACAATGATTCTACTCTGAAAGGTCCCACCACGTCTGTGAACACACTCTCCTGTTTCTCTTCTGCTTGGGTCTCTGCCACTCTTGGTACTGGAGTCTTTGTGATCTTGGCCAATGCGCACACATTGCATATATCATCGAGTTCCCCCACTGTCTCTGGTGCATTCCTGACCACATCGGCTTGATTCAAATGACCCAATTGTCTGTGCCACTTCTCTGCACTGTCAAATTTCAAGCTGTTAGAACACATCTTGAATTCTAGAACGTAAAACAAATTATTTACCATCTGGAGTTTCCCATCTGGAGTTTCATGCAGCTGTTTCCTTTCTCGAAAGTGAAGCTATGTCCCATTTCCGTGAATTTTGAGACTGAAAGGAGGTTTGAAGAATAGTCAGGCACACACAAAACATTCTTGAGTTCGCATTGGAATTCCCCTTTGTTTGAGGGTAAGCTGATCCTCATACAGCCTCTGCCCACCACTATGAAAACCTCTCCGTTGGGGTTTCTGACCACTGATTGAATGGGCACAAGGTCCAGGAACGCGACGATGTTTGTCACTATGTGATCTGTACAACCACTGTCCACTAGCATGCCTGCTGTTTTCCACTGGTTAAGAGCTGCCCAGTATTCGTCGTCTGGTGTAACCAATGTTGGTGGGCCCGTTGCCACTGCCTCATGTTTGCCTCCATCTTTTTGTCTCTTGCATGCCCTGTCTAGGTGACCCTTCTCACCACACTTGCTGGATTTTGCTGTCTCCTTCCTCCTGCAGTCCTTGGCAAAGTGTCCAGGGATCCCACACATAAAGCAGTTTCCTCTCTTGGGTCCCTTCTTGAAGTCACGCTTCACTGCCAGTGCCACTGAACCACTTTGTCCCTTGTGTCTCGGCACCGTGCTCTCCTGGAAGTTCTGCAGCCTTTTCCTCAACTCTGTGAAATTCGTTGCCGGGTTGAAGCTTTCCTGTATAACAAAACTTTCAGACCTCATTGGCAGACAATTTTGGCCAAGGCGTTGAAGAGGTTCTCTGAGACTGCTTCCCCTGCTTCTTGTAGCCTTGTGAGCAACTCCTGTCCTCTGATGACGAAGCTGTCCAAATCCTCAGAATCCTCGAGGTGCCGCTGAGCAAGCTGTGCCACCAAAGTCAACTCCGTCGGCGTCTCCACACTCTGAAATCTCTCTTGCAGAAGTTTCCAACCCTTTGCTCCATCTCCAATGCCGTCATCTCCCTCACAGTCATGTCTTATGAGCATGAGGGTTGTTGCATCCAGAGTCAGTGCCAGATGGCACCACCCATTGTTCCGTTTCTCCTTGATGTCTGCAACTTCCTTCTCAAATGCATCCTTCAGCACCTTGTGGTTCTTCTTCTCATCGTTGCTTGCCCCATTGGCTAGTGGTGCGGGCTCATTGGGTTGCTCCTCTGTCCCCAGTAGTGATTTGTAGAGTCCCTTCGTCTGCATCATCGCCACAAATCTCGTGCTCCAGATTGGAAAGTCCTGTGCCTTTCCTGTTTAGGTCAGCAGCTTCAGTGTCTGTTGATCCATTGTAATTTGAGCAGGCAAAAACAGTTGTGAAAAGAAAAGGTACTAAGCAGAAAAAGATTATGACTATCAACAACAAATTAGTTTTTCTTTGGAAATTAATTTTGTGACTTTGAAAATTGCTGGGCCCATAACTTGTTTGGTTATGAACTTTCGCAAGAGGAATAAAAAGCGTCTATAATTAAGTAAAAAATTAATTTCTCAAAAAAGAGAATAAAAAAATGATATTTTACAGTAGAATTTAGAGATTTATTAACTCACTATTAACTCAATGCTATTTTGACAAATCATACAAAAGAAGGCAACTATTTGTCTTAACAATTGAGCGGTTGAAATTCACTTTCAGTTTTTGAACCGTCACATCAATTGTACGGGTAAGTTAAATTCTCATACTTTCGAAGATTAAGATTAACAGTTTAAGTTTTAGGTCAATTATCTCAACACTATGAAACATAAATTAAGCTGTCGAAGTCAATACTGAATTCTTCTCTAAAAGAAAATAACGAAGTCTTTTAAGAACTTCTTTTAAGAAACATTTTAAAAAATAAAAACAGATTGTATAAAATCAGATGTATACGGGATAAGTTCATATGAAAATTACTTCGTGTGTAACGAGGCTTAACCAAGTTCTAGTAAAAAAGAACCTAGGCCTCACTGAAACGGAGATTAAGTTCGGGTAGTTTAGACTGAGCACCTATATGTTTGTACGATATTAGCAACAATTTTATCGCTCTTTTTGCTAGACAGCAACTTGATTCCGACCGTTGGATTGCACAGCAACGAATTAATGTGAACGTTTTTGATGCAATTCAACTTTAGCTTCTTCTATTAAAACTTCAACAAGATTGTTTCAACTTTGATTTGGCTTTCTAGCGACCCGGGCCGAGTTTTCACCCTTAATCTACCCCTCATTAACGGGGATTAGGGTGTAATGCGTAATCCAGTCCATTTTACAGGGGAAAAAAGGGTTAAAGTTTAATTTTTGTTTGAAAAATACACTGTATTTACGCTCTTTTCTACACTCTTTGCAAAGAGCGTAACTTAGGGTGGACTGATTAAAAAATTACATTCTTACACAAGTACCAAAAATAACCAAATTGACACATCTAATTCTAGCGTCATTTGGCGTAATGGTAACGCAGACAATGAAAGTAACATGTTCGACAGGGGAAAGAGGGGGATTCAACCTTGATTTTATAAATTACAATCTTCTAATTTT
>NC_134478.1:47333862-47406032 GCF_964194025.1 Convolutriloba macropyga
CTTGAGTCGACAATAGACGATTAGCGTGCGGAGCACCATCAAAGTCGGCAACCGTCTTGATAAATTGAACAAAACGCTACTCCAGATTTTTTAGGCGTCAGAGGGAACATTACGATAGTCTGTTTACTCTGTCTGGGCCAAGGTTTCACTTCTAATTAGCGGGTATTATGGTATATTGCGTATTCCAATCTTATTTGTCAAGCAAAAAGAGTGCAAGAGTGTAATTTTTAAAAAATACATTTTTTTCTTTTTTCTCTAATCTTTTCACACGCCTAGAACAAAATTTAAATTATGTTGGACTGATAAAAATAACTTTTATTTACTTAGCTGCCATTTTAACCAAATTGAAACGTATAAAGCTAGAAGCAGTTGGCGCAATGGTTCCTGCACAAAGTGAAAGTAACATGGTGGTTGGACAGAGGAAAGAGGGGGTGGGTATCAGTCCGACCACTTTCTTCACTTTTAAATTTTCAAATACACACTTTTACAATTACACTCTTCCAATCTTAGTTAGGAGGAGAGTTACAGGTGTGCTTTTGTTACTTTTCCACTCTTTAGCCTCTTTTCCCCGTTATTTTGGGGAAAATCCTCGGCCCGCTTTATTAGAGACCATATTCTGGACGTTCCCATCAGCATCCCAAAAATGAAGTCCATTGTCTCAATGGTGCAATAATCAGCTTTGTATTATTCGATCTCAGCCCCTTCAAGAGCTCCATTTCTGTTGATGAATAGAAGTGACTCCAATTAAGGCCAACAAAAGTTTGTTTTTGCGTTCTCCAGTTGTACTGTTATGAATGCTTATATTTACTCTTTGCTTTATTCAGCGCCCTAGTGACCGCCAAAAAAGAAAAACTTGCAAGCATCATTGAAGACATCTCGCAAGTAACTGCATACGTGTACCAAGTTGCTCGGAAGCCTCTTGCAAATTTCATTATTCACTGGCAAGATTCTTGTAAGCTTTTCTATACATCTTGCAAGTTTACTTGCAAGACTAACTGAAAACCTTGCAAGAGTCTTCTGAGCTTTTCGATTCATATGCTTGAGAAAGGGCAACAAAAAGGCCCCCAGATAGAGAAAACGGTTTTTTGCAGCAGAAAATACGTCTTAGTTTTTGCATTAACCTTCTTAGGTTCTTTGAAATCTATAGCCGGTGTATTACTGAGCTCCATAAGCAGCGCACCTGACCTAGCCGCCAGAGAGAATACAAAGACAAATAGCTGAGACCATTGCGCGAGGGGGTCGCAAACAAGGGGGAGGGTTATCGTGCGGCAGAAAAAGCAAAAAAACATACAAAATAACATCTAAATGCACAAGGGGCAGCGAAAGGGCTGGAATTTTGGGCTGCACAAAAGAAAACGTCGCCATTGGCAATAAGGATGGATTTAAAAAAAAGAAGCATGAAAAAAAAATTTATTGAAAGCGTATCACTTTTAACTTTCGGTTTTTTTCGAAAAAATTTACTGGATTTGCATCAAATTTAGCTTATAAACAAGACCGTCTAAAAATTCGTGGCTGCTGCCAATGATAGTTTTTGTAGCAAAAAAAAATTGAAGGCAGTTTGTATTGTACAATTAGTTTGGTGTGGTACTTTGCAAAATATTGATAAAGTAAAAAACCTAAGTAAATTTTCCCTCTGAACATTTTGTGCGAGAAAAGAACGTAACTGTTTTCGTCGTTTATCGAGTAAATTAAAGATAAACAAAAAGGATTCGCATAGCTTGGGATGTTTCTAATTGTTAATCGGTAAATCATTTGAATTCGACATCTTGCAGGAAACATGCAAGATTCTTGCAACATTTCACATTAAAAAGGTAGTTTTTTAAAAAAAAATCATCTGGAATCAATTGTGCTCATCAAATTTCTGGTAAATGTTAATTCACTTGTTTTCAGTTAGTGTTAGTTGCCAAGATTGCGCAGAAAAACTTTTGATAATTGAAAAACTTCTAGGATTCTTGCCAGATTTTTGCTCGATTTTGAAATGGGACAAATAAGTTTTCAGGGGAATTCAGTTTTGTATATTGTTTAATAAACAATAATTTCTTTCAAAAGAGTTTTCTAAAACAATACTATTTATTCTTTTTGCTCGCATTGAAATCTTGAAAGGTTCTTGCAGGAATCTTTCAGGTCATAAATCAACTTGCAAGATTCTTGGAAGTTTTTAATTCACTCATTATTAGGGCGGTCATTTAAACAGAGCATGTCCCTTTTTTCTAGAAATCATAATAAAAATCGTTGAAAAATTTCAGAGCTTTTTCGATGTTTGAATTTTTTTGTAAGTGTACCAGTCCAAAAGAGTTTATATCCTACCCCTTAACCCCCCACCGCAAGCCGCAGCCCAAGTTGGCTTGCAACCCAGATCGTGGATTAATTACTATTTGAGTTTGTACCCTCAGCGAAAATTGGCGTGACCAGAACTGAATTGCGTCGACAACCTCGAGCGGGGCACTGCGTTGAGTAGATCTGAATTCTTTAAATAGCTGCAATTTAAATTGAAAGCAATAGTCCTGAAGAGATGAAAGATAAGAAATTTTTATACGCTTTGAAGTTTGGGTTTTGTCATTGTTTTACGTATGATATTGGACAATTTCGCTCTTTTATTGATTGTTCTTTCCACTTTATTCTCCGGGGGGTTTTCCAGTGCCTCCAAAAGCTGCAACGGGGTGACACAGCTGATACTTGTTGAAACTGTCATTGGAGGTGTATTCCTTAACTGAAGGAATGCTTTCAAATCTCTCCTTGTATTTGACCAGATTGTCGCATCCATCTAGAACTGTTGGTTCAAGGACTAAGAGAGGGAGAAACGATCTTCTTGCCCATTCTGTTTTCGAGAGCAAAAAATGAGACGGATAGATTAATTCCTTGATATAAATGGTACGATCAGTCGAAAAGTCTAGAAAATGAATCTCATCATGGGGAAAGTCTTGAAAAATGATCTGACCAGGAAGGAATAGTCTGGAAAAAGGAAAAATTTTCTGATCAAGGGGGGGGGGGAGTCAGGATGAATGACCTGATTTGGAGAGAAAGATTTAGAACAATTTTATCTGATCTCGGGGAAATATGTCAAAACGAGCTGATAGGTAGAAATATCAGCAAGAAAATCTGGTCAAAAGAAAAAAATTGATCAGAGAAAAAGTCAGAAAAAATCTTAATTGGAGAAAAAAGTCTGAACAAATGATCTGATCAGAGGAAAAACGTCTGGGAAAATGATCCAAAGCGGAAGGAAAAGACAGGAAAATTGATCAGATTAGGAGAAGTCTGGACAAAAACTTTAATCTGAGGATGTAAATTTGAAAAGGCAACCTGATCATCGAAAAGAGTCTAAAAAAATGAAAAAAAGACTTGATGCAAACTTAGAATTCTAATTAAAAGGTTCGATAAAGGAAAAAGTCTGGAAAACCGATCTTATGCAGAGGAAATAGGGAATAACCTGACCCATTTCGAGGTTTCCAGAGTGACTAGTCCTCTGATCAGATCATGTTGCAGCGCATACCTGAGCATGGTGCGCTCGAATCTCATGGTTTGCAAAAGGACTTCGAACGCACTTTAGTCTGGCCATTGATCTGGAAGCTGTCTGATCAGAGATGAATATCAGCGAACAATAGCCGGCTTCAATAGACAATAGCCGGAACATTAGACAATAGACAAATTTTTAGCGCAATTGTCTCTGATCCATATCCATTTCGAGTGCATTTTTTCAATTTTTTGTGAATTTTTTTCAACTGAGAGATGGCCAGACATATACACCAATGGAATACTAATATATATATATATATATATTTTCAACATTTGTGTTTTTCAATAGAAACTCTCTTAAAACTGGTTTTTACCTATATTATTATATTGACGAAGACGTCAGTTTTTATGAGATAAATTTTTTATAGCGATGATAGGAGATTCGGTCATGTTTAAAACCAATCTCGGATGAATATATTTCCAGTGCACTTGAATCTAAGCAGAGGCGATTTTGAGAGCGATTTTAAGAGGTGATTCTGCACAATTGACCTGATGTTAGAAAGAATTCTACTTGAATTAAATGAATTGATCAAGGAAAAGTATTAAATTCAATCAAGGAAAATTAAAATTATTTGATCAGCGGGAGAAGACAGGAAAAAATTAGGTTGTGGAAAGATTGAGAGGAGGTATTGAACCAGGGATGTGAAACTAAATTCAATTTTAGCTGCACTCTATAAAGTATTGGAAACGACATGTCTTTAATTGAAAGTGCCATCTCGATTTTAAACTAATTGAAAAGTTCAAAATTTCTTTTAAAATGTACAAAAAGGAATTTGGGCAGTGAAGGCGCTTTGTTTTCGGATTCTTAATTTTTGTCTTCATTAATGATTTCGCAAACTTTAGTTTGTGAAATCACTTTAGTTTTGTGAAAGTTTTGTTTTCTTTTGTGTTAGGAAATAATTGCTTTTTTAAAAGCGAAAACTGTATTTTAGAGACAAATTGAAACGGGATTGTTCTGCCAAACTGCAATAGCCTTGAGCTGCGATTTGAAGTAGCATTTACGAACGATAGCGAACTTAAGGGAAAAAGCTTTTTTTATATATCATGACAGATTTTTTGCTACAAACAATATGTCGGCAAATTGCGATATAATCGGTGACGAATGATGTTCCTTACTAGTTCCGTTTCTGTTCTACTGTCTTAGACTCGAGCCTAAACTGTCGTTTTCTCCAAATGTTTTTTTGAAAGAATCCTTTTGAAGGAATTGAGAAAAAAGGGCAATTTTTTGACATCAATATGATACTGAGGCTGAGCTGTTTCTCTTTTTTGATCAGCTAAGTCTTTGATCAACAATATCTCTCTTCTTCTTCTCACAAAGATGTATGATGAACCACTATATTTTTGGTTAAAAAACATTTATATGTTTTTTTGAAATTATTTTGCTTAGAGAAAATAGTTGACCACCTATAAATGTGTTTTGAGATATTTTTGTAAAAAAAGAACGCATACCTTTAAGCAACTCGCGAATTACTGTAAAATGGCTGTCAAAGTTTGTTCATGTAAAACGTTATCAAATGACAACAAAAATTTGTCATGCAAGGCTGGGAAAATTTCGAAAACAAAAGAGTTTTGACAATGAAAACGCCAATAAGGGTTTCGCTCTACATCTTTTTGCGGCCTCAATAAAAAATTTTTCTTGATCTGAAAAACAAAATCATTTCTCCCTAAATAGGCGTCGAGCATTGACCATAAATGGAAATCCGGATACTTCATATTACTTCCAAACAGCCATTCCTTGTCGCCCAAAAACACATCGAACTGTTTGAACACTTGCCTCGCTTGCGCAATTGCAAATTCCTTCATAGTCTCAAACCTGTCTCCACTGTAGCAAGTTAGGAAGAAAAAATAGTGAAGTTCCAATTTTATGACGTCAGCAATTTCGTCAATTTTTGCCTCCTCTTGGGGCGTTTGACCAGCCAGACCATACTTCTTGCCCACGTATTTCAAGATCGCACCGCTTTGGGAAATTGTAACATCCTTGTCAATATAATACGGCAAATTTGGGAAGTCGAGCCCGAGTTTCAATTTTCCTTCCTGCCAGCCGGGGTGGAATTTGCCCATTTTCGGGTCCATAAAGAAATTTTCGAACTTGTAGGGCACATTGTTGTGGTGTAGAATCATCCGGATTGGTTCGACCAGACCCCGGATGTCCCAGTAGCCGATCCGGATAAGATCAGACTGTTCAGATGAAGTTTCAGCCTCGCTCGACATTTCAGACACCCAGTCCTGTTTGATACCAATAATGAGAGCAAATTCGAACTTTAAATACCATAACCCACTTGCTTTCTGAAGTTTTGTGTTTCACACTTGCTGGCTGAAATTTTGTGCAATCTTGTTAACAATATTTGAGTCAGTTAAACATTTGTTGACCTGAAGTTTTCATTATTGAGAGAAAAGCTGATATTCACGATCAAATTGAGTGGTTTCGATTTTGTTTCTCGATTGGTAGGCCAATAGTTCATCAATACTGTAAAATGTTACACTTCACCTATTCTGAAGAAAAAACAAGACATAAGAATGGGAAAACGCGTATAAAACCAAAAATGACATGAAAAAATACAACCTTTAATGCGACGCAATTTTCTGATCTGAATTTCATTTTTAGGTTGTTCCCGAACTTGAGTCTCAGAGCACTTCAGCTCTGAACCAGCACATTTCAAGAGTAAAAAATTTGTTCCGTTCTGAAGCATTGCATCTCCAGAATATTTAAAGTGCAGTTTTTTTATGTGCAGTTTTTTTTTCATTATAATGAGAAAAGTACTCACGTGGAAGTTCTAATCGCATATAAAACAAACCTTGTTGGCCGGAGATAAGCTGAAAATATTATTTTTCATGCACTAAATTTTACGTAAAATCAAGAGCAGCCAGAGCAATAGTCTTCCAGAAAAAAGCAAAATGTCTCTTGGCTGTTTCAGCGCGGATTTTCTCTGCTAACATCCCCCGGGTTAACTCAATGCTTGGATCTTTCAGTTTTAGTGGAAGAAGTGTAAGAAAGCTTTCCATTTATCACAAATATGAATTTCAAACTATTATGCTCATGATGGTTTTGACCGGCTTGAAGAAACTCTTGTTAGCCATAAAAAGACAATGTATGACTTTTTGTCGGCTTTTAAAAACAAGTTCTATGGTTCTTTTCTTAGATACAAAAACGATTACTTTGTCTTGGTATTCATTTGAACGACATTGAATGACTCGTAGCTTCAAATAAAAAGTTCATAAGTTTTCCTTTGTAACCAATCAAACATATGATTCTCACAAATCATTGCAAGATAATTCAAAGAAAGTTAGTAGGTTTTGTATGGAACCATGTATGTTCTTTATCTGGTTATCAATACAAAATAGCTGTTCCCACGTTTATCATTATTTTTAGGAGTTATAGGATTATGTATCTTTTTTAAAGCTCATGCAGCTTAAGGCATTCATGTCGAAATTATTCCTGTACAAATCTCAAAGCTTTTTTTAGATTGCTGCAATTTTACACCAGTTTTTTGTTTATAAATTTTTCTTTATCGTACAACATTATGACGAAGATAGTGGTTGTTTTTAATTAAATTATGCTGATTGGACGTCAAAATTTGATTTGAAGAGCTTTTTTATATATAAATATCAAATATGTTTTTTGTGAGGTACTTAGCTCTTGATTTTAAAAAAAGCCGCAATGAATGAAGTTTAATCACAATTTATAGCGGTTTAAAACAATTGTGAACAGTAAAAATTTCAACTTTCAGATAAACTTAACAAGTTGTTCGATTTTCTAAGATCTTTCTGGGTAATTGTTCTGCGAATTGTTTAGATGATATAGACTATATAACTGAAAACAACAGTTTTTTTTGAAATGTTAAACAGAGCATTTACCAGAAGATGTTTAGGAGAGCAAGTTTAAATTGATGCAGAAAGACCTAAGGGTTTGTTTGATTGCTATGAAATGGATATTGTACAACCAGATATACAAGCACGGAGACGTCTTTGCCAAGATGTAATAAAAAAAAGTGTGTCAAAAGAACCCTCATTTCTTACTAGCACCCGTGTCTTTTCTCTTTTTGGCACAGAAGCAGTTTTTTCTAATTTTTACACCACTTTGATGGGAATTTTTGGTATGGATATTCTTTGTTGTTTTGTAATTGTAGTAACATTCCAAAAAATATGTTGTGAACCCTAACCTGTGCCAAAAATAACCCAGAAGACCGGTGATTCTCATTGCAATGGTTTTCCTGTTTTTTGATTTTTTTTTTCAAATTTTTTTAACATGAGTGGAAAATGTGTTAGGATTGACTGGCAAAAAGTTCTAAAGATATTTGTCGTTTTTGGGAGTTGTTAGTCAAGTAATCACTTTTCAAAGAAATGGCTGAGGAAAAAAATGGTAAATCCATTGCAAGAATCGAAGCATCAAGATCGCGTTTGTTTAAAAACCGAACAGTTGTATTCTTGAACCAATCGATATCGAACAAGCGGAAATTCTCTATTATCAGACATCTTTACGCTAGAAAAATGAGAAACTAATATGTGGGTCAATCAGTCAACCTTTTCAAATTGAGCGTAGATCCTGCCAAGAACCATTGTTTTCGCTCTTTTTAAGTAATTTTAGCGCGGTTATACATTCAAATAATTCTTGGCTACTTGACCGGTTATGCTTTTAACGTATAGAACAGAAGATCTTTCGATATAGCGACGACTAAATTGCCATTAAATAAAAATTCCAAATATGAAAAACAGATGTTCACTTTTCTTCAAAAATGACGACCTGTTTGCACCTCTCTGAAAATAAGTGAAACGAAACAAAATCAGCCCATTAATAGCAAAGAATGTTAAGTTTTCTTTACATCCCGATGGTTTATATATCAGTTTTAAAAATTTAGGAACTTGTTGGCTTTATGAAACAACACGATCCAATTCAGATCTGTTCTCATTATAACATCCTGAAACCTTGAACCTGAATCTGAAGCTATCAAGAAATACAGAGTTAATATTGTATATTGTTTAAAATGATCTTTGGGATTACAAACAAATGGATTTCATTACGTGAATAAACAAGTGTAAAATACTAAATTCCGAATTAATCAGTTTGAAAATTAGCCTTTGATTCTTCCGTCTCCAGAATTAATAGACCAAAGATATTCTGCCATGCGACCAATTTGAAATCTTCGGCTAATTGCCCTATCGGTCAGTTGTAACTTTGGTCTGCGACGTAGGTGGTCTGTGATGGTAAGTGGGTAAATTTCCTGAACTTGAGGGCAAATTATGAGCTAGTTTGTCAATCATCAGCAACGCGTATTTCAATCTGCTCTGCAGATGTTTTGTTATAACACCCGTTCTGAAAGCCGAAGCGCCGAACGTCCTAAAATTCTTTTCCTCATCGATGTAAGAAATAGCTTGCATTACAGGGCATAAAATTAGCTTCGAATGACATTGGAAAAAATTGATTTGAATTGTTCCGTTGCTCAAAAACAACACAATTGCATTTTTCGTCCTAAACCAGGTTCGTAAAAATGGTAATCGACCTTGAATTACGTCATCGGCAGGTCGTTCAACATCGCCACCAGTTTTGAGTAAATGTTCACTCATATAGCTTCTGAAGTATTTCAAAAGCGTGATCTTTTTCTTGAGTTCTGGAGGATAATCGGTCATTGAGTGAAATGATTCTTTATGTCTGTGATCGATGAACTGAATATTATCTTCGTCTTGAAACAGAACCATGCGACTGTTGTCGTTGAACAGAACCCCGACTGATCCATCACAAAGTTGGTAACTTAGCCCGTATTTGTCAGAATAATCGACCCACTTGCTGACCCAGTAAATTGGAATTAAATCGGGCGATTCCAGATCTTCGTTCAGTTTGCTTACGAATTGATGGTCCGAAACCTTGTCAATGTAAAGCATCATCGCTTTCAGGTCTTGAAGGTGCTTCAAAGGTGGAACCTGCGTGACGTCAATAACTTCTTCAGCTGACCGATTGACCCCTGCCGATTTCAAATGCGAGCTTGCGACTGTTTTAGGTCTCTGAACGTTCAGGTCGTTAACTGAAGACCCAATTCGTGAGTTAGGGTTTCGGGAAAGCTGATTGATGTTATCGGATCCCTTCACATTTTGGAGCGCCCTTCGTTTCATGTGATCATCTTCAGAATTGTGAGAGCCAGCGTTCGTGTGAAGGTTATTGAGCCGGGGGGTCATATTCAAACATGACGAAGGCAAAACTTTAGGCAGGAACCCGCAAGTCATAAAAGGGTCCACCATAATGTCGCGCACCTTCGGACGTTTGTTCGGATCCGCCGAGAGCAACTTTCGGATCAAAGAGGCGGCTTCGTTGCCCAACTTGTGAGGTATGTGGTAGTCGTTAGCTTTGATTCGTTCATAGGTGTCGTTTAGGGTTTGAGTTTCAAATGGGGGTTTTCCAACTAACAGGGTGTAGAGAATGCAGCCAATGGCCCAGATGTCAACTTCGTAGCTGTGACCTTTCTTCTGTAGAACTTCTGGGGCTGAAACATAACTTTTACCCCAAAATGATTACCACCATGTTATCTTTCTAATCGAGAAATTCTTTCTGTTGTTGGATTTCTGTTTGTTGTTGTTGCTTTCTCGTTTCTCTGTTGGATCGCATTACAATTTCAGCATTTCATTTTGAATGATTTGCAAAAAATCAACCTGAACTATTTCTGTTCACAAGTTATTATCAGTTTAGCCTTTCAGCTGGTTATCATCAGGTAAACGTTTTAGTAAGCCTTAATTCATGAGAGCATTAAAAGCCGAATTCTTTGCGCATGATTTTGTTAGTAATCATAGAAAGTAGTCTGCATTGTCCATGTTTTCCAGAGCAGTTAAAGACAGCACACTCTACAACACTATTGTGTTTTCCCAAACTTTTCAGAAAAAACAATTCTGCTTTTGGAAATCTTTCAACGATGTTCAAAAAATGTGAAAGATTAGATTCAATTACAAATGTGAAATCTACTCCCGCTCCCGCGATATAATTTGCTCCCGCAAAATAGCGTATAAGTCATTATTTAGAGCTAGATAGTATCTCTTATTTTTTATCAACGTGAACACATTATTAAAATCAGTTTTCAGATGAGAAAAGTCGCTGATAGTATTGAGGAACGGTGTACGACGAAAGTTTTTCCAAATTAGGCCAGAAAAGATTAGTCTAGATTTAAACTGGTCTTTGGGAGCTAAACTTGCTGAGCTGAGTTTGCTTGTTTATTCAATATTAAGGGGGAAACCAACACAAAAAGCCAACAAATGACACTAGAATACCACAAACACACGAAATTGCACAAGCAGTTGAACGCCAAGAATGCCGAGAACTAGCATTTTATAAAAAAATGAAAATCGAAGTAATTGCAAGAAAAAGAAGTTAAAACCAGCGTAAGTTTATTTTCGAACAACCATTGACTAGTGGATTAAAACAATATGGTGGCAAAAACCATTTTTCCATTACACCTCCTTATCGCAATTAGCATCAAGTCGTTTATTGGTCAATTTGTTTTAAATATGCCACATCCCAACAGCAGGTGGAACAAATCTCGTATAGAAATCAGTAACTTTTTGTAAACTCGGAGGTTGGTGGAAGAGTAAATCGGCGCTGAATTATTCTAGAGACATTTTGTTTTCTTCCAGATGGCCAGTACTCTGTTAATATCACAATTTACACCGCCAACTGAGTTAATTTTATTGCGTAAAAAATGTTCAGCTTAACTCCCGTCAACAAGGTTTTTTTAACCCGCGATTCGGAACTTCCGCAAATGTACTTGCAAAATTTACGTTGCGTAGCAAGCCGTAACCACTTAGATATTTGCCCTTTGTGGTAATTGCCTACAAACCAGCTTAAGTATAATAAATGTATACTGCTAGAGTAATTAACAGTTATTAGCAACAAAATTATGAGAGTATGTTGCGCAAACTTAGCTTAGGTGCATGAATAATTCTCAGACTATGAAAGATAAATTTTGCCAGCGCGAACCCTGTGACTTCAAAAAAAACATAATGAAGAAACATAAGGCAACAAAAATTTTTAGAGATGCAATGTTTCATAACTGAATTAAACTCGTACTCTTGAATTGTGCTGGTTCAGCGCTGAAATGCTTTGAGACTCAAGTCCGGGAGGTCTTGGCTCTAAAAACTGATATCCTCTATGCATATAGAAATACACAATAAGGTCTAGATATCACAGCATGGTAAAACACTACAGCATTTTTACTTAAATATGATCCATAAACTTTCCAAGATTTCCATTTATTAAAAGAGAATTAGAATTGAACAGTTTACATCTTTTATTCATTACGAGATGCCAACTTTCATAAAGGTCTAATTTATATCTTTTTTTTCTCATCTTCTCTACGTTAGTGTTGAACTACGTTTAATAACACAAAAACTGGTATGCCTACTCTCCCGTGAAAATCGGCAAAATTGATTTTCATCATGCATTTGAGATTTCTAACTCTGATAAATTTTCGGGCAAAAGTCGAAAAGACGTTTCCTTGAGGTGTCTTCCAAAGTCAATTTTATCTGGTTAATTACTGAAACATTTTGGTCATCTTCATACTTTCTTCGATAAAATTTATAAAACTTTTCTATTTAAGAATTTTTCAGATCCGTGCATCTTGATTTCAGGTTCCGCACTTTTCTGCAGCTTTGAGGTCCATCAAAAAATGTTAATTGAGATTGCTACTAGGTGTTAGCATGAATTCGCAGTAAATATACCAACTCTAAGTAAAGCTGAGACCAAGTAGTTTCATTTATATGACAAAAAACTATCGCGCAATAATCATGAAGGTTCTTCTTCTTTTCAAATATTGAAGGACCATTTATCGATCTCTGTAATCTATCATTGTTCTATATGAGGTAAATGATGTCATAAAGCAGTTAGAAGTGCTAAAAAATAAGGTAAACCAGGCTGGAATTAAATTAGCTTAAGAAGTCACCAAGGAATTTGGATGAGAACGAAAAGAATTATGTCATATTTTAGGCCATAGACACAAACATCCTCGCTAACCTTTTTCACCAACCTCTAAAAAGAGCTGTTCAAGCATGTAGTTTTGAGGCTGATATTTAAAAACTGATAATTCGGGCCATGGATGATCCAATTTTTATAGTCAGAAAAAGTGCTTTCTCAATTGTTGAGAAAAGAAGCCAGAACTAAAAGGTTGTGAAATTTTATTTGATCACTTCAATTTTTTCAAATTTTTTAGCACAAATCAATCCTTTTCACCCTTTAGTAATAAAGACTTTGGTGTAAAAAACAGAAACTTTCACATTTCTGATTGGTTTTATTTGATGCCAAACTATGCAGTAATGAACTGATATTGCAATGTTTCAGCAGAATCTAAAATGGCGAACTAACATATTTATAATCAAATTGTGTCCAAACCTTTTCAGATGACGACGCTGTTTTCCTGCTCCCAAGTCAACTTTTTTCCTCTGAATTGCAATATGGATATCTTTAATAAGCAATTAACTTATTAATGGTGCACACATTTTCAATGGGAACTTATTTTCATTTTTGTATTTTGTATGTTTGTTTTTGTTTAAAAGAGGTTTGCATTTTAAAAATCTTTGTGTCGCCCATGAAAATTTACTCTCCATCCCAAAAAACGGTTTTCGAAACTGCCATATGAACTCTCCTCGCAAACAAAATAGGCAGTTAAAATCTATAATTTATGTACACAATAGCTATAGCTTTCAATCTTTTATGGTGAATCCCATGTTCATTGTTGCCATTTCTCTAATTTCTGAGTTGTTCGAAATTGCCAAAAGTCAAAAGCATCACAACAGTGCGCTCCAGTATAGCATGGAAACTCAGAACTCAATTTCTGTTACCCGAAAAAAAATTGATGACAATATAAGAAGACAAATGAAATATAATCTGATTTGTTGCAAAGACTCAATTACTTGGCCAGTTTTTCTCAGCCGATAGCTTTTACATTTGGCGTGTCCATTTACACGGATTTTTTTGATTAAAATTTATCGGACAGATGTTGACTGTGTTTTCAATGAAGAGAAAGAAAAATCAAAGTTACTGAGAAGTTCTGAAGAGTACTATTTCTAATATCAAGCTAAAGTTGTTTAAATTTTTTACCCAATTGTCAAAATTATTTTAAAAACACCATTATAAACATTAAGTTCACGCCTAAATTGCAAAACTTCAACGCAAATAAGAACTGATTAAAAAGTTGATTGCATTGGAATGATTTCAAATGCTCAGAACAGTCCTTTGCGCGCAAAATAATGAACTCAGTCAAACTGCTTTGACGTTCTGGAAATTGAGTTAACATTTGTAATTTCCCAATTTTTAGATAACGCTCAATTCTAAATCAAATCAACTCAACTGAAAATTGATAGAGCATTTGCAACTTATAATTTTCAGGTTTAAAACATTCTTCATTTATTTTCAAATATTATAATTGATATTTGAAGCTTTTTCCTTCATGATGATTGTTAGCTCAAAAAATACGTTTTAACATAGTTGTTTGTTTGCTGTGGGATCAAGGCATGGTATGTATTATAGAAAAGAAATAAAAATATAAAAGAAACAATCAACGCAAACTTTGACACTTATCAGGTTTCTTAATCTGAAAATGTCAAGGTTAGAATAGCTACTAGGTTCAAGTTAACAAAAATGAAGCTGTAAAGAAACTATCTATAATATATCTAGTACATGCATGTATTGATGACAAACATTAAAATTTTTTGCAATTTCCCGTGTTTGATTCTAAAATAATAAAGTTAAAAATATTATATTGGATAGTGATTCCTGATTCAAACAAACATAACATAGATATTTTCTCGACTATTTTTGAACTACAATCAAAAACAAATTCAGAGAAAGTAATGAACTTTCGATTTAATTGTTGCGTTGTTTGCAAAATTTGCATTTTGCACTATGATCCTAAAGGAAGCGTTTTGTCCGGCGTGTTTTTTAAGCATCGGCTTTGTTTTAAGTATCAGCGTATCACATTTATTGTTCCAACCTATTTTAGTTGGTGAGGAAGTATATATTGAAACGGTTTTTGTTCAGAAAAATTTCGCCGATCGATAGTTTCATCGAAGAGGGTGGTGTGGTATTATTAGAGAGCCTGTCCAGTTAAGAATCTACAACTAAGAACTTTATTTTTTAAATCCTTCTTTCCAGAGAGTTAAACGAAATTTTAAACTTTGTGAAGATTTGACTGAATTTTGTTCTAATTATTCCCATTTTCTCTAGTTTCACGCATTTTTTTTCCAGGCATGCTAAAACATATGTTAAAACTGGTAACAATAGTTTTGTTGAGTTTACCTCTAATAACAAAAGAACTGTTGAACTGTTTAATCCAATTTTTTGGCTAAAATTTGTTGCTAATTTTTTTCAAAAATGATATTTTTTCATTCAAAATGGCACGAAATGAGCTTCTTTAGCCCACTTGGTTCAGATTTACCGGATTCAAACTCCTAAAAAATGCTAACACAATTTTCGCTAACTCCAAAAATAGCTAGTTTTACTTGTGCATCTTTAAAACTTTGCCGGTTTTTCTTTGCTAATTTAACTCGTGGATAAAAATCAGATCAATTACATGTTCCTATCAGTCGAACGGCAATAGCAAGGGTGGTTTTCATCTAATCGTTGTTTCTTTAAGTGCAAAAGAATGGGATGGTAGTCGGTTGTTTTTTTGTAAAAAGTTAATCATAGAAAAGAACAACTCAAATCAAAGTGTACTAACGAGAGGCCCAATTGACTTCCTAAAGAGTTTCATGGAAGCCCATCTAGTCTATTAGTCGAAAACTTATGGTCGTTTTCATTTTTAGAAATAGAAATTTAAAATGAACAAGGGATTATTGAGTTTTGCGACCTCTTTTTTGGCCAATTTGGAGCTTAAGAACAGCAAAGAAAAGTAGAATCGTTATGGTTTATGATTTAATTGTTGCACTGTTTGGATTTTACTCAGGGATCTTTAAAGAAGCATTTTAGACCGGTGTTTAAGTGTTAGCATTGTTTCAGGTATCAGCGAATCAGCTTTATTGTTCCGATCAATTTTTGAGGGGGAGTAAACAAATAAACAAACGGTTTATTTGTTCAGTCAGTTTTCACAGGTCAATGTTTACATCGTAGTGGATTTTGTCAGTATGAGTAGAACTTTCGTCTAGCTTACTCTTTGAGAATTATTTTCCCACAGAGTTATTGATTTTTATTTATAATTTTGTGAACATGACTGATTTTCGTTCTTTTTGTTCACATTTTCCTAAATTTCACGTAGTTTTTCCAAATATGCTAAAAATCTATTGAAAAATGATGTAAGGATGATGTTGTTGCTTTTAAGTATGAAACAAAAGAATGTCCTTGAACTTTGATTCTTTCTTTGCTGAATTTTTTAAAATTCACTTTCATCCAAAACGGCACAAAATAAGCATCTTTAGTCCATTTTATTAACGTTTACTGGATAAGCACAACTATAAACCGCTGACAAAATCTTTATTGACTCCAAAGTTAGCTATTTTTACTTGTACATCGTTTGAGAGTGTTCTTGAACTTAAATGGATCTTTTGACTGTTCTGCCTGCTAATTGGTAATTTCAGTAAAAAATAAAGCAATACTATTCATTATTTTAAAAAAACGATGCATTTCACTTCGTCACCTTATCCATATTTATAACTTTTGGAACAATTGCTAATAGAAGAACGGCAATAACAAGGCCGGTTGTTATCTATTCGTTGTCTCTTAAAGTCAAAAAATTTTGATTGCAATCAGTTGATGCTTTTATTCTTCTTGCGCATTTTCTTTTTCTTACGTTATTTACAAAAAACCAAATCACGGACAAGACCAATTAATAGCTGGTCCAATTGGCTTCCTATGGAGTTTTAAGGATCCTATCTAAATTTGTTTTCTAAAGCTTATGACTGTTTTCATTTTTTTGAAACACATTTTTTAGAATCAGCAAAGAGTTTAGCTTCGCGACTTACTTTTTCGTCCAATTTGTGGCTGAAACTCAACAAAGGCGGGTCGCACCTAGTTTCTAATTAAATAAATTTTAATAATTAATGTGGTTTGAGTTAAGGAATGGTTTTTCTGCTCGGACAATACGAGTTACCAAAAATGAATTTTTGAATCTTTCCTATCACTGATGTTAATTGATTTTTTGACGCAGTTTTGCCAGGTCAAATATTACAGTTGTGGCTTTTAAAAGGAAGGGGGCAATTCAATACACCAATTCTCCAATGAATAGATTATTGTTTTAATTGCTTCGTCACCGTCTTCCAGTTGAGTTTAATTAAGTTTTTTGGTCGTTGTTTCTTGTTCTTTTGCAGTTGTTTCGGGATTATTGTTATTCTTAGCGGCTTCCAAGGATGAAAAATTACCTATTTCAGTAGATATCTAAAGTTTTTTGTTACTTTGAAATCGAATGTTTTGGGAATTAAAGTATAACATGACACTTCTTAAATTTGTAATTTGAGGTCTTTTTTGTCCACTTGTTAATCTAAAGCTCATACATATCAGTCACCAATCAATTCATTGGCGTTGAGGAAGGGCACAATTGCACGCATTTAAGAATTTTAGTGAACTGCTTATCGTCTTAATTGCTTCGATACCGGTTTTTAGAAACATGATTTTTTGATTTCTGAATATTTATCGTTCTTCTTCTAGTCGTATGACTTATTTTGAAATGTGACTTTTGTCAATGGCTTTATTTCAGAAATAAAGGAAACTATTTGAGGGTTTTAGTTTATCTGATATTTTTATTTTTGAAATGAATTGATTTCAAAAAAATATTAATGTTTTTTTTAACTTTTCCCTTTTTATTTTTTTAATACATTTACCTACTTTCTTTCGTCGAAGGTCATATGTCTCATAATTGATGGTAAAAGAAGGCACAGTTGATCATATCTTTTTCTAATTAAATAATGTTTTCTGAAAAACTTTAACATAAATTTCTTTCGTCTGTATTTGTAATTTTTTTTGTAGACGTACAACATTCTGGATAATGACAGGTCTCAAAGTGTTCAAAATGTGATTTGAATGAACAGAAACCTTTATGAAGTTTTCACTTGATATATAATGGTTTCCATTAATTGAAATCAAACGTTTTTTTGAACTGTCGTTTTTGTTTTCTTTCTTTGTCTACTTGTTACTCGGTCCCATCAAGGGCTGTTCTTTTTAGAGTAAAAACAAGCTAGTTTGTTTAGTTTAGGTTTTATTTGTCGCTATTTCAAAACATACATTGAGTTTTGGATCCCGGGTCGAGGTTTGGTCAAAAAATAATAAAGATTATCGATGAATAGCGGTGGAAAAAAAACATTTTTCACCGCAAAGCGCCCGCATCTGTTAGCGTTAAAATTTTGCGGTTTTTACCGGTGAAATTTTTTTTTCACCGCATTCATTAGATTTCTTAAAAAACTACTGTACTGGGGTTCGAATCTCTCACCTCTTCCAAGACATCAACTTCCTATTCCACTGCGCCAGCTGTCACTTACTTCAATAATATTTATTATTGAATTTAATATAAGCGTTGAAATTAGCGCGGCGAATATTTGTAAGAATGGCGATTTTAGCGGTGAAATTTTTTTTTCACCGCATTCTACTGGTAGCGCTGAAAACTTATTTTTCACCGCATTCTGCTGGTAGCGCTGAAAAAATTTTTTTTTCACCGCATTCTGAGGGTAGCGGTGAAAAATTTTCTTCCAACGCTCAAGCGATGAACAAAAATTTTTCAACGCTGAAGAGGTTTTTCACCGCATTCATCGCATTGAACGAAAATCTTACAATTTTACTCAAATTCACCGCAAATCTTACCTCTTTTAGCGATTTTTAGCGGTGACACCTCGACCCGGGATGTAAATGTTTGTTGTTATTTGATTTTTTGTTTGTCTTGTCTCGTAGTCTTAATAGTGACAGGTCTCATCGACCCACTTATGTGACAATATGTACTTGGAGTGACAGTACTTAGCATAAATTCTAATCGGCCAAGCTGTAGCGTTAGTGTTGGAAACTTTTAACTTAAACAGTTGATAACAACATTGCCTCCGCCCTCTCTAAGATATTCAACAATTCGGCTTGGCCTGGAGTTTGATAACTTCTCGGATGCGATGACCCCAGTGTGATAACAATCATTTCATGGCTGCATTTTATTACAGAACTCACTAAACCTTACCGATATAATTTGGAGTCCCGCAAATAGTCTTCCTTCGGTCTTGTGGGCTCTCGATCCGGGTTGCAAGTCCAAAGTCTCCAATTTTCACCTGGATCTGATCATTCAAAAACAAGTTGCCCAATTTCAAATCTCGATGAACAACCCCCTTTTCATGAATGTAGCTCACAGCCAGTAAAATTTGGTATATAAAGTATCTGGCTTCTTCTTCTGTTATTGATTTCCTCCTTTTGTGAAGTTCCATTAACGACCTTCGTTTGCACAACTCAAGCACGATGTAAATGAAATCATTGTCTTCGAAATGTGAGTAAAATTTTACAATGTGCGAGTGGTCCATTCGACCATGTAGAGCAATTTCCATTTTCATTTTGTCTTTCTGTTGAGGTTTCACCAGCAATTGTTTCGGGACTATTTTGCCCGCGTAAATTTGCCCGGTCGTTTTGTCGGTCAGTTCGAAGCATTTTGCGAACCCGCCTTTTCCAAGAAATCGTCCTTTGATGTAACTTGTTTTCGTTAGTGGGTCTTTAATTTCTTCTGGGATCGGAATGTCTGGAAAACGATCTTTGCTGCTCATTTTTCAGTTGGAGTTCATAAATTTCTGGCGAATTTCTTCAAAAATTTTCTGATCACTATTTTGGTTTCGGCTGTTGTTTTTTTCGGGCGCGGGTTATGATTTTTACTTAAGATCTGAGGACTTTCCGTTGCTTCAGGTGAAGGTTGATAAAGTTTCACAACCTGATTATCAATTTTTGGATGCTCTTTTAACTTCTGGCAGAGTAAAAGTTTTCACGCTATTGTTTCGAACTGTCTAGCGTACACACTTAACGTACCAGTTTTAGACTATTCTAGCCGTCGACAAAAATGGCTTCTGTCGTCATTCAAAGCGTTTTTCCGAACTGTCCTCTTGTAACAAATCGAAACGTAAAATGTTTCTATTCAATACAAAATATACGCATGTTTTAATATAGGTGTTTCTAACCATAAAACTTTGAGTCTTATTATAATTGTAATATTACATTTAGATGTAAAGTTTTTCATTTTCGTGGCCAGAGTTTTAAAAATGATCTTTAATAAAACTCATAGTGGCGATTTAATAACCTCGTAGAAGCTTTTTTCTATAAAAAGTTGAAAGCCACCACAATATGTACTTTGCGTTAGAAACTTCATATTAATTGAAGAAAATTATAAAAATCATTCAAATTATGCCAGAACTCCAAAAACATGACTTTTCAAGACGGAGTTTTGAATTGATTAATAAAATGTACGCATTTTTGTGAATGACTAAAAACAATAAATACACTTTGTTAAGCACAGTTCTGTTTTATGTTTAAAACAACGCGCGTTCATTTTATATTATTAATCAAATTATCAAACGTGAATTAGTCAGTTTCTAATTGTTCATTTATCTGGCTAGCACATTTTGTACATACAACGCACGTTAAGGTATTACAGCAGCAATGATAGTTGATGTTTGAGAATTAATAGCAGTGCTGGCGTGACTACTTTTTTGTCATTTCGATTTTTGGCAATTATTTACACCAAGCTGCTAGTCTGTCGGCGTGTTGTTGTATTTTTTGCATCATCGCGCATTGAATTCGAAAATAGAATTCCTTCTCTTTTGCTATCGCGCATTCTATATTTGTGACCGTACGAAAACGGTCAAAAGCAGAACAAATTAGAGTTGATGTTTCGCCTGTTCGCGTGACTTCCAAATGCACGGATTGTTACTTACTTCGACGATTTTAGGATTTTAACATGCGGGGTACTTCTTGACTACATTAACCATAGATTCAATACACAAAACAAAAACGGACGATGAACACAGACGAGAAATGATGATTTCAGAAGTATATAAATATGAAAAATGCGCTTAATGAAGTATAGTGTGTCAAAAAGCCTATGAAAAAGAACATTCTTTATGAAAAGTGAACCTCTCAAAGTTTGAATTATTGAAACTGAAATCAAAAAGCATACGCTTTAGCGTTTTAGTACATTCAAATGAAAGACATATACATATTCGAAGTGCAGTTTGTTAAAAAACGAATCACTTGTCTTGTCAGTGGTACATGCGCGCTCAGCAAGGTAAATTATCTAGAACAACTTCAGAACTGTTGATCTGTATCTCGGCTCAAATTACGCACACTGAAGCCAAAAATGGCACAGAATTAAATTTATTGTAATAGTTGATGAATAGTGCACAACTCGCAGAAAATTCTAGAATGCTCTGGAACTTGGTATTCTTGTAGATGTAATGGCGATTGATCTTGGCGTGGACCGCAGTTATCCATGGGATCCGAGTGTCACCTATGGTCAGCTGAAGTGTCTGATATGTAAACGAAATTTGGTATGACCTACTTTTACAATAAGATTAATTTGAACTGAAACAAATTATATAATCATTGAAATCTGCACTTTTCTCTCGAAGATGTGTTGCCCGTGTGTTTCTACAAAATATAGCGATATACCAAACATGCCAAATCCGATTTGCTAGCCTTGATATACTTATAAGATCAGCCCTGAAAAGAACAATTTACTTAGATCTTACAATTTTTCCACAAATCATGAATTTGTTTGCATTAATATTCAAAATACGCGTGAGAGGCAAACTTTTAAAATCAATTAAGAAAGTTAGCCACCATTTTCTTACAACCGGGACCTCACTCTCAGAGTTTTTCAGCACTGAATTAGCACAAATCAATTGTTCACAGTTTTGAATCATTGTGAGTGAAGTGTAAACGAGGCAATCTTTCTGTGTAGCAGAATGGCAGACTGAACAAACGCTGCATAGACTGATTTTCAATGTGTATTTGTCTGCCAAATAAGACTTATCATTTATTAACGTGTCGGTCTCTGCGAAGAATCATTTATTAACGTGTCGGTCTCAGCAAAGAAAGATTCATTAACGTGTTGATCTCTTCGAAGAATTTTTTATAAACGTTTACAAGTCTGGGTTTATGTAGAGTGAATTGCAGAATGTGTACCATTGAATTTGCATTGAATCAAAACAGAGGACTTTCGGTATCATGAAAATTTGAAAAAGCCAATTCGAAAGTTTTTAATATCTCGCTGTAAAATCACGTTTTGTGTCTTTATGTCGGGGTTACTACTACAGCAAAACGGGAAAATTGACAGTAAAGCTGATGAAGTTAAATCCCAGGTCTTTGAACTTTTGACAAAATTGGAGATACAGGAGAAGACACTCGACTGAATCACTAAAGTTTTCCACAGCTAGAAAAGAAACAATCTCTGAAAACATGATTCGAGGAACAATTGTCTAAGCTTCGCCAGATTGGCCTCGATCAATTTGATGCTAACATGAAGATTCTCGATCGTGAACTCAGAATTTAGGTGGCGCGGTCAACACTTCAACAGAAATTCGCGAAGATTCGCGGGTCTTTCCGTCTAGAAACAAGACCAGCCTGGTAAGCAAGACCAGATAAGCTTGTTTGTGGTTTCTGAATATTTTGAACTCGAATTCAAATATGTCCCAAAGACGAGTTACTGCTGTAAACTTCGCAAACCAAAATCGGGGAAATCCCTAGGAAACTCATGTTATCACGGAGAGCCAGCAACAACAGGAAAATGATTGCGTTGCAGTGTGGATCTCTTTCAGTTCCTGTAATATGCGAAGACTTTTACCTGTGTAATTATAATCGTGGGCAAAACGATATCGCGGAGCAACCTGTTAAAAAATGAACTAAATAAATTAGTTCTTTTAGTTCTTATTATGAAAGCGCCGTGGCCGACTCAAATTAAATTTTCCGGCAACATGAGAAGGGACGACCTCAATCCAGAACTAATGTTGCATAGCGATATTGTTCTGTCTGAGAATTAGGGAGTTAAAAACAAAAGAACTATGTAAACTGAACAAGAAAATTCATCCACACCCAAACTTTTCACCTGAAATAGTGAAGTTCTTCGTCATATGACTGCAATGGTCCTTTCTGTACTCGATGCATTTTTACAATTTTGGTAGTCATGTCCCTTTCCCAAAAACATGTGAAGCAAGCTCGTAGAAGCGCACGGTTATAAATCTTCTTCGCGGAGATACGCACGTTTATGGATTAGTCTTCGCAGAGAAATGCACGTTAACAAATCTGTCTTGGTAGAAAAACTCACGTTTATAAATCTTTTTTCTCGGAGAAGCGCACGTTTTTAAATCAGTCTTTGCAGAGAAACACTCTTTGATGATCAGTCTTTGCAGAAAAAGACTGGTTAATAAATAGTCATCGCAGAGAAGGACTCGTCTTTTGTGTCATACTAGGCAGTCAAACCTGCAGTGATCTGCCTTCTTAATGAAACTAAGATAATGGTAAATAGTGCCATGATAAGAATTCTTGGAATAGTAATTTACATAGTGAAATTTTAATGATTCATTACTGAGTTATCCTGTTTCGAAACTGCGGGAATTTCTACATATTTTGCCGTCAGAAAATTGTCTTCAATTCATTCACCGAAATAGGCACTTTTTTCAAGAATTATTTTATATCACAGTAATAGCGACAAGTCTGGCGTTGGGTAACAGTGACACTTCAAAACTGATAAATGATAAAAAATGTTCCGGGCTTGCCCAATCCAACAAAGAGTTTATCGGATCAGTCTTAGTTCAATCGTATCAGCTAGAATTTTTTGGTTTAGAACTTGACCAATTCCCTAGTATTTGCTATCCAAGACATTTTTATTTCAGCTTCTGCAAGCTGCAACGCTCTCACTGATTTACGCAAAGTCGAAATTTGTCATTAAATTGAAGTAAATGGAACGTATTTCACGTCACGCTATTCAGCGCTTGTCAGCTCATTCAGCGCACTTCTCGAAATTTTCCAGCGCATGCTCAGCAATTTTTTTGCCTAAATGTGGGCTGAAAAACAGTGGCAACTCGACTTGCGCTATATTTGGTGGAATTTTGCTTCCTTGATTAAAACCTGAGCCCAAGTTGAATTTAAGGTTTAAGATAATGTAGCAGCTTGGAATTAAGGCAATTTTTGTATTGCAATTTTCGATGCTTGGTTAGAATTTCGACAATTAAAGGCCATTTTTTCCGCTTCACTTAATGCAATTAACGGAGAACGTTCTCCAGACACTTGTCTCGGCACCAACTGTCATCTACTGTTATTGAAATTCATTCAAATTTGAGGATTCAGCGTTCAAAACTTTGAATTTTCGAGAAAAAGCGAGGAGAAAAAATTTCTCTAAAGGTTTCAATTATTTCAAAAAAAAGAAGATCATTTTATGAAAAGAAATCAGAGAGATAATAACAAATTCCACGAATTCAAAGCACTCGCCTTGTTTTTTACGCATTGCAAGACAGAATCCAAGTTGTGAAAAGTGTTGATGATAATATTTTTTCTTGTTACAGAGGACACCGGTTGTGAAGCAATTGGAGGACAGTGGGTTCTGTGCAGGTTCACAAATCACTATAAATGGTGAAATTGACAACTTTTCTGCTGGGTAAGAACCTTATCAGTCCACGATACAAATCTGTCAATGATTTGTTCCCAACCTTCTACATTTACTTTTAACAGATTTTCCTAAAATGTACCGATTTCTTGATCTTACAGTTACAGCTGTTTTAGTTTGAGATGAGTTCTACCCTAGTCGAGACCTGGAATTTATGAAAAGACCTATTAACTCTAGATGGGGGAGGTGGGAAATATTGAATTAAATTACACGGTCGAGGACCCTAGTTAAATTTGAGGCTAATTCTTTCCATAAGTCCAGCCGAAATCTTTTCATATGCAAAAATGAGGCAAACTAAAAAGTTCCTACAAAATCTGGGTTCGATCTTGTGACATTCCTCAATATTACCCAATGCTTAATCAATTGCGCTTCATGTCCTTGGCTTTGAAGGAAATAGAAACCAAGTAATTGTATCGGTCGCGAGCGTATTTCCAGGACATGTTTTATTGTACAGCCAAATTCCAGAGCACCTTTGTTGTCCAGCAAAATTTCAGAAAGTATATGTTAGTTCCATCTAAATTCTAGGTCGGTTGTCTTAGTTCAGGCCAAAGTCCAGGACACAACATTGGGTCCAGAAAAATTCTTTTCATGCCCAATATCTGCCGAGGACAGTCTTTTCATACCTTAAATCTGTCGAGGACGGTTTTTTAATATTTCCAGTTCCCGGCTAGGGTAGTAACATGAGGTATTGGATATTGAGTTAAATTGCCTATACCATATACTTGAACGAAATAAAAAAAATAGTAACTATATAACTTTATGATGAATGTTTATACTGGTGTTTTATTCTTTACAGTGCAGATGTTTTATGAGCTATATAGACTCAGAGGATAATGTCAGTCGAAACCAGTTACATCACTTCAATATACTGTCTTTGTACGTTGGTGTAGTTTTTCAAAAATAGTTCTACCAAACTGGAATTTTTTTCACTGAAGAAAATGAAATAAAACTTAAGAAATACAGTTTTTGACGAGAATCGTTAAACGCAATTAGAGAACGTAGGCACACAACCCGAATCAAAAATTCTTGACTCCAGCAAAAACATGCATACGGGTTTGACTCAGTAAATGCAAAATGTAATTGTTAAAAAGTTTTTTTGCGTAGCTCCAGGCACAGTTCTTTTTCGCCAGATACCGCAGATAAGCTCTACAGAGTTCAAGAACTAGAAAACTGTGATCAGTACACCAAACCAGGATGTCTTGGTTTGGGGTCAGAGCAAGACGCTTGGTTCAATTTCAATTCAGTTTGGGCGTATTCAAAATACAAAGAGAAATTGGGCAGCCGTCCGAAAATTAACACAGACCTCCCAAATAAAATAGACATTATATTGGTCTCCTGTGATTACAGTAAATTGAGTGGCTCATATTTGGAAAGTATTGATCTCTCGATAAAGTCCGAAAGTAACAAAATGCCCTAGGTTTTCACAATATTGAGTTCGTACGTGCCAACCTGTCACTGTGTCCAATGAGAAGTCTTCTTCCACAGAGCAAGATGGTCTCAATTGCTATCAAGTATTCTTCTTATATGTGTTGAGGCTTCAGACAACGAGAAAGATGGGCAAAAACTTGCTTTCTACGAGCTTGTAACCCAGGCGGCAAATAACAAAAACGCAATTAGGATCAGCGTGTCGCATAACTTTTTGATCGTTCGAACACCGGTAAATATGGGAAACTTTGGTTAGGAGCTGTCTCCAGGAAAAAACAAAAAAGACAGACAACGAACAGCAATGAAAAAAACGTTGTCAGAACCAAAATGTTGTGTTTAAAATGTCATCTTGGTCGAGCTGGTAAAGTTTTAGGTTCTGTAGGTTTGCACCCGATAAGAAACCTACATTCGAAGCACTAAAGTTGCAGCCGAAAGAACCGTTTCCCAACGTCTGTATACCTGACCACATTGCAACAAATGCGTTCCAATTCAGTGAAAACGTAGTTTATGAACAACTTAAGACATTCAGCAAGCACACTGAAGCCGGTTCCTTTAATATGTTTTCAGAACCTCTTCGGCACGCAGTAGACTGCACTGCACCTGATCGCTCTTAAAACGATCTGTCTGAGAATTGCATCTGATCTGTCTTAGTTTGCTGTGAAAGCGATGAAAAATTTGAAAACTTTGTTAGCAGGGGACCCTTTCCTGCTTTTATTTCCAAAGCACTCTTCTGCGCTTCAATGACCGCCATATCCAAAACCATGGGGTGCTTCCAATAGTATTTGGCGAAGTGTTGCAATGACTCATAGCAAAGTGCCTGGCAAATCTACCTAACTTAGGAGCAATGGTTTTGTTTGATAGTCTGAAATTGGATGTCGGCGTTAGCGGAGGCGCTGTGGTAATCTTTCATTCGTCAAAAATTACATACGACAAAACATAGTTAGTGCTATGTTGGATGAAGACATGCTTCAGATTGATTTCCAAAATGATTTTTGGCTACTCTCAGCACAAACGACTCTTTTGTAGCAATGCAATCCTTCAAAGTGAATCTGGTGTTCAGCAGAGTGATTGCTGGGACCGTTATAGTTCTCCTTGACGATATGGCCGATGATACACAAGATCAAGACTCAAGTTCCGAGACTCAATTCCGATCAAGACTTCAGTTATTGCTGGGTCTGAAGATCAGATCAAACAAACGCCTGCCAGCCTAGCCAAGAAAGGTATTAAGAGAGGTTTAATCTTGAAGAAAGACAAATGTGAGCTGTGGTCAAATAATGATTTACCCTAGGTTGATCAAGCAGTTGATTAAATTTGGGAAACGGTTTTGAAGTTCTGGGCACTGCGGATGGTTCAAAAGAAATTGTCGCTTCTTGTTTGAAGAAGAGAGTTTAAAAAATTTTATGTAAGCTGAAAAATTTACATTAGCTCATCGATTCTCAATGGGCATTAGTTATCCTTCGTTATTGTTTGGGTTCACCGAAAGTTGTATACTCTCTAAGAACAAAAGACCCATCAAACGAGATGCTGGAAGTACTGAAAAATTTCGACGAAGATCAAAGAGAAGTTTTGAACCTAATTGTTGACTCCTTTATTGGCGATGACGCAATGAAACAATGTTCCTGGCCTATCAGTTTGGCGGGAAGAGGCATCAGACAGTCACAAGAGCATTACAAAGAAGCGTTTTTTTGGCTCAATTATAACCTCAGATGATCTGGTCAACACAAAAACAAGTAGACATCCCTCAGGAGGTGAAACTTTTAAAGAGTTACAACAGAATCCGGAATCCCTCAATCTACTTTCTTACACTCAAAAGAAGATCCAAGAAGCAATTGATAAAAATAAACTTTCTGCCCTAAAAGAAATCAAACAACAATCAGGGAAGAATCGAGATTCGAATAGCAATGCCTGCCTCAATCTGGCTGAGGAATTTTAAATCAGTGTCAAGTACAGGCTCGGGATCGCGGTTTATGATCGCGGATAAAGTAAATGTCTCAATTGCAGGTCAAGTACATTGAACAGTTTTGGTGTACCATGCATTGGCCTACCACGGAGGGGGAGATGCGATTCCAAGGCACGCTATTCGCGACCGTATAGCTTCCACCCGTTCAGCAGCTAATTTGTCCCCAGTAATTGAAAAACGCAATCTCTTCGCGGAAAATTACTCACGCCGAGGTTAAATCTATCTGCCTTCATAAAAATCTGGACAATCTGCTGCTCTGGACATAACCGATACTTCCTCTCTGCTACCAACTATTAATTCTCAAGAGGCAGAGAAGTGCAGCTCTGCACTTGAAGCTGTTTAAGATCAAAGAGATGATCAGTATGAAAATAGATGCGCTCAAAATGTAGTATTTTTCAATCCTCTGGCAATCGAAGTTTTGGGCGGTCTGTCGAGGACTCTGATGAAGGCTTTACTGCGCATTTCGTTGTTATCTGGTAAAAAAATTTATCAGTCATTGAGACACTACATTGCATTCAATTGAGGAGCTCAGTCACTTTCTGTTGTCATTATAACAGTTCAGCTACTATGTTGTTATCGCGAGCTCCTTAGTTGAACGCATCAATTAGTTGACTTTGTTTGATAATTAGCGATCCGATAATGTGAGACGCAATGCAAAGATAACTTTTCCAGGACTTTTGTGTTATGCTGAATCAATCTTTTGATGAGATAGAAACGCGCCCAGAATCATTATTGAATTCACCCAACGGGTGGGGAGCCTTTTCTTAAGCAGTGTTCTCCAACAGGAGGGGACCTGAGCTCACTTCAAGTTCAAAAAGGCGAGGAAAATAAAAAACGATAATTAAAAATCTGAGGGAGAGAGCAAGAAACCTCAAAGACTGGAGAAGACATTAAGATTAGCAATAAGAAGTGATCAGCAAACAACTGAATTTTGGATCAAGATAAACCAATTTATTTAATTATGGAGACCGCGCAGATCGCAATAATATTTTAAGAAACCTGAGGTTTGGGGGAGAAACTTAGTTTCATATAATAGCAAATTTTGTTTAACCGCAGAAAATTACGCTACTCGCTAAACATGTTGTAGTCCAAGGAGCAGGCAAAAATATTTTTCTTTTCGTATCCATACTGCTGATATAAACGACGGCTTCAGAAATCAGTGAACAGAGTTTAAATATTTTCCTCATTTTTTCAATTTAAGACGGGCATCTTTTTTTCATGAAATGAAAAAAAAAATATCTATAACCTAAAAGCCGTTCTTTAACATTCTTCTTAGCAAACAAATTCATTAATATGATTTTTCCCCTATTTTAAGGTTTCTTAATCAAATGGATGATAAAAAGAAAATGCATGATAACATAAAACGTAAATAGAAAAAAAATAGATGCGTGATGCGCGGTGTTCATAAAAAAAGATAAGACTGACCCTTAATTCTGATAATTGTAGCAAAATTAGTGCTCACAGAATGTTTAAAAAGTGATCAAGGCGCCTTATGATCAATGATTAGTATGCCAGCGGCTTCAAATGAAGAACTTTACCGGATTGAGGTTTGGTAAAAAAATGTAAGAATAGAGGTGAATAGCGGTGAAAAAAAGTTATACACTTTTTTCACCGCAAAGCGCCCGCATCTTTCAGGTTTGAATGCGATAAATTTTTGCGGTTTTTTTTTCGCGGTAAATTTTTTTTCAGCGCATTCACCGGATTTCTTTCAAAAAAGTAACTGCCGTACACGGGTTCGAATCTCTCACATCCCGCAAGTCGACAACTTCCTATTCAACTGCGGCATCTGTCACTTACTTCAATGCTATTTGATGTGAATTTAAGACATCCGTTGAAAAAAGAGCAGTGAATATTTGTAAGATTTGCAATTTTAGCGCGAAAAGTTTTTTTCATTGCATTCTGCTGGTTGCGGTAAAATTTTTTGCACTGCATTCAGCTGGTAGCGTTGAAAATTTTTTTTTCACCGCTAAAGCGGTGAAAAAAATTCACCGCTTATAAGTTTTTTTAACCGCATTCATCGCATTGAACGCAAATCTTACACTTTTACTCAAATTCACCGCAAATCTTATATCTTTTAGCAATTTTTAGCTGTGACACCTCGACCCGCGTACTTACAAAGCGGTGTTTACGTGTTGTTAATGTTAACGAAGGTTGATTGAGCAGGAACAATTAAGCTTCAGAATTAAATTCAGAAAAAAGAAATAACTAATTAAATCCGAGCCATAAAAATTTATGTTATCTTAAAATTTTGGGAAGAATTAAATACTCAATATTGACAAGTGTTATCTTATCTGTGATCACGATTCTTACAAATTCATTTATTTTTGTCGCTGCTGTCTACATGGTTCGCCCAACAAAACTTTTCTTTGATTTCATACAATGTCAAATATAATTATTTTAAATCATGCCAGGCTATGATTTTTTGCAGGTCATACAATGACTATATAGAGTTCCTGGATGTCATACAATAATCATCGCAAAATTTTGAAGTATCAAAAAATTGCTAAATATTTTCCTGCAAGATTCTGCCAAAATTTTTTGGAGATCATATATGGCAATTAAAATTTTGACTGGTGCCACAAACTCCGGCATAATTTACTCAGATGGAAATAAATTCATTAAATTGCAAGTGAATTTTACTGTGTAGGAAAAATAACTATGATTTGCATACCTGTTTAGGGCATAATTTTTTTATAATGCAAAAAATTACTGCTTATTTATTTATAAACGATAATTTTTATGTTTATCTTGGATCAATAGAACATCGAAATTTTTACCCATATACACGGTTCTAAATCATTTTTGTACTTTGCAAAAAAAATTGCTCTACAAATATTGCTCTCAAATATTGCTCTACATTTCGTTATTTGCAACAAGTATTGCTCTTTTGGTGGATCACAAATTGATGCTGGGGAATCAGTAGTTGACTCCGTATTGAATAAATCAAAATCTTAAACGGAAGGAAAAATAGAGGCAGGCTTTGCGGTGTTCATACTATGATCTTTCACGATTTCTTTGGTTTAATAGTACAAGCGTACTGAGATAGAAAGAATGGACAGTATGAAATCATCTATGATCCTTGTATGAAATCAAAGAATCGTAAACCCGAGTGCGGCTACGATATCCACTTTTTTGCCGTTTAAATTAATTATGTAAAATGAAAACAAATGAAAAATCATTGATAGTGTAGTTCACCACTGCCGATTCTCTGCAGGAAGAGGATGATTACCTTGAAATGGAAGAAGTCATATTAAAACAATAGGAACTTTTTTGTTTGTTTAGCCTGTATTAACCATTTTACTGCTGCAAATACATCAGCACGAACCAATTGACAATCTGAAATTGTTCGCACTTCATCAGAAAATTCATAAAATTTTGCGAAAACAGTACTTTCGAAAAAAACTCAAAAACCCTAAATATTATTTGATAAGTGATTTTAGAGAAAAAATTTGACCAATTCCATTCCTAAAAATAGTTTGATATTGATGAATCCGTTATACAATATACGATGAGAGAGCTCATGTAGAAAAGTACATCTGTTAATCAAAATTTTGCAGAATTCTACAATATCAGCGGGATATCTTGCAAGAAAAAGTGAAATTCTGGCAAAATTTTTGGAAAAGAAACCGAACAAAAACCTCTTACAAGTAAGGCCGTGTTCGTAATTTTTTTCAAAAATAGCTAAATTTAATTTCAACTAGATATAGAAAGACATTTTTTATAAGAATCTGGTGAGATATTTCGCAAAATTGATTCAAGTAGCCCTAAGGTTTTTGTGATAAGTGCTTTAAATAATTCTTTAAGTTTCTAAAACTAGTTAATTTGAATTTAATTTTAAAAAGCTATTTGAAACTATTTGACACCATGAGCAGACTTTCTGGGGACATACTTCAAGTCAGACCGCACGTGATATCTTCAGTTTTTTTAAGGCGGGCCTGACCTCATGTGAATTCTTGCGACGTCTGTGCAAAACGCGGAAATCAATACGCAAACAAGGAAACCCAGGTCGAGGTGTGCGTTAATGATCAGACAATAAAAAACGCACGAGGGAGGGGTAAATTGCGCTCTCGATTAAATGGACGAGCCCTATATTAAAGTCTGCATACATGAACGAACTTCCTAGTAAAAGTCTGCCTAAAGTCTGATCTTTAACCAGCTAAATTCTGGTCTTTATCGAGATATATTCTGGTCATTAACAAGCTAAATTCCTGTCTTTAACGAGATACATTCTGATCGTAAACGAAATATATTCTGATCATTGTCGAGATAAATGCTGATCATTAACTAGATAAATTCTGATCATTAAAGAGGTATATTCTGATCATTAACGAGATAAATTCTAACCATTAAAAAGATAATTTCTGATCATCAGCGATATTAATTCTGATCATTAACGAGATAAATTCTTATCATTATTGAGATAAATTCTGATCATTAACGAGATAAATTCTGATCATCAACGAAATGGTCTGATCTTGGAGCGCAGATTTTAGGATGATGATGATAATATAACCTACTATCGGAAAATTATCTTAAAGTGATTGAAAAACGAACTTTTGAGATTTTTCTGTCGTTTTTTTCCCTCCTCCTTTCTCATTTAGGATAATAATCGGCTACGGCGAAGTTACAAACAAATGTTGATCATGGCTGATTATAGTCTGGTTGGGTCTGATCGTTAACGCACACCTCAACATTGGAAGGCTTCCGTTCATATGAACGAACTTAGAAAGCTTCCGTATTCAGAAGATCAATATTTCTCGATTTTTGGAGAAAGATTTTAATGGCGAACATTACATGTTCCTGTCAAGCCTCTTGGACCATCGGGAAAAATTTCAGGTTAGCAAAATTTCAAATTGGAGCTGTTTTAGATTTACAATTGATTTGATCTCAGGACCTGCAGAGCATTCTTCAGTTGCATCGGGAATCCCTTTGAGGTTCCAAGTTAGTCTTACTCAGATGGAGACCTACTTGAGCAGGAAGAGAGAGGGATACTGGGAAGTCAAAGACTTCACACCTCCAAACGCCATTTTCCCGTTTGTACAAGGGGATCGGTTTGCAATCGAGTTTGTGCATAAGAACACTCATGTAGAGGTTAGTTGTTGAGTCTATTGCTTTTCGAGGCGATTATTTATGGGACAAATATTTGAGTTGTTGGAATGTTGATTTATTGGACAGCTCAATTGGATCGGAATTTTTTTTCTGATTTTTGACTATTTCCAAATTAGAAAAAAGAACAACAGGAGCGAATAAAATTAGTTCAATAAAAATGCCAAATTACTTCTGTCAAGTTCCAATCATTGCCCTATTGTCGAGTATATGAGTACTGACATCTGAAATTAAATACATTAATCAGTAATGTGTCAAGTTTTCTTTTCCGTTTCTGGTCTTGGCACTTCAACCGTATGCTCAAATTTTACTTCGCGAAATTAGACTGTAAAAAAACTTTTACCCTCCTTCACTATTCATACAAAATTTATAAGATTTTTTATACAAAACTCAAAGATTTTTCGATAATTTGGAAACTAATTGCAGGTTATTAAGTTCATTTTTTACTACCCTCCTCTCCCTCCATCGAGAGTTTCAGCGGGAGTTGTATAATACTTAAGATTTTATTAAGTACGCTTGACAAAATTCTAAGGTGACGCCGAATATCCATTTTTGCTATACAAAAGTAATATATTGCACGCAAGGCCAACAACAAAAACACGAATTATCCATTATCACTCGTGTAAGCATTTTAAGTTTCACCACTTAAAATGAAATTCTGATGCATTTCAGATATTAAAAAGGAGGCTTGGTAGTATACCTTAGCCCATAGTGTTCCGATCTGTTCCTTTTTACTTAATTGTCTACGAAATGACGAAGAGAACGAAAATTTTCCAAATACGCACAATTTTTGAAAAAAAATAATGGTTAATGAGTGATTTCTCTGAAGGGCAAACCAATTAATCAAATAATCACTTCTGCACTGGAGAGCCGATGAAACCATCCTTTAATAAAACTAGGAAACAAGAAAAGCAACCAAAAACTATAAAACATTAATTCCCGTCTAACTCAAAATCTATTTGTTTTTATTTTAAATCACCCCTCAAATTCAAAAAGGATCAGATAAAACCTAAAACAAAAAATGAACTTCAAATAAAAGCAGATACGAACCTTCCTTTAAAGAGATTTTGTTTGTTACAAAAAGAACACAAGAAAATGAATTCAAGTCAACCACTAGTTATCAACTACAAATAATAGATAGAGTCTTGGGTAACTCCGTCGTAGCTGTTCCGTTAGCGAAAAAATGAATCAAATAATACCACCGTGGAGAATCAATGATACTTGTCATCAATAAGATTAGAAGACAAGATAAAAAAATTCCATTTACAAAAAAATTAATTATTACGACCAAAAATCAATACGTAATTTTGACTAAAGCATTAAAAAAAGCAAAATGACAACAGATAATAACACACAAAAGTCTAAATAGTATTAATCAGAACATCGATTTACATTCAAATAGTATCAGCGACCAAACTTGTATTTCTCTTGAAAAGAGGTGGAACCATTCCTTACCGAGACTAGCTAACAGGTAGACAGAAAAAGAGAAAAGGTAGACAGAAAATAAAAAGTTAAATTTGAGAAAAACATCTTTTTTTTGATAAAATTTTCTAAGTAAAAGGACCAATTGCTGTTCATTGAAAATATTGCACAGTCCTGTTCATACGTTCAGGCAGCCATTGAGATCTTTCATTATCCAGAATTTGTCAAAAGACTACAATAAAAGCTGACAGATATTTCAAATAATGATTTCGTCAGTTTAAAATTGATAAAAAACGTCGTCAAAATCGTTAAAACCATGAGCTTTTTATTAAAACCGTTACATTTGATTAACTGCTCTCATTATCAAATTTTGAGGAAAGCGTCTTTTTTGATGAAGTATGGCACGAAACAAAAAAAATTAGACAGAAGAAACACAAAAATGTTAACATTTTCAAAATTTTTTTACGAATAAATCAAATAAAAAGGATTTATGAAAGTTAAAACTAATGTTGCCACAATACCACTAATTAGCAAAAACTAATAAAAAATGAGGTAATATCGCTAGAGAGAGGATGTAAGCTGTGGTTTCATTCGAGACTATGTAGCAAATTGACAGAGATGAGATAAAGAATCGCCGAAATTCAAAAGCTTGACGATTTTTTGAACCAAAATATTTAAATAATTTTAATACAAAATTTTCAATTATAATTTTTTTGATCTTCATGGAATGCCAATTTTACCTCAAATTAGTGAAGGCGACAAGGAAGCAACGAGTACAGAGACAGAACTCAGGATTTCAAAACAATGATATAAAAACTAAATCGTTGAAGCATTTAAACCATATGTATTGGATTGAACGTATTATGACCATTTTATTGGGCTTTTTAATATCAGTGGGGCCTCGTTTCAAAGGATCTATGCGAAAACAACAAAAAATGACCACAAACAATAACCAGTATCAAAAAATAATAAAAAATAGCATAGAATCAATGCCAAAAAACTATCAGATGCAACAAAAAAACAATAAAAGAAATATTTTCTGCTCTGCAATGAGTGAATGTGAGATGTAATTAATAGGACTAAGGTACAATTTTTCAGAAATAAAAAGTGAAATGGCAGAGTTCAAAAGGTCGATCTAATTTTTCAAAACAAAACTTTTTAATGTTATTAAAAACATTAGCAAAAAACTATAATCCTGATATACTGTTCTTTATGTCCTCAGAAGAAACCACCGAGGTCAGCAATTATCCAGATTATATGGTAGCACCGCAGAAAAGATAAACAAGTCAAAGCAAAACCAAAAAATCAATTATATTGCAAAAAACTGTTTCGAAGCCGTTCAAATTATAATCATTTGTACGCATATGTACGCATGCGTTTTCTACAAGCATTAGAAGAATTGTAATTAAATTGACAATAGGAGAATTTAACAAAAAACTTGCAAATTGGGCAAATTTCCAAAAGTGATGAAAAGTTATTTAGAACCCGTGATATCGAAGCAATGAGGCCAGTAAATGAAACAATTCAAGATTCAACTTTCTCCCTAAATAAGTAATATGCATTTTTTTTGCTAGGATTAAGCATTAGGTTGACAGAAGCTCAAAATAAGTGGCAAAAATCAAGTGTAATCTGAGAGTTTTTGAAAACAAATATATTCAATTATATCAGAGCCATTAGATGTCAACTGAAAGCATTATATAGGATCAAGAATGCAATTAAGTGGCGCCAACTGGATCCTGATTTTTTGATACGCTGCTGCGAGACTGCAAGAGGCACATCAAACGCGGGCAAAGCACAAGATTTCATTTCAAATTTCAGCAGAAGAATTTACTTTTTGAAGTAATTGAAACAATGAAATCTATCTGAAAACATAATATTTGATAATGTGGACCCAATTTGACAAGAAAATGACTATGTAATACGTTAATTTTTATTGAAAACTTTGAAAAAAGATTGCTAAATTTTCTAAAAAAAAGACATTGCCTCAGCGATGTTGTAAAATTATTTGATTGTCAAAAACCACGAAGAGACCAAAACTAGCCTTGATAATGCGATGCGTTCAATATTAGTTGCTTAATGATACATTTGTAACCGAAAAAGATACTTGAACAAGAAAATGTCAATATAGCTGAACTGAAAGATTCTTTTTGCATAAAGGTTGTTTTAAGTTAGCATAAAACCGGCAAAAATTGATTCCAAAACACTCATGAAAGAAACAGATGTAGAACTAGCCTTATTTTGAGTTGCTTCAAACGTCTGTCAGCAGCTTGACGTCTGTACCTCCAGAAATTTTGAGGAACATATGAACCGAAGAAATATTTGGCGCGATTTTTGATGAAAAAGCCTAAATTTAAAAAAAAATCATCAATTTTCGAGCTAAAATTATGGGATCAAAAAAGTCAGCCACCCAAACCTGCTCTGGGTCTTTAGGCGAAACCAAAAGCTATATTTTCAGCCAAATTAACAAAATTGAGCAAAAATCTTGTAAAAAGTGAAAAAGCGGACATCATTGCAATGTTCGCAAATATTTGAACCTCGAAAACCAACTAGAAAAAAAAACAAAACTAAAAAATCTTCTGAAATCCATATTCTACTCTCTACGGGATTTCTAATGATACCGATCATAAATCTCTACGATGAAAATATCGATCGGCCAAAAGTGACCGAACAAAAAAACCCATTTGAGTATATAGTTCTTCCCCCCATTAAAGTGGTTCGGAACAAAAACTATACTGAAAACTTTACAGTCCATCTTATCGCTTATTTTTACGCTATAGAACTTCTTCGTGCCATAGAAAATAGCAATTCATATTAGAGCTTACATGTTTCAAGTTCTTCTGATCAGATCTTACAAATAAAAAGATCTTATGAGATCCCACACGGCAAAAATCTGCGTTATCAGGTATTTAGATTGAGAAAAAATGGTTTTCAATTTGATTATGATAAATTTTGCAGTCTCCGCTACTTTCCAAACACTTTTCAGTGAAGCTTTTATTATAAGTTCAGTTGACAAGATCCTAAGTAAAGAAACATTAGTTTCTACCTCTGTCCTTAGGACTAGAAAAGCACATAGAAAGATCCACATAGTAATCTCAAAGAAAAACCAAATTGAAAGCACAGGTTTGAACAACTGATTGATGTTTTCATAGGAACTCAAAACATAAATGGCTTGTAGAATTAAATGCCAAAATTCTTGAAAAGGGAATTGTTATCTGACATGATGTCTTACAATAAATTGCACCAAAAGATTCTTCTCAGAAGAGTTTTATCATGTATGATTTTCTAAGAAGATTGCAGGTAATTTTTATCATGTAATTTAGTCCGATTTTGCATCGAAAGTTTTTAGGAAGCTTTTCAAACCTTGCGCATTTTAAACTACAAGATCATGAGGTCCCGGATTAATCAGCATTCAATTTATTTATTCATAGGTTATATACGATTCATAATAATTATAGTTGATCATATATGACTTGTATGATGTCTCAGTAGTCCTTCGAAGATTATAAATGATTTCCTGGAAAGTACATTTGAGCTTCATATTTGAGCTTCATCCTTCTATGAAGCTTAAATATGATTATTTTGGCTCCGTAGTAGGACCTTACTAAAAAATCAAGTATGAAATCATGCATATATGATCATATATGAAATCAAAGGAACTTCACCCTGGGGGCAGATAAAAGGTCAGGAAAACCCATGCACTCTCTTGATCAACCTTTCTACGAAGTATTTTCACAAAGCCAATTTTTTTCTAAGGATCGATATCTGGAGTGTTTCAGACTAGCTCTATATTTGATCATTGCTGCATTCCAGCCGCAATCGCTTCGAAATTTGTTTCAGATTCTTGTCAACAAAAAGTTCTACACCCTGTTCAAAATTGACCCAAAACAAAAAATATCAGCTATAGAGGTCTCAGGCAAGGTGGATATTCGGTTACTGCGAGTCGACAACCCGGTTAGTATTCTTCATATTATAGTTTTGTTGTTTCGGTGGAGTACTTAGCAACAAGTTAAGATGATGATTTCTTAAACATCTGTTTTTGCGAAACTGTTCAAGTGAAAGTTATTTCTCTAAAAAAAAGGCATTGAAGAAGTTAATTATGATTATGATTTTCAGACCGAGATCTTTGATTGATAAGATCCTAGTTATTTAATACTGGGGTATATTCTATATTCCGCCCGAAAATTGTGTTTTTGATAAAGCTTCATTGAACTAGAGTCTGAAAATGCCCAACAAATAATCTTTGGGCAATTTATCATTGTTATCATTGTGTCATCAATCAATTTTTTCAGCAATTTTTAACATTTTTTTCACTTTTAAGTTCTAAGGGAGAGTTAAATACAGTTTAATGAATTCCAACACGAACAGGTCTGAAAACCTAGACATTTAACTTCGAATGAAATGGCGAAATGGGTCTATATATAATGCTCGGCTTGATCTCGGCCGCTTTCTCTGCAGAATTTTACAAAAAAAACTTGAAGCAAAAATGTGGAAAGTAATTTGGGACGAAAATTGAACTATGGTAGTAAAAGATGACATTCCAGTCCAACGTGTTCTGATCAATGTCAAAAAAAAATTAGCTTGCAACAGAAATTTTTTGTTTTAGATCCTAGTCAAATGATCATTGTATTTTTATGCTTGGAGAAAACTGTTAAAAATTTGCCTAAGATAGCAACGCGTAAAAACTGGCTTGATCCGATTTTTTTAAGACTGTAATTTAACAACAGAGTTCTGTTTTCCATTTTTTAAAAATCTTCAGATGTGTGAAAATGAATTTAATCTCCTGCTAATTTTGTCTGTTGTTTTTCAGTTGACAACTGTAGTAAGAGAAACAGAGTTGCCCATCGTCTTCTCCGGAGTAAGTAAACTTTGTGCGTGAAACTCAAAAATGTTTACCAACTGCCTCAAATCTTTGAACAATAAAACAATATCATTTTCGCTGTCTCAGCGAGAAAACAAAAGAAACTCAATTTAAGAACCTTAATTGCGCAATTTTTATTTTCTACAAGATTAAACTTTCCGCGTCAAAAATCAAACTTTAACGTGTTTCACATCTTAGTAGTATAGTAAGTTGCCTAGTGCTTGTAGGGGGGGGGGGGGGGGGGTAAAATTTCAGAGGTAAAATTTCCCTAAAAGAAATTTTACCTCTGAAAATGTGATTTTCTCTAAGTCAACTCAAGTTTTTTGGCTAACTTTCGCCAGCCTGGGTGCATTCTCACCCACGCTGGCAAAATTTAACCAAAAAAACTTGATTTGACTTAGAGAAAATCACTTTTTCAGAGGTAAAATTTGTTGTAGGGGTGGTGTTCGAACCCACCACCCTACAATCACTGGGCAACTTACGGCTGTTCCAATATTCACTAGAGAATAACTGGATATATCCTAAACTCATAGAATATCATAACATGATTTTTTTTAAAAACTCGAAAAACCCTATATGAGACACCTGATGCCTACAACTTGGAAAAAAATTCAAAAATTTTCAAAAATTTTTTCAAAGTCCTTAAATGGTCTGAAATGGATTTTGCGCTATGAAAGAGCACTCAAAAGTGATTTTTTTGTTGACTTCACTTTTTTCACCTAAGTAGTATAGGGGTCGAAACATAGAAATTTTGAATTTTTTTCGAAAATTTTTCCAAGTAAAATTCGATCCTAAAATGGTCTGAAATGGATTTTGCGCTATGAAAGAGCACTCAAAAATGATTTTTTGTTGACTTTTATTTTCTTTGAAATAGTCTACATAAAAATAGAAGTCAAAAACTTTCTAAAAAAAACAATTTTGTTAAATTGATTTTTTTCTTTTATGAAAAAGCAACAAACTTAATTTCATTATTTCATATTATCATTTGCAAATCAGCATGACAACAATTGCAACGGTAGATTTGAAAAAAATTCATGAAATTTATGATCAAATAAAACTAGACTATCCGGAAAACAGTGAGCGGTTTGTATATTTTTTGGCAGCATGTCTTTATTTGGACCCAGACATCAACCTTGAAATTGTTCTCAAGTTGAGACCATATGGTGGTCTTATAGGTATAGACAACTCTTCACTAGACAAATACCTTAAGTCATATAAATTCCTTCGGTTACATGCAATACTTCATGACGCCTCGGATTTTATTGCAGAACACAGTCAGAAAGGTCCTGGTTATTCATACGTTTTACCGTGTCCAATCACAAACGCCTACATTGGTCACTTGACTGGATTAATGTTTTGCCTCTTCGTGAAAACATTTAAACGAAACGTATTTAGTTTATTGGAATGTTAAAGCCAGAAGTTGTTGTCTTAGAGTTTGAAGGTTTTCGTCATAAGAAATCGGGTTTTATAATTAAGGAGTTAACGATTTGCTCAAACAACTACACAGACACAATCTTGTTCCTTCCACCAGTTTCTTACAACTCACTGTCCGCTAGTGAGCGAAAATCTCATCAGGGTTAGAAGGTTCTTACACGGTTCGTCGTGGAACAGTGGCAATTATCCTTACTGGTTTATATCTCAAATTTTTATTGCAATTAAACTTCGATTTTCTTCAGGAAAGTTTTATGCTAAAGGGAACGAGAAAACTGAATCACTGCAAACACTTTTACAGAAAGAAGTGATAGATTTGGATACCCTTTCAAGCCCTAAAGTTGAGGAAATTGTTACCCCAATTGAACATTTTACTTGTTCTCTACACTCTCTTTACTTGCCGGAGAAACAAAAGAAAAGACATTGCGCTAAAAGAAAAGCACAGTTGTATTTCTATTGGCTAACATTCCCACCAATGAGCCGTCGAGTGGAGAAGGTAGCTCCTTCAGTTCTTCAAGTGAATTTATCTCCAAGTTTGACATTATGCAGTTGCATAACGAATGATAATCAAATAAATCTATCTTTGGTCAGAGAAGATAAAGCAGAATCACGTGGGCAATCCATTCTGAGGAAACAACAGATTATTTGCAACTTATCAGAGATTGAGACACTGAAGAAATATCTTTCACTGCTTGACTACTTTCAAATGTACCATGTCTTTACAAGAGAAAATGAAAAAACTGAAACTAACCCCTTTACCAATGCACAAGTCGCCAACCCTAGTTCAAGTGAGCCTGGACGACGAAGGTCTCCCTGATGAAATCAAGCAGGTAGTCAGCAAAGGAAACGTGGAGTCAATTGTCTACTACGCAAAGGATTGTGGCATGCAATCGAACTACAAAGTGACTTACAAGAAAGAAGACAAAGACTCTAGATATACTACATAAGAATTTTTTATGGTTGAGAGAGTTACTAACAAAATAATGAGCTAACACAAAAAAACTGATGTTTTAATTCATTTTTGATCAAAACGTCTTTTAAAATGAGTGATAAAGAAGATCAGATGGATTCCCCTGCTGGAATAGTTTTGAATGATTTAGTTTTCAATGAAGAAAATCAAGAGAGACGCTCATGGAAATTTTGTAACTCCAGACTACCACGATGAGAAGTAGTGTATTTTACTCAAATCGTAATAATTCTGTTTCTTATTGGTGTGTCCTTGATCAAACTTGTGTTTTTCCATCTTGATTGTGAAGAGTCAACATTTTGGTTTTCATTGCTTTCATGCACAGTTGGCTACGCGCTTCCTAATCCGAAGCTATGAACAAGATAATTACAACAAGCGATAGATTAATCATGGCTGTTTGTGGGCCATCATGCTGTGGTAAAACTGAGCTTATATTCCAAATGCTACTGAGAAACACTTTTTATCCAAAATTTAAATCTATTTACTACTTCTATCAACATGAGCAACCAAAGTTCAGCTATATAGAGCGTAACTTGAACATTTTTTTCACAAAGTTTTCTGGACTTGAGTTCATTTCGCTGCTGGAAAACTGTCTGCTTGTTTTTGACGAATCTTGCGAGGAAATTTTCAATGACAAAGAATTTTCTAAACTCGCAACTGCTGGACGTCATAGAAATATTAGCGTCATTTACGTTAAACATAACTTTTTCCAACAGAGTAAATGGTCAAAAACAATTGATCTCAACACAACCCACATCATTTTGTTCGAATCACCTAGAGACATACAGCAGATCACCTATATTGGTAAACAGTTAAACAACACAAGTTTTTAAAAAGAAAGCTAAGAGTTAGCAACAAAATTACCCTTTGGACACTTACTCATCGACTTGGATCCAAAAACTTCAGACTCCTTGCGTTATTGTACAAACCAGGTCCAACGAGTTTTTATCTACCTTCCTCCAAAGCGGTCATAACTAATTTAACAGATGAGAGAGAAAGAGTTATGTATGCTAAAGCAAATGCTCGAGCTGTCTGTTAGTAATTTCAGAAAGTTCTTCAAAGAAGCACCAAATAGTTTTATAAATTTTCTGTGCGAGTGTTTGCTCAATGTAATTAATGGCAATGTTCCAGTCAACAAACAGTTACTAAAAAATCAAGAGGACTCATTTCAGCAGTTATTTTCGAAGGAAACAAGTCTGAAGAGAAAGCCATTTATTTGGACGAAAAAATCACAACTTATCAAGGCAATAGCATTCTCCTGCTATCTTTACTTAAAAGTCAAATAATGCATGCAGAAGAATTTGTTTTGATCCCCAAGAGGATGTTCATATCAAAAAATCCAACCAAGGAAGAAGTTTTTGAAAATCCAATATATCAAAAAAAGCCACTCAGTTATCGCTACTACAAAGATCTAATCCAAATTTTGAGCAGAGCAATGGAAAAAAAGATGCTGACACAAGCACTGATAGACGTATCACAAGAACAAGGAGTATCGGTGATGGAACAAGTGATCGAGATGACGCAAAATCAGAATTATTTGTTAGTGATGACAGTGAAATCGAACCCGTAGTGAAAAAACGGAAAGATTCAGCCTTTGACTCAATAATGCTGGAGCTAAACCTAATGGATGAAAATAAAACAAAACGAGCTGCAATAATCCTGAAAAAATTTTTGATTCCAATACTGTTTCTATTAGTGAAGAGAATAATGTTCTCCATATTGAAGATGAACCTCAAGGAGTGAAGGTGACAAATTTCTTGTACAATTTACAACAACCTACCAAAAAAATTGACGTGCAAAAGTACTCCAAAATATTGAGTGAACTTGATATAGCAGCCCACTTGGTTTACAATACTCATGCAAAAAAAGTTCTCGATGAGTTTTACAGCGAAGAAGAGGAAGAACAACCGACTCGAAAACAAAAGAAACAGCAACAAAAACAACCAAGATGAAGATCTGAGACAAAAGAAAAAAGTGCAAAGCCAAAGGTCGATGAGAGCAAAAAGAAGACAGACGAAGACACGAGTAGAAAAGACTGGGCTTTCTTTATATGATGTGAAGAAACTTGATAACCTCTATTTAAAAGGACCTGCGTCATTTGGAAACGCAAAACGACTGCAAAATTTGAGTAAATTATATATGAAAAAAATAGAAATGTATCTGGAAACGAAACCATCCTTCACCAAATATCGTTCACGTCGCCTCAGATTTCCAAGGCTTAAAGTGATTGTTAACGACCTAAATGAGATCTGGTCCGTAGATCTAGCATTTGTTGATAAACTTGCAAAGTATAACAGTTTTGTAAAATACCTTCTTGTTGCAGTTGACTGTCTGTCAAGATATCTCAGAGTTGAACCACTAAAAACAAAACATGCTACAAAAACTGCAGAGGCTTTCACAAAGATGATCAAACAAAAGCAACCTAAAAAAGTTTGGGTCGATGATGGTCCAGAGTTCCTCGGTGCTTTCAAAGCCCTCTGCAATAAACGCGGAATTCATTTATACAGTACGTTCAGTGAGAGAAAGTCTGCTTTTGCTGAAAGAAATATACGTTCCCTCAAAAATATAATATACAGATACTTAGAAGAAAAGTGGAGACCTATTCATATCTAGATAAACTGGATTCATTTGTTAAAACTATCAATTCTAGAGTTAATCGAACAATCAATCTTGCTCCAAACAAGGTCACGAAAAAAGACGTTCCGCGACTGGTATCGTTGATTGCGAAAAGAACATATTCTCAAAAACCAAAATTCTTTGTCGGTGATCTTGTACGAATACTGAAAAAAGAGGATACGTTTGGAAAGGGCTACAAACAGTCATTTACAGACGAGGTTTTTGAAACTTCGTCTATCCCAACATTGAACCCTCCAACGTATTCTCTTATCGAAACCGATAAGGAAATTATTCAGGGTAAATTCTATCAACCCGAACTCCAATTAGTGCTAGAGTCGCCTGTGCAAAATGGCAAGTAAACGTTTCGAAGATGAATTTACGGTACATGTAATCTCCTCCGCTTCGATGGAGATCTTCGATCAAAACACATTGGCTTCATTCAGGAGATTTTTCAATGATGAAATACAACTGTCGGGAGACTGGAGAGTAGCTTTGAGTGAAATTATTTTTCCAACAAAAACAGAGCACATCACAAACGGAGTCCTAATTTCTTACAGTTTAAGTGGTTTAGAAGATCACCAACGGAATAGCTCTGGATCTAATGTCATATCACGTCCATACAACGGTGAGCGATTAGCTTTCATGCCAGGAACTTTTGATACTGTGCCACAGTTGCTAGCTACCGTTAAAGGAACTGTTGGTTTACCAAATTTTTCTTTCGGAGAAATTAAAAGTTCCGGTAAATTTGAAATTGTCTTTGGAAAATACGAGGGAATTACGTTTCCAAGCGATGAAATTCCTAGCATTATTGGTTTCAAGGGCACTTCTGATGGACGAGGAACACACATTGGTTATAAAATGGACACAATTGCAAATAAACTGATGAAAAAAGATGATACTAAGGCTTTTATGGGTGACTTTCCAGCTGATCTGTGCGCCGGAAAACATTTGATATTCATTTATACAAACATTATTGAGCATCAATACGTGAGCGATGCAAAAGCACCTTTTTTGATTCAAAACAACCTTTTTTGATTCAGTCTTTGATTCAAAACAACGATTGAAAAACGGTAGCGTCTGCGAGCTTGAACCAACACACAGAATAGTTTTTTCGAGTTTGGACTACAAAAAACTTCTCTCAAATACAATTCAGTCAATTTCTATAGAACTACGCACCAAAACAGTTCAATTAGTCCCTTTTTCCGGGACCGGAAAAATCATTTTGACATTACAGTTTAAAAAATTTGGTGAGTAAAAGCAATGGATTCATACTACACCAATCAAGCATCTGCATTGCCTTATTTTTCTGGGCACTATAGGCAAAGAGGTAGCGGCTTTGGAGCTTTAGCAAGCGGTATCGGAAGAATCGCTCTACCTATTGCCAGAAAATTTATTTTACCAGCAGCAAAACGAGTTGGAAAAGAACTTCTGTTACAGAGCGTACCAGAGTTAATGGACATTGTCAGTAAAAAAATCTCCAAAACAAGCGCTGAAAACACGATATCAAATACAGTCAAAAAGCAAACAGGAGGCTCATTGGCACTGCGAATGAGACAAAGACGAATGAATCGTAGACGATCTAAACGTTCAGGTTCAAAAGCGAGAAAAGGTAGCAAAAAAAGAAAGGTATTCATTTCAAAATACAAACAGCCAAAGAGAAGTCGGCCGGATTTCTTTGCCAAAGTTAAAGATGATCGGTAATATGTTACCAACAGAGGCAACACATAGTTCCTTGGATTTATTCGAAAAACGAGCACTTCTTGTAACTTTTGATGGGAGCTTTTGTCAAAAAGTAGGACCAGTTTACAGTCCTAACGGACCCATGCTTGAGTTTGAGGTTGCCGGAGACAGAATTAATTTTATTGATCTGCAAAAAATTTTCCTGGAAATCAAATGCAAGATAGTTCAGGCTTCCGAAGCTGATTTAAAACATGATGCTAGAGCTGCAGCAGATGTAACCAAAACAGACGCTCCTTACTTTTGTAATAATGTTTTACATTCACTCTTTTCTGACTGTACAGTATCTGCCAACGGACTAAAAATTTCAAATACAAACGGAAATTATGCTCACAAAAGTTTCATTGAAACCGAATTTTCTCACAACAAAGACGCAAAGGCTACTTGGTTGGCTTGCCAAGGTTATTCGTACGAGGATAATCCTGGATCGATAGCAACAGCTGAAGTTAACAGACAAAATGCTTTGGTTAGACAATCTGCTGAAAGTTCTTTTTATGGAAAAGTGGCAGTAGATTTTTTTTACATGTGATCGACATCTTTTGAGTGGAGTCACATTGTAAATTTCATTTCGAAGATCTATAGATGATTTTGTTGTAATATCTGACGATGCTGGAAAATCAAGCAAAGTGAAAATTATAGAAGCTAATTTGTATGTGAGAAAAATGACATTGAACGACGACGTCGTTTCTGCCATTGAAAAAACTTTACTAACAAGCCTAGCGTCCTATCTTTACTTGGAAACTATAACAAAAACATTTCTGGCTTCTACTGGTTTGCAAAGTTGGAAACAGGAAGATGTTTTTAGCAGGGAGCCTATTCGACGTCTTGCCATTTGTCTTAACACAAATGAAGCTTTCTTAGGAAGCAAACAACTCAATCCATTTCATTTTCGTAAATTTAATCTGGAGCAGATATGTATTTATCGAAATGGACTCCCCGTTGCAGACAGCCCCATAAATACAGCTGACGTAGAACGCTTGTACTTCAACACAATGTAAGATTTAGCCTATATTGACAATGGACATGGAATAAGTTTGTCTGAATACCCTAACCAGTTTATTATGGTGTTTGATCTCAGCAGCACTCAGCAGGCGTTACATGATTTTTTTCACCCTGAACTTACCAATTGTTCAATTTCAATTGAACTTAAGTTTTCAGCCGCGTTGCCCAGTAATATTGAAATTTTCATAAATGGGGAAAAAGCAAGTACAATTTTTATCGACTCTGCACGAAGAGTTTCGAAAAATCATATTCTTACAAAATGATGGATGAAGATGAAATAAACAATCTCGTTCAAGGATGTAAACGGTTGAAGTACAAATTTCATGGTGTGTTTGCAGCTGACAATTTTCCGCTGCACTTATCTCAGAACAGTTTCATTATTGTGAATGTGTCAACTTCTCAATCAATTGGATCACATTGGATACTTATTTGTCCAATGAACGGAGATTATATTTTTGCGGATCCCTTGGGACAAAATCTAACTTCATATAAAAATTTGCACAATAGACTTGTTTCCTCTGCTGGTAATATACAAACTGTATATGAATTGCTGAGAAACCAGCCAATTCAAAAACCAAACTCAATATTGTTTGGCTTATTTTGTATTTATATTGCTCATTATCTTTTTGGTGGAAAAGAAATTGTAAAAATGAGTGATGTTGAATTGATACGTTTTGCGCTTCATATGATGCTCTAACACTACTAACATGATTTGATGAAATAATTTTTTTTTCAAAACTTTAATTTTTCTTCAAAAACTAAGTGTACACACAAAACATCATTGTCAATATCTAACTTTCCATACCACTCACAAAAACATCCATTATTTGACAAAAAGCACCAGAATGAGGACCATACAAAATGTTTTCAAATCTCTTTAGAGTTTCAGTTGATATCCGGTCAGTTTGTAATTGCTGATTCAATGTTTTCTCAGCATTATTCAGAGATTTGTAACCAACTATTCCACTTGGGCGGTAATTTTTGCTCAAGGCCCTGCTCAAATTTGGTAAGCGCTTCTGAATGCTGGTTGCTTCTCCTTTTGTCGGCGGAGCTGAACCATTGTATTCCACAGCTAGTTTGAGTTTTTCGAAAATCTCTCCAGTTGACTCCACTGTGGCTCCGTTTGAAAAAAAGTTTTGAAGGTTGCGTACAAGCAAGGAACTGCATAAAGCTTATTTCGTTTTAATATTTCCGTAGAAACGTCAGACACATCAAACAACACATGATAATGGTTAGAGGGTAACAATTCACAATAGCCGTTTTCAAAATGCATGCAAACAGCGTAATTCCGGGCAAACATTGAAGATGGTTTTTCTTCTGAAACGAAAAACCTGAAGTTTTTTTGAAATTGTTTAAAGTAAGCAGGTGAGCGCTCGTACATAGCTTCCACCATTTTCTTTACAATTTACTCTTGATCAGATAATTCGTGTTCGTCGTCTTTTTGCTTTAACTTTGGTCGTTTTGCCGGGGTTGGTTTAGTTGTTGAATCAATGTCATTTGAGTTTTGAGCAGCCGCTCGAATTTTTGGAGTTTTCTTTGACAATTTTTCAACCTCTTCCAAAGTCAGGGTTATTCTTTGTTGAAGTTCATAGTCATGTTCACTCTTTTTGAATAATTTGAGAAAGATACAAGTTCCAGTTCTTCCATATGTTTTGAGCGTGACTCGAATTAAGCGTTTTTCATTCTTAGAAACGTCAAAATGAGCGTCTCCAAACTCGGCGTCTTTTTCAGCTGTAAATGGCATTCTGATTTTGTTGAAATTTGAAACTTGTTCAACTGTTCTTCTTCAAGAAATAGTGTATAATGTCTCCCCTGGTGAAAGTAAAACTCAACAATTTTTACATGGTGCTAAAAATAGAATGGTTCAACTGATAAGAGTTTTGTAAAGGGCAAATATTAAGGAGAATAATTGTTTCATGGAACCGATTAGCGTTTCCACATGTGCTCATTCACACACATTGTACGTAGAGCAGTCCGCTTAGGGTCATAAAACAGGGTCAGACGGATTACATGTATGTTCATTTCACCATTCAGCGCTAATGTTTAATGAAAGACGCTTGTAACCTTAGGTTTTGAACAGTAAACCATGGAGCAAAACTCTTATTTAATAACTCTAACTGAAATAATTTCATTTGTTCACTTTATTATCAGTCATAAAACCCATGCCAAGACCACCACGACTAAGACAAATAAAACTTCTGTAGTTTTATGCTTTTCCAGTTTACCTACTAAGTTAATCACTTGAGTACAAACGTCCAACTCTTTAAGTTGTGAGCCGAATTCTGGTAACCCACTCATTCACTTTTTTACTTGCGATTGAATAACAGCAAACCAACTGCTCCATTTATTTCTTGAATTCTTTGAACTGTTTGTTTCAGTTTCTGATTTTCCCAAAAATACAATATTCACCAAAACTGAAATATCTAGAAATGTCTGATTAAATTCTGTGTGAAAGCGAAGGCTCCTGGGAACGGACAATTGCGTATCAAACTTTTTACGAAAATTTTACTGTCCTCATACAACAGAAAAAATTCAATGAGAAGGATATTTGGAATACCCAACAACATTGCATGATTCCAAAAATCTTTCTAAACTTTCTATCTCAACTTCCTGATAAACCGTCATCAGATTCGATCGAAGGATCGTACATCACGTCAGGTGGTATTATTCCACCCTCGAAACTGGAGGATCCTCTTGTGGCTTACGATATAGTTAACTTACCTGCTCCGGTCAAGACAATTTTGTACAAATAAGACTGTGATACAGTTCCATTTTTTGAGAACCAACTAGGTGTTACCCAAGCTTGCGATGATCTTGCTGACTTATGGGGGCTACCTCGATCACCTGAGTCGCCCTCAGCACCAACACCAGCAGTTACTCCAGCGATTGATCCGAGTCCAGCTGTATCACCAGCAACCAGCCTATCTCTCTGTGAAAATATCAAAAGTTGCATTAGCAGCTCTCAAGAAAATTTCAGTGGTCTATGGAGCAACTTGTCAGGTACTAACTTTGAAACTCCAATAAAAACTCAACACAACCAAGAAAATCAGGTTACAGCCAGCACTATTGAAACTACACCGGTGAACACAGAGAAACTGGAGACCATCAATTCTCCAAAGAAAAAAAAATCATCGACCCGTGTGAGAGAGCTGTTTGAAAACCCAGACTAACAGAAAACTTTCTTAAAACTGGAACAATTTCAGTTAACACAGTTATCTCCTACTCTTTGGCAAAAACATTAGAAAGTTATGTACAACACTGTATGCACTACTGGATTTTGTGGGTCAAAAAAATTTGATTTTTTTACAAAGTGAAAAGCAATAATTCCACATGTGAGCGGGTAATTGTTTTTAATATTGGAAGTATTTCATAAAGAATTTGTCAATATATTGAAACTAAAAGATTCAGTAGTGTCCAAATCTAATGTGTGTTGTGTTGAAGTTTCCCAAAAATTAATTTACTTGATCTCAGATAAATTTAAATTTCTTGTTTTAGGTTTTATAACAAGAGAGTTTTAACCAAATTTGGCTGAATGCAAGAAATTCTTAAATGTTCAAAACAGAAAACTTAAACGTACAGGTTATGTAATAAAGTAGAATTGTTTATAACTAGAGTCAATCGGCTCACTGTGAGCGAGGTTCAAACAAACGAATTTAATTTAAAAAATTTTGAAGGAAGAAGAATGAACAACAATAAATTTTCATTATTTTGGAAAAAAATATCGAAAACCAGAGAAAATATGTAAGTTATTCCATTTTTGAAATACCAATTAATCCTCGCTTAAAGCTTTCTACTAAAACACTTTGATTTCAATCAAATGACTCACTACAGACCAACTAATATTATAATAATTTTTGGGGAAATTTTAGTATTTTCGAACATTTTTTTGTGAAAAAAAGTCAATTTTTTGCATTTTTATGGTAAAATCTCAAAAACTTGATTAACGATTTTGAAAATTTTCTCTGAGCGCTCATGACATTGTGTTGGAAGTCGATTGGAAGCAATTATTTGTTCCTATGAAAAAATTTTTTCATAACAGACCATCAGCTGATTGTAGATTTTTTATGAAAAAATCAATTTTTTGGCAAATTTTTGGTAAAATCTCAAAAACTTGATTAACCATTTTGGAAATTTTCTCTGAGCGCTCATGACATTGTGTTGGAAGTCGATTGGAAGCAATTACTTGTTCCTAAGAAAAAATTTTTTCATAACAGACCATCAGTTGATTGTAGTTTTTTTTTGAAAAAATCAATTTTTTTGGCAAATTTTTGGTAAAATCTCAAAAACTTGGAAATTTTCTCTGAGCGCTCATGACATTGTGTTGGAAGTCGATTGGAAGCAATTATTTGTTCCTAAGAAAAAATTTTTTCATAACAGATCATCAGCTGAAAATTGTTTTAACTTTTTTCGTTGTATACAATTCATTGAAGACAAATCAACTTATCTGGAAACTTTGTTGACCATTTCGGTTACCCCCTAATAAGATACGGTTAATATTTTGTTCTTGATCTCACCTTCTTTAAAACTTGGGCAAATTTTGATAATCTTGTCAAGTAGCGCAGAGTTTTATTCAATATTTGGGATATAAAACATTATCAAATCTGGGAAATAAACAAATTGTTCATTGCAAAGTGGGCGTTGGAGAGGTCAGGCACAAATTCAATTGTATACTTGATCAATAGGAGTGTTCAAAATGTTTGGGAATTATATATAGGTTGAATATTCAATAAAACATACAGAAATTAAACTTTGGTTGAATGCTTAGGGAAACTAATCTATAAAATTGCTCAAGTTTATCATGTTTTGCGCCAACCCATATTTATAACTGAACCAGATAAGATATATAAGAATCTGATTTCAATGTTTGATACAAAAATGCAATAAAACGAAATTCACTGGTACAATTTTGAGCTAAGGTATTAGTAATTTCACTATTATTGACCTTTCAACGGAAGATAATGTTTGACATTTGATCTGTTTAGACGTTACTGGTAGCAGCGTGTAAATTTGTATTTCTCTAACTTTCACTTTGCTCCGTTGACTGTCTCTAAACGTGTGTGCGAACACTTTCTCAAAATACTTTTCAAATTCTTGCAAAATAAAACTCAAACGACGAGTCTTGAATACATTGAATCTTTGACAATTCCTATTGCTTCTGAAACAACCTTTCTCTAAACATTTTCTTTATCAAATTCAAACCAACTTTTATAAAACAATTTTCTATCATTATTTCAAATTTTATAAAGCAGTTTCTAGTTTAATTACCATTTCTTACAATCTTGATCAATTAGCTTTAAAAAACGACATAATCCCAAAATACAATCAATTCTGTCAGAATGCCTCTGCAATGCACAAACTGTCCGGCTCAGTTGTCTGATAGACGAGCACTGAACAAGCATTTGCTAAGGAAGCATGACATTCATCCAAACGTGCCCACGTTCAGCTGTTTCAGTTGTTCAGAACAAGTGAAAAGTTTGCCCTCCCTACGCAAACATTCACAGGTTTCTCATCACCAACCTATTCTGAAAGTGTATTATGCATGTCGTATGGGCTCTCAGTCAAAGTTTGACTTTGTCCGTCACATAAACAACGAACACGGTGTTTTACGAAATGGATCCAGTTGAATCGAGCCCCGCAACGCCAGTTGTCAGCTCAATCAAGGGGGGCATCAACTACTATGAACTTCATCCTACCAGTAACGATCTAGACATCATGGAATATTTGTTCAGAAAACGAAACGAGATTGAAGAAATCATCAGAAAACACACAAATCAGTACCCTTAAAAGTGCAACTGATGGTTGAGATGACCCTTCAAAAACCTGGAGAAGAAGAACCAGAAAAAGTCAGCGTCTACTTCAACACGAATAAAACAAGGATATACTACACAGGTATAACTGATACCGTTTTTGAGGAACTAGTGGACAACATAGTTTCGGTGCTGGTTTCTTTTTCAAGCTATGGAAGCGGATGGCAGCTGCAGACAATTGACAAAATCACGGTCAAACTGGTACGTTATATTCCAGTGAGGGGGAGCAGCTTCATACCTTTTCCGGATAACCATCCATTGAGGAGAGACTCCAATCTCCTCAACATACACAACGCAAATGATGACAAGTGCTTTCTGTACTGTTTCACTGCTGGGTATCATCTTGTGTACTTGAAAGAGAAATTGGAACCGCCTAGACTCTGCTTCAGACCCAGGACAAATATTTTGACATATAGCAGCGAGAACCCTTCAGCAAAGCAACCGATTGGTGAATTTGATATGCCGATGAGCCTGTACATTTCGAAGTTCGAGGATTTCAACGAAGTTCAGGTCAACGTTTTCAGGTAACCCCACTTCTTTGCAATAGTTATCCAAAAATCCACACAAAAAATTTTCTTAAAAAAAGAACCAGCTAATGAAATCAATTGATGCAAAAAAAAAATAAAAAAACCGTGTTCACTAACTAAAGCTCTCCAAAAAAAATTGTTTTTAGGTATGAGTCAAAACAACTGCTGCCTTTGAGACTCTCCGCTGGAAAAAACTATCCGTTCCTTCTTAACTTACTTCTACTCAGCAATGGAGAAACTTACCATTATGTTTTGATAGTAAACTTACACAAACTCATCTCAAAAATTAGTGGAAAAGAATATCGTGAAAGAAGTTATCTATGTCGAAACTGTTTCCACATTTGTTCTTCCATTGAATACTTCAACACATATCAGCAAAAATGTCTCGAACAAGATTCGCTAAAAATAACTATGCCTAGTTTAACGAAAAAGAAAGTGACATTCAAAAATTTTGCTGCGAGGTGGTTTTCACCCTTTGTAATTTAATTGGTCCTTGAATCATTGATAGTTCCAGTAGCAACAGTGAAAAATCATCCAAATGTCTCCAGTACTCATGCTTTAGAGAAACATCTACCATGCAGTTATTGCTTAATGGTCATAGAGCGAGGAAACCCTGATACCATACACTTTGACATCTATACAGGTCCTGAGTGCATGGAGAGATTTTTGTCCAAGATCGAGAAGCTAGCAAAATTCTTTTATCATCAGAGGAGGAAGTATCCCATCTTCATTGGAACACCACCGTCAAAAACTTTTCATACATGTTGTTGGATTTGCAATGTTCCCTTTGAAACTGATGATGAAAAAGTTCTGGATCATTGGCACTATCGGGGACAATTTCTGGGTTATGCTCACAATGAGTGTAACTTGAAGCGCAGAACACTTGATTATACGCCAGTTATTGCTCATAATATGATGAACTATGATCTTCATCACATTGTTAAAACCCTGCACTCCGCTTCAGCAAATGTAAAGATTGAAGTGATTCCGACGAACAATGAAAAGTTCATTGCTTTGAACTATGGCGTATACATTGCGACTAGAAGGCGAAAACGAGACGAGGTTGTTATCTATGAGTACTTACGATCCATTGACCGTTTCAAATTCATGCCCAGCAGCCTGAGTAAATTAGTACACACTCTGCTACATGACAAATTCACAATCTTGGATAACTTTTGTCGTGGATATAGTCATGAACAACGTGAGCTGCTAAAACACAAAGGAAACTTTCCTTACTCTTATGTAGATAGTTTTGACAAATTGAACGACCTCGAACTTCCTGGTATACGACACTGGAAAAACAGCCTGAAGGATAACAGCATCGACATAACGTATGCGGAACTTGATCAGCTGAAAAAAGTTTTCAGAGAATTCAATTGTGAGAACCTAAAGCAATTTCTAGAGCTGTACCTCACTGGAGGCGTTCTGCAACTGGCATGTTGGTTTGAAGAGTTGAGGTCTGTATGCTATAAAACATACTCGCTTGACTGCGCGCAATTTTACACAGCCTCAAATCTCTCAGGCAGCGCATGTCTAAAAATGTGCCAACCACAACTTGAGCTTTTGACTGACCGCGAGCTGCTTGATATGACTGAAAAAATTATCCGTGGTGGGGTAGCATCAGTATTCAGCTCAAGGCTAGAAAGGGCTAACAGTCCTTCACTACCCCACTATGATGAGTCAAAAGAACTGGCATCAATCATTTACATCGATGCAAATAATCTTTATGGCGGGGTTATGTTCAACTATCCACTACCTGAGAAAGCGTTCGAGTTGGTAACCGAAATAACTCTTGAGGACATTCTCCAACCGGACCTGGAATATCCGGATGCGATTCATGAGAAGCATTCGGATTTCCCAATCATTTCTGACAAACAACCAATTGACCCGTTGGAGCTCAGTGAGTACCAGAACTTGAAGACGTTGTTGACTTAACTAACCTCTCTGAAATGAGCGATGAGTCTGACCATGAGACTCCACATAAACCCATTATTTTGACCGAAGCTGAAGAAAGCGAGAGAGCTCACACCAGTCCCTCTACCAGCGACGATTACACGCCTTTGTCAGTAATCAAAAGGAAGAGAAAAAAGAAAATCAAAAGAAGAGAGGAGAGCAAAAAAAATTTACCCAGCACTAGTCGACCACAAATAATTGAGGAGGAAGAAGTTCAAAGTAATAGAGACTCCCCAGTTATTTCTACTAAACGCCAACGTATTGTTATTTATGATTCTGACTCAGTTTAAATAATACTGTTGCTTTGTATAGTTTAATTAGTACATCTTTAAAAGAAAGGATAGTTAAAAATATGCAAAGTAAAGTGTTAAGAAACTGTTTTCTTCAATTCAAAAGTTAAAAAAGGAAACGTACTTTAGAATCTCTGTCCCGTTTTCCTCCTGAAGAGGCTTCGCACCTTGTCACCCAAGCACTTTTTTTAAATGGTGCTCTTCCAATTCAAGTTTATAATAAAAGACCTCCTTACAAAAGGGACAGGTTTGATCGGGAACTTTACCAGTTGCAAGAGAACGATAGTCGTATAAAGGGTTGGGCTGGAGGTATGACTTGTGTTTTAAATGGGCTTTCAGTTCTGGGAGGAGAAAACAGATTTGCAACATAAAGTACAAAATTTTTTGTATATATCAGGGTGATGATGGGAAAAATGGGCGTTTTTTTCTTGATTTTTGTCAAAATAAATGTCACAAATTTTGCAAATATGCATTTCACTGAAGCATTGAGCAAATTGTATAGATTGAGCTCGTAGCGCTTTAAGTAGAGACTTTAAAATGGAGATTGAATATTTATAACTTCCAAACTTCAAGTTTCAAATCCTCATTTCTTTACTGTAGGCAAATAGGAATAGTTCCTGACATTCCATTACAAAATATTCCATACCACATTGACTCAGACAAGTTAATTCGGTCCCCAAATAGCCCCTTGAAGTCTTCCATTCACCGACAAATTTTGTCTTTAATCGTAATTTGAACATTTTCCCTCACTACCGCAATATAATTTCAAAGCCCCTAAAACATTCAGATTTGATTTTGTTCAACCATTAAATTAAATTTCCGCAAATTTAATTCCCTTTGATTCCGTTCCTCGTAAATTCCACACCGTAGACAAATCTTTGACAAGTCCAAACATTTCCCCGCTCTCCAAACTAAATAAAATCCCAATTTAAAGCTTTACCCTCAATCGCGCACAAAACATGAATTCAAAACCACCAAAACCCAGTTCCCAAGTTTCAATTTACATGAACCATCAAAATGAATTGGAAATAGCTGAAAAGTATAGTAATTTGCCTTACACTCTGAAAAAATTACAAAGATTTCACTTTTTCAGAGGTAAAATTTCTTGTAGGGGGGGGGGGGGGGTCCGGACCCCCCCTACAAGCACTAGGCAACTTACTATACTACTCATCTTCGAGAGATGAAGCCCTGAGGAAGGAAAATGATAGGCGGACGAATCACTGGAATAAAACTACTCTTTAGCTTACTATATGATACGAAATTTGTTTTACTTGTTAAGTAAAATTTTGCATCAATGAAACGCTGGAACATTTGAAAACAACATAGCGTTTTATTACATTAGTTGTCAATTTTGAGACACAAATTGATGGTATTTGGATTTGATATGTTTTTTAATGCTTAAGCTGCAAATCTCTTATCAGAAAAAAATTTAATGCCAATAAAGAATTAAATAATATTAGCGAAATTTTGGCGTCGAAGAAGATGTCACTGTTATGCAGGTATTACGAGCTAGCGCTTCAACAAACTATAGTGGAAGATCTTGTCCACCTTTACGTTTTTAATCCAAAATAAAGTATCACAATGAAAATCAGAAGGTCTTGATGTGTGGGATATGGCGAAAACGAAACGATCAATCTAATTGATGTACTTTATTTGGCAAATTTATACAATAAAAACATTGCAATGGGTTTTATGTGGTCGGCCTGGGTACTGGATCCTAATTGAAGATTGCATAATTCACCACCTGCCGACGGCAGATATTCTTCTTCAACTCGGTGAAAAAAGGCTTTCAAAGCTCCCAATTCTTTCAATATTATACTACTAACATCCGCAAATCTGACAACAAATGCGCAGCTTTTTGCCGCGTAAGGAAGCGTCGAGCACATTAATTTCTCTTGGAGCCTTTCGGTCGACCAGACTCCAAGCATGCAGTTCACCGAACCTGTTTTTGAGACATAAACTGATGGTTTGACGAGTTTTTCTGAGTTTGAACCTCCTCCCAACTTCAATCGATTCACTCCCTTAATTCCTACACCTGCACATCGTTCCATCAGCGCTCTCAAATCTTCCATCATCGCTCTTACCCGAAATCGTTTTTATCAGGTTAAATCTAGCCTCCATAAACCGCAGCCAGCTACTGACCAAACTATTGCCAGTCGTTTGAGAGCAGCTTGCCAGACGTTAGACCAACCCCGACTAGCAAGAGGTGGGTCAGTAGCCGGCTACGTTTTGTGGAGGCTAGCTTTAACCTGATTGTTATATATATATAAACCAGATGTTATATTATCTGATATAAATAGCTTTAATATTTCGAAGGCCATTAGATTAGCGAATAACTCTTGTTTACTATTCGAGTTAGTCGATTTAGGATTCAGAGCACCGGGAATATATCTCGAAGTACCGGGTTCTTGATTCATAAAACTGGGTTTATGCTTCGAATTAAAGGGACGAATAAGTGCCGCATATCTAACGAACCGCAATGACACCCCACACGATGTTCTGTGTTGAGTCATATTCTCACTACTTGACCCCCGCAATCTTTGTCAAACTTATTTATGATTGTTTTGCTTTGTGTGTTTCTAGCCCAACACAGCCATTTGTGGGTACAGATCTCGCAGCAGTAATAAACGAACCCTCCTCTGGCCTGGATCCCAAATTATCATCAATGCAACACTTGAAAAATCAGCTAAACGGCAAGTCTGAAAAATTACATCTCAAAAATTTCACCATTACTGTGAGCGTGTGCCTCCATTAAGATATGGCCGCAATCCAAGAATGTAAAGAATTGCTGAATGCATTACCTTAAACTGCCAGGGTCAAATTGGCACAGTTAAGGATACCGATTTTTTACTTGCGAAAATGGTTTTATTACCTCTTAATTGCCTGAATCTCTAAGATGCTCGGATTTCCACCAGATAATTAATACAATTAATACGTTTCCCTTGTATGGTGATAATTGCTCAAAGGAAGTTAAAATAAGAGTAAGAGTAATCCGATTTGAACTGCGCTCCCATGTATTATTCATGCAAAACCGGGATCTATTGTTTCGCCCCCCCCCCCCTCCCCCCAGCTTAGTGAGCATAAATTTTTTATGACCCCCAGGCACACGTGCTATTTTCTTACATAATGCATAGTGACGTGCTATATAACAACATATAATTTGTAACTGGGGGTCATAAAAAACACTGGGTGGGGGGGAAACAGAATAGATCCCAAAACCGAATGCACTTGTTGATACAGGAAGTTTTATTCACCTCTTGAATATGTCAACTCGACCATGAGAAGTTATTTCCCGGAAAACTCGGGTTGGAGTTTCTTTGATTTCATACAACGACAGTATTTAGTTTCGTACTGTCCACACTTGCGCACTTAGTACAATCCTAATATGAAACCAAAGAAATCATACCTGATCCTCTAAGGATTAAAAAGAGTCATACAACTATGTTTCTCCATAAATGTTTATAAATATTATTGACAACTCATCATTTTCTTACTCCACGGAATCACGCTGTGGTCCTCAAAAAAACCCAGCAATTCAATATTTATTCCAAAATTGGGTGCTAACAAATTTTCACAGCGAATAAACTTTATTCGCTGACTAACTAATAAGCTAGACATCAAATAAACTTTCGAAGACAGCGAATAAACTTTCCAACAGTACAGCTGACCTTTCTTCTTTTGGAACAATGATCGATTTTGCAATTATGCAAACACCGCAAAAAAATTTCATCGTTTTCATTCAAAATATGCAATGTCATTCAAATTGCAATTTATGTCACAAGTTTTAATAATATTCAACTATAAAGCCAAGAGCATATCAAACTAAATGAGCAAAAAGATACTTCATTGCTATCCCTAATGGAATGAGTTCATCTTAAAAAGGCAACGTTCTTCAAATTTTGTCTTGACTAGCGTCAAAGATTACATTAAAATGAAATCTTTATTGAAAATGTACTCGTTACTTATCAGCGACAAGCGCAGGACAAAACATTGGAACTGTCATCTACTGAAGGGGAGGGCACAACCATTCATGAATCGAAATCTCAACAAACCAGGTTTTTTCAGAGAAAGTAAGAGATTTTGATTTTATCCCCTTCAAACAAGAACAATCAAATTTGGTTCAGATTAGCAGCATCATTGGTAAACTAGAAAGTGAGGCAACCATACCACTGGACACAGATATCCATGCCTACCGTGGATCAATCACCAAAGAGAAAAAAATTGTCAAAAATTTTGACTGCAAAAAACTTAAAACTTTAATTCTTCAACACGGAACAAATATGGCTTCGAAATTACAAAACAGCAGCAATAAGATATTAGATGACATGCTCAGGCTTTTTGATGTATTGATGCCTGTAAAAATGAGCTCCAACTTGATGTTTTTGTAGTCACGGAGGTAGTACCGATCAAAGAAAACGACTTCAATTGACTATAAACAAATTTTTTGATGAGGTTAATGCTGCACTTAAAGAAAGATTGGAATCTCTTGGTGAAAATTTTGTGTTGATCAAGATGAATGAATTGAAACGCTCAATTCCCTCCTTCAACACAAAGATCAACCATTATAAATTCTTCTATCACGGCATGGTACATTTGAATTTCAATCATGATATTCCTTTCCTTAGAAATCATCTTCTACTGATTTTACTTCAAACATCTACTGGAATTTGTGACAGTAATAAATTTACCAACCGGAGCTATAAACTGAATAATCAATTTCAAAAATTTTAAGAGCAGTACTAGTCTAACGCAAGTGCAAATCCTAAGTTTAAACTGAATGTTATTATTACCGTAACCAACCATAGGGATAAATTTATAAAATGCCGATTTAATTGTAAATTTTTGTTGTGATGAATAAATTTTGGTCTCAACTGTTTGATAGCTTAAACTTTCCAAACACGATAAATTTTTTAATTTTATGAATAATGTTTTTGAGTTCTCAAGTAATTTCCTCTGTACCATGTCACATAACTCAATAACAATTCCTACTCAAATCTGGACAGAGACACTGTCCTGGAGAAAGAAGCATGCTTTAATATCACTAGTTTTTTTGAATAAATCAAATTTTTTCTTTGTTTATACTTTTAATTGTATCTGGTTATTTCTTTTGAGGTCCAGAGATATTGAAACCAACCCTGTGCCAACTCAATCAATGAAACACAAGTTCCTTGAAGGCCAAACTTATTCAGACAAATAAATGTTTCTTCATTTAAATGTACGGAGCATAAAAAGAAGGCAACTTCAGTCAAAAAACAAAACCTAATGAATGTTGTTGCCGCTAATTGCAACTATGGTCTATCTGAAACATGGCTAGAACTACGCGTTGATCTAGCTTTTAAAGATGCTCTTTATGATACTCTGTGGGTCGAAAAAACTTGCCTAATGATTTAAAAAATTTACCTAATAAACCTTTCTTGTAATCTAGAGTTAAGGATGAATCGAACTCACTTGTAGATTACATCATTATTGACGGAAACGAACCCCTTCTTTTTACTGAATTTTTTTGACTCAACAATACAAATAGTTCATTTTGCACAATTATCATTCTTGCCAGAAACTTAGCAAGAACAGAGTAATTAAAAACCAAATTTATGATGAATCAATTTACAGCCCAGCCCAAAAGATTTTAAACAATCTATCGAACAGTTAAATTGGTAGACATTTTACAGTTTTGCAGCAGTCCCATGTGAAATGCTACGCTCATTCGAGTAAAAACTTGAACAGCAAATACTCGTTCATGAGCAAATCAAATCAATTTTTAAAAGAAACAAAAAATCACAGTTTTCCCATGCCAATCAAAAGTTTCAAGAAAAAAAATATATAGAGAGAGCAATACCTCTTTTCGGAATCTTTCTACGAGTTTTCAAATTTTAAGCCGAAGTGTGCCCTGGCCTATGAAAAAGATTTTGAGAACATTCATGATCAGTTAAGTGAAAGCTCAACCTCAGAGCGCAAGAAATGGAATTTGGTCAATGAATTAAACAATTCCGTGACAACGACAACTACGGTTTACTCTTTAAAAAATTTTTCAATGAAGTTATTATAAACAACAACTAAAAAGCCAACTTACTTATTTTAAAATTCTGTAATTTAGTAAATTAGGAGAATTTTCAGAAGTAGGATTTATACTGTAGACATGCCCATGGTGAGGCAAAAAAAGACGTTTTACGTTTGGTTTGGAACTTTTAGTTTGAATCTCTTAAACCGCTTCGTGCTCTTGGAAAATGCAAACCACTGCGTCCTTCTACCATTCCCTCATGGGCAATGCGAGACGCAGCTAGTGAACTAGCTGAGCCTATATGTTTTCTATTGAATGAACTTACAAAAACAGAAACATTCCCGGCAGAGATCAAAAGAGCCGACAACACACCTTGATGAAAAAAAGAGGCCTTGATGATCCTCTAAACTATCGACCATTTTTTTAATACCCGCATTAGCAAAAGCTTTTGAATCTTTTATTAAACAACGAATTGATGAGTATGTACATAAGAATGCCTTGCTTTCCAAAACACAGTTTTGTTTCAGAAAAAAACTTTCTAAAACAAATGCGCAAGTTTATTTAACTGAAAATATACAATGCTACAATAACCGGAAAAAATTACTGCAGCAGAATTTTTAGATGTATCAAATGCTTTTGACTTCATTAATCACGAGCTCATGATTCAAAAGCTTCCATTGCTGGATTTTCGATAACAGTTCAAAATCTAATTTCCCGCTATCTTTCAAACAGAACACAAAGAGTCACAACCAATATTGCTAAATCAGGTTGAATTTAATGGGTTCAAGGATTTCCGCAAGTAACAGTTTTAGGTCTTCTCTTGCTCAATCTATATATTAATGAATTCAGCAACTTTTTGTCATGTGAAACAATTACAATACGCAGATGACACAGTTATATTAGGCTCTCTTGATAAAGTTCTCAAATGCAAAGACGTGCTTGAGAAGGCCATAGAAAAGTTAATACAATTCTTTAGAGTACATCAGCTCAAGATCAATCTGGATAAACCAGAGTTTAAAATTTTTGGTAGCATTGTATTTTTTCAATTAAATAAACGTGCGCATTTGTTTGCAGGGCTGCCAATTACTTTCATAGCATCATGAATAAAATGAAGCCTTCCTTCTCAAGCCCATGAGGGAATGGTAGAAGGACGCAGTACTTGGCAACATTTCAATTACTTATGAAAACTGCATTTTAAATTATCTGGGTGAAAAATTATTTTGTTCGCTCGTGTATATACAAACTTGCTGTTGGTTATTTGAAAACTGAGCTTGAGAAGGCAGGCTTCATTTTATTCATGATGCTACGAAAGTATTGGCTTCATTTTATTCATTTTATTCATGAATAAAAGGTTTCATTTTATTCATGATGCATTTGAGAATAACCAACAGCAAGTTTGTATATACACGAGCTAACTCATTAATTTTTCACCCAGACAATTTAAAATGCAGTTTGCATCAGTAATTGAAATGTTGCCAATTACTGCGTCCTTCTACCATTCCCTCATGGGCTTGAGAGGGCAGCCTTCATTTTATTCATGATGCTATGAAAGTAATTGGCAGCCCTGCGAACAAAAAGCAGCGAAATAGTTAGTTTAGCAGATTGATTCTGAGATCTGAGGATGAGTCAAACTTTTGTCTGCGAAAACAAGCTTTGATAGCCCAATTCGACTGCTTTTCTAGTGTAGTTATGAGAAATTGACTGATAGTTGCAAGTAATACAGAAGAATATTGAAAGTGACTGAAAACAAAAGTTCGAAATGATCCTTCTGTATACAGTGTGATTTAAATTCCTGAGTGCATATATGCATATAATGCCTTGGGCCAATCTTGACAAAAAGAACTTTTACTTGTTTCTGGTATTTGAGATCTCTGTCAACATAAACACCGAAGTATTTGATTTCTGATTCCAAACTCGAATTTGGTCTCCAACTTTAAATTTCATTTCGTCTTGAAGATTAGAGCTCGTTTATTTAACTGAAAAAATACAATGCTTTTGAAATAACCAACAGCAAGTTTGTATATACACGAGCGAACTCAATAATTTTTCACCCAGACAATTTGAAATGCAGTTTGCATAAGTAATTGAAATGTTGCCAAGTACTGCGTCCTTCTACCATTCCCTCATGGGCAATGCAAGACGCAGCTAGTGAACTAGCTGAGCCTATATGTTTTCTATTGAATGAACTTACAAAAACGGAAACATTCCCGGCATAGATCAAAAGAGCCGACAACACACCTTGATGAAAAAAAGAGGCCTTGATGATCCTCTAAACTATCGACCATTTTTTTAATACCCGCATTAGCAAAAGCTTTTGAATCTTTTATTAAACAACGAATTGATGAGTATGTACATAAGTATGCCTTGCTTTCCAAAACACAGTTTTGTTTCAGAAAAAACTTTCTACAACAAATGCGCACGTTTATTTAACTGAAAAAATACAATGCTACAATAACCTGAAAAAATTGCTGCAGCAGCATTTTTAGATTTATCAAATGCTTTTGACTCCATTAATCACGAGCTCATGATTCAAAAGCTTCCATTGCTGGATTTTCGATAACAGTTCAAAATCTAATTTATCGCTATCTTTCAAACAGAACACAAAGAGTCACAATCAATATTGCTAAATCAGGTTGAATTTAATGGGTTCAAAGAGTTCCGCAAGTAACAACTTTAGGTCTTCTCTTGCTCAATCTATATATTGATGAATTCAGCAACTTTTTGTCATGTGAAACAATTACAATACGCAGATGACACAGTTATATTAGGCTCTTTTGATAAAATTCTCAAATGCAAAGACGTGCTTGAGAAGGCCATAGAGAAGTTAATACAATTCTTTAGAGTACATCAGCTCAAGATCAATTTGGATAAACCAGAGTTTAAAATTTTTGGTAGCTCTTATCTTCAAGATGAAATGAAATTTAATGTTGGAGACTAAAATCGAGTTTGGAATCAGAAATCAAATATTTCGGTGTTTATGTTGACAGACATCTCAAATACAAGAAACAAGTAAAAGTTCTTTTTGTCAAGATTGGCCCAAGGCATTATATGCATATATTTACTCAGGAATATAAATCACACTGTATACAGAAGAATAATTTCGAACTTTTGTTCTCAGTCACTTTCAATATTCTTTTGTATTACTTGCAACTATCAGTCAATTTCTCATATATCTACACTAGAAAAGCAGTTGAATTGGGCTATCAAAGCTTTTTTTGCAGACAAAATTTTGACTCATCCTCAGATCTCAAAATCAATCTTGGTATACTAACTATTTCGCTGCTTTTTGTTTGCAGGGCTGCCAATTAATTTTATAGCATCATGAATAAAATGAAGCCTGCCTTCTCAAGCTCAGTTTTGAAATAACCCACAGCAAGTTTGTATATACCCGAGCGAACTCAATAATTTTTCACCCAGACAATTTAAAATGCAGTTTGCATGAAAGAAGTTTTATTAAGAGAGATATTCTGCCCGACTATTTTTTTCCGAGAGATTATTTTTTAATGTCATACAGTCTTGCAAAGAAAAAATATATGCAACTTTTTCCTAATGTAAACAGGAAGGACCCAAAGAACACCCAACTTGGTTCAATTACTTGGCAACATTTTAAGCTCAATTAAATTTCATTCTGTATTATATTGAATTTATGTTACTCTCGTCCCTCCCCACCATTACAAGTATTTATTCTATTTGGTCGATAGTTTAGTTATTATTAATTATTAGTTTTCTCTGTTTATAATTATTAAGTTTCTACACTGCCCATCTCTGTAAATTTTGCAACATTTAAATATATTAGGAGAATACAGTTTTCCTTTTTTAAATAAAAAAATAAGTCCGCCCACCTAAGTATCTCGATATTCTCTGAAGCCAACTTATGCAAAGCTAAGAAGCTAATACATACGAAACATGCTAAACAATTAACTTTAAGATCATTTTCAAAATAAGCGTCCAATCCTTAATTTTGGCTGACCCGAAGAGTCCAAATGGGGACCGCAGATGTGTGGTATATTAAAATTAAACGCTCTCTGTCTACATAAAACGGGGTTAGCAGCATCATTGGTAAACTAGAAAGTGAGGCAGCCATACCACTGGACACAGCTATCCATGCCTACCGTGGATCAATCACCAAAGAGAAAAAAATTGTGAATAATTATGACTGCAAAAAATTTAAAACTTTAATTCTTCAACAGGGAACAAATATGGCTTCGAAATTACAAAACAGCAGCAGTAAGATATTAGATGACATGCTCAGTTTTATTGATGTATTGATGCCTGTTAAAATGAGTTCCAACCTGATGTTTTTGTAGTCACGGAAGTAGTACCGATCAAAGAAAACGACTTCAATTGATTAAAAAAAAATTATATGATAAGGCTTATGCTGCAATTAAAGAAAGATTGGAATCTCTTGGTGAAAATTTTGTGTTGATCAAGATGAATGAATTGAAACGCTCAATTCTCTCCTTCAACACAAAGATCAACCATTATAATTTCTTCTATCACGGCATGGTACATTTGAATTTCAATCATGATATTCCTTTCCTTAAAAATCATCTTCTACTGATTTTAATTCAAACATCTACTGGAATTTGTGACAGTAATAAATTTACCAACCGGAGCTATAAACTCAATAATCAATTTCAAAAATTTTAAGAGCAGTACTAGTCTAACGCAAGTGCAAATCCTAAGTTTAAACTGAATGTTATTATTACCGTAACCAACCATAGGGATAAATTTATAAAATGCCGATTCAGTCGTAAATTTTTGTTGTAATGAATAAATTTTGGTCTCAACTGTTTGATAGCTTGAATTTTCCGAAGGCGATAAGTTTATTAATTTTAGGAATAATGTTTTTGAGTTCTCAAGTGACTTCCTCTTTGCCATGTCTCATAACTCAATAACAATTCCTACTCAAATCTGGACAGAGACCAGGTCCTGGAGCAAGAAGCATGCTTTAATATCAGAGGTTTTTTTTGTATAAATCAAATTATTTCTTTGGTTATACTTTTAATTGTATCTGGTTATTTCTTTTGAGGTCCAGAGATATTGAAACCAACCCTGTGCCAACTCAATCAATGAAACACAATTTCCTTGAAGGCCAAACTTATTCAGACAAATAAATGTTTCTTCATTTAAATGTACGGAGCATAAAAAGAAGACAACTTCAAATAAAAAACCTAATGAGTGTTCTTGGCGCTCATTGCAACTATGGTCTATCTGAAACATGGCTAGAACTACGCGTTGATCTAGCTTTTAAAGATGCTCTTTATGATACTCTGTGGGTCGAAAAAACTTGCCTAATGATTTAAAAAATTTACCTAATAAACCTTTCTTGTAATCTAGAGTTAAGGATGAATCGAACTCACTTGTAGATTACCTTATTATTGACGGAAACGAACCCTTTCTTTATACTGAATTTTTTTGACTCAACAATACAAACAGTTCATTTTGCACAATTATCATTCTTGCCAGAAACTTAGCAAGAACAAAGTAATTAAAAACCAAATTTATGATAAATCAAATTACAGCCCAGCCCAAAAGATTTTAAACAATCTATCGAACAGTTAAATTGGTAGACATTTTACAGTTTTGCAGTCCCATGTGAAATGCTACAGTCATTTGAGTAAAAATTTGAATAGAAAACACTCGTTCATGAGCAAATCAAATCAATTTTTATTAGAAACAAAAAATCACAGTTTTCCCTTGCCAATCAAAAGTTTCATGTAAAAAAATATACATAGAGACCAATACCTCGATTCGTAATCTTTCTACGAGTTTTCAAATATAAAGCCGAAGTGTGCCCTGGCCTATGAAAAAAAGATTTTGAGAACATTCATGATCAGTTAATTGAAAACTCAACCTCAGAGCGCAAGAAATGGAATTTGATCAATGAATTAAACAATTCCGTGACAACGACAACTACGGTTTAGTCTTTAAAAATTTTTTCAATGAAATTATTATAAAAAACAACTAAAAAAGTCAGCTTACTTATTCTAAAATTCAGTAAATTAGGAGAATTTTCAAAAGTAGGATTTATACTGTAGACATGCCCATGGTGAGGCAAAAAAAGTCGTTTTCCGTTTGAATTGGTTCTTTTAGTTTCAATGTCCTAAAGCGCTTCGTGCTCTTGGAAAATCCAAACCACTGCGTCCTTCTACCATTCCCTCATGGGCAATGCGAGACGCAACTAGTGAACTAGCTGAGCCTATATGTTTTCTATTGAATGAACTTACATAAACAAAAACATTCCCGGTTGAGATCAAAAGAGTCGACAACAAACCACTTTTAAAAGAAGAGGCCTTGATGATCCTCTAAACTATCGACCATTTTTTTAACACCAGCATTAGCAAAAGCTTTTGAATCTTTTATTAAACAACAAATTGATGAATATGTACATAAGAATGCCTTGCTTTCCAAAGCACAGTTTTGTTTCAGAAAAAACTTTCTACAACAAATGCGCACGTTTATTTAACTGAAAAAATACAATGAAACAAAAACCGGAAAAGATTACTGCAGCAGCATTTTTAGATGTATCAAATTCTTTTGACTCCATTAATCACGAGCACATGATTCAAATGCTTCCATTGCTGGATTTTCGATAACAGTTCAAAATCTAACTGCTCGCTAACTTTCAAACAGAACACACAGAGTCACAATCAATATTGCTAAATCAGGTTGAGTTTAATGGGCTCAAGGATTTCCGCAGTTAACAGTTTTAGGTCTTCTCTTGCTCAATCTATATATTAATGAATTCAGCAACTTTTTGTCATGTGAAACAATACAATACGCAGATGACACAGTTATATTAGGTTCTCTTGATAAAGTTCTCAAATTGAAAGACGTGCTTGAGAAGGCCATAGAAAAGTTAATACAATTCTTTAGAGTACATCAGCTCAAGATCAATTTGGATAAACCAGAGTTTAAAATTTTTGGTAGCTCTAATCTTCAAGACGAAATGAAAATTAAAGTTGGAGACCAAATTCGAGTTTGGAATCAGAAATCAAATACTTCGGTGTTTATGTTGACAGAGATCTCAAATACCAGAAACAAGTAAAAGTTCTTTTTGTCAAGATTGGCCCAAGGCATTATATGCATATATGCACTCAGGAATATAAATCACACTGTATACAGAAGGATCATTTCGAACTTTTGTTTTCAGTCACTTTCAATATTCTTCTGTATTACTTGCAACTATCAGTCAATTTCTCATAACTACACTAGAAAAGCAGTCGAATTGGGCTATCAAAGCTTGTTTTCGCAGACAAAAGTTTGACTCATCCTCAGATCTCAGAATCAATCTGGTAAACTAACTATTTCGCTGCTTTTTGTTTGCAGGGCTGCCAATTACTTTCATAGCATCATGAATAAAATGAAGCCTTCTCAAGCTCAGTTTTGAAATAACCAACAGCACATTTGTATAAACACGAGCGAACTCAAAAATTTTCACCCAGACAAGTTAAAATGCAATTTGCATGAAAGAAGTTTTATTAAGAGAGATATTCTGCCGCACTATTCTTTTCCTAGAGATTATTTTTTAATGTCATACAGTCTTGCAAAGAAAAAATATAAGCGGTTTTTTCCTAATGAAAACAAGAAGGACCCAAAGAACACCCAACTTGGTTCAATTACTTGGAAACATTTTAAGCTCAATTAAATTTTGTTCTGTATTGTATTGAATTTATGTTACCCTCATCCCTCTCCACCATTACAAGTAATTTTTCTATTTGGTCGGTAGTTTAGTTACTATTAATTAATAGTCTTCTCTGTTTATAATTATTAAGTTTCTACACTGTCCATCTCTGTAAATTTTACTATGACTGCAACATTTAAATATATTAGGAGAATACAGTTTTCGCTTTTTAATTAAAAAAATAAGTCCGCCCACCTAAGTATCTCGATATTCTCTAAAGCCAATTTATGCAAAGCTAAGAAGCTAATTCATGCGAAACTTGCAAAAAAAAGTTTACAATTAACTTTAACATCGTTTTCTAAATAAGCGTGCAATCCCAAGTTTTGGCTAACCCGAAGAGTCAAAATGTGGACCGCAGATATGTGGTATATTAAAATTAAACGCTCTCTGTCTACATAATACGGGAATTTGAGAACCAATCAAGGTTTGTTTACATTATCCAATTTTCAATGAAATTTTTTAACCTCTACCGAAATGAAGATTATTCAGTTTTTCGGATTTCAGTTTTTTGTATGATGAATAAAGTGACGCCTGCCTTCTCAAGCTCAGTTTTGAAATAACCAACAGCAAGTTTGTATTTACACGAGCGAACTCAATAATTTTTCACCCAGACAATTTAAAATGCAAATTGCATGAAAGAAGTTTTATTAAGAGAGATATTCTGCCGCACTATTCTTTTCCGAGAGATTATTTTTTAATGTCATACAGTATTGCTAAGAAAAAATATATGCAGTTTTTTTCTTATGAAAACAAGAAGGACCCAAAGAACACCCAACTTGGTTCAATTACTTGGAAACATTTTAAGCTCAATTAAATTTTATTCTGTATTGTATTGAATTTATGTTACTCTCGTCCCTCCCCACCATTACAAGTAATTTTTCTATTTGGTCGATAGTTTAGTTATTACTAATTATTAGTTTTCTCTGTTTATAATTATTAATGTTCTACACTGCCAATCTTTGTAAATTTTACCATGACTGCAACATTTACATATATTAGGAGTATACAGTTTTCCTTTTTTAAATAAAAGAATAAGTCCGCCCACCTAAGTATCTTGATATTCTCTGAAGCCAATTTATTCAAAGCTAAGAAGCTAATTCATACGAAACATGCAAAACAAAAGTTTACAATTAACTTTAAAATCGTTTTCTAAATAAGCGACCAATCCCAAATTTTGTCTAACTCAAAGAGTCAAAATGTGGACCGCAGATATGTGGTGTATTAAAATTAAACGCTCTCTGTCTACATAATACGGGAATTTGTAGAACCAATCAAGGTTTCTTTACATTATCCAATTTTCAATAAAATTTTTTAACCTCTGCCGAAAGGAAGATTACTCAATTTTTTGGATTTCAATTTTTTGTATGATGAATAAAGTGAAGCCTGCCTTCTCAAGCTCAGTTTTGAAATAACCAACACGAGCGAACTCAATAATTTTTCACCCAGACAATTTAAAATGCAGTTTGCATGAAAGAAGTTTTTTTAAGAGAGATATTCTGCCTCACTATTCTTTTCCGAGAGATTATTCTTTAATGTCATACAGTCTTGCAAAGAAAAAATATGAGCGGTTTTTTCCTATTGAAAACAAGAAGGACTCAAAGAACACCCAACTTGGTTCAATTACTTGGAAACATTTTAAGCTCAATTAAATTTTATTCTGTATTGTATTGAATTTATGTTACTCTCGTCCCTCCCAACCATTACAAGTAATTTTTCTATTTGGTCGATAGTTTAGTTATTACTAATTATTAGTTTTCTCTGTTTATAATTATTAATGTTCTACACTGCCAATCTTTGTAAATTTTACCATGACTGCAACATTTACATATATTAGGAGAATACAGTTTTCCTTTTTTAAATAAAAGAATAAGTCCGCCCACCTAAGTATCTTGATATTCTCTGAAGCCAATTTATTCAAAGCTAAGAACTAATTCATACGAAACATGCAAAACAAAAGTTTACAATTAACTTTAAAATCATTTTCTAAATAAGCGTCCAATCCCAAATTTTGGCTAACCCGAAGAGTCAAAATGTGGACCGCAGGTATGTGGTATATTAAAATTAAACGCTCTCTGTCTACATAATACGGGAATTTGTAGAACCAATCAAGGTTTGTTTACATTATACAATTTTCAATGAAACTTTTTAACCTCTGCCGAAATGAAGATTATTCAATTTTTCGGATTTCAGTTTTTTGTATGATTTCTGTGTGTTTTCAAGGAAATATCGGAACATATTTGATCGTTTTTTGATTATTTATAAATCATATTTGATTTGATGTGCTTACTAATAATCATTTTTGTAAAATAGTGAAATCAAAGAATGTTGTGTTGGGTGACGGGGGAATCAGCAGAACATAGATATTAACCAGTATTATACGACTTATCAGATCTCACTGAACATGCCAAAATGTGCTTTCGAGCGGTTAATGAACAACTATTAATGATGCGTGCACTTTTTCATACAAGTGGGTCAAGTTTTTGCTTTAAAATTGTCAAGATTCCCTCAATTAGCTTAAATCTGCAAAAAAATCCAAAAAACGATGAGTGTGTCGTTATGATCAAAGAAAACCAAGACGCGCTCAGCGCTGCCCTTCTATGAGCTTACGCAATTAAATCTCCAGTAAAAAACAATTTATGATTTTAGAATGCAGTTTTATAGACTATTTTGGTTATAATTTGAATATATATATATATATATATATATATATATATATATATATATATATATATATATATATATATATATGGAATGGTTGGGGACTTTATAGGAATGGTTGGAACTGATTAATCAATACGAAGTCAAGAAAACTATTGAGAAGGAAATTTGTTTTCATCGGATATTGCACAAGTTAACCCCTACATGCAGGTTCCTCTTTTCCCTAGATATATGAGAATATACTTATATTTATCATAACACAACATTTTCAACATTACAATCCAGTAAAAAATCCTTAATTATTTGAAAATTACGTGAGTCTTTGTTTAAGGTTCCAAGTAACATTTCAAGATGGATCAGTTGAACAGAAGACAGACTGTGTGGTATTGCAAGCTAAATTCAACTTGGTAGGAATGGTTCTCTTGCTTAGAAGCAAATCCTCGCAATCTAATTGGTTGGGAAATGTTCAAATGAGTCTGTTAGAACATAGCACATCTTTGAGGAACCCAGCTGGGAAAGTTGAGGTTCGTATTTGCTCAGTTATTTTAAAATATCGTGCAACTGCGTCTATGCAAGTGAAAAAAATTAGTCTTACACCTACGCTGCCTAGGGAACCGAAGGGTCATATTAGTTTATGATCCAAATTGAC
>NC_134478.1:47406232-47504528 GCF_964194025.1 Convolutriloba macropyga
CAAAATTATTTATTATTATTATTATTTTTATTATTATTATTATTATTATTATTATCATTATTATTATTATTATTATTATTGTTATTATTATTATTATTATTATTATTCAACAAGAATCGTGCTCGAAGAATAGGAAAATTAAGGAGATAATTTGCAAAACAAAATCAGTAACTTGATGCATTTTTATTTGCTTTGGGGAAAAATGAATGCAGAAAGTTTTTACAGCATTGCAGAACGAGTTCAGTATCTCGATGCAACATGAACCTTGCTCGAAGAATAGTCCAATTATGGAGAAATTTTGCAAAACAAGTTCAGTAACTTGATGCTAAATTATTTTTCCTGGCGAAAAATGCACGCAGAAAATTTTTACAGCATTGCAGAACGGGTTCAGTAACTCGATGCAACATGAACCTTGCTCGAAGAATAGGCAAAATATGGAGAAAATTTGCAAAACAAGTTCAGTAACTTGAAGCTATTTTATTTGTCCTGGCGAAAAATGCACGCAGAAAATTTTTACAGCATTGCAGAACGAGTTCAGTAACTCGATGTAACATGAACCTTGCTCGAAGAATAGACCAATTATGGAAAAATTTTGCAAAACAAGTTCAGTTACTTGATGCTATATTATTTGTCCTGGCGAAAAATGCACGCAGAAAATTTTTACAGCATTGCAGAACAAGTTCAGTAACTCGATGCAACATAAACCTTGCTCGAAGAATAGGCAAAATATGGAGAAAATTTGCAAAACAAGTTCAGTAACTTGATGCTATTTTATTTGTACTGGGGGAATTAATGCACGCAGAAAATTTTTATATCATTGCAGAACGAGTTCAGTAGTTCAGTAACTCGATGCAACATGAACCTTGCTCGAAGAATAGTCCAATTATGGAGAAATTTTGCAAACAAGTTCAGTAACTTGATGCTATATTATTTGTCCTGGGGAAAAATGCACGCAGAAAATTTTTACAGCATTGCAGAACGAGTTCAGTAACTCGATGCAACATAAACCTTGCTCGAAGAATAGGCAAATTATGGAGAAAATTAGCAAAATAAGTTCAGTAACTTGATGCGTTTTCATTTGTATTGGGGAAAAATGCACGCAGAAAATTTTTACAGCATTGCAGAACGAGTTCAGTAACTCGATGCAACATGAACCTTGCTCGAAGAATAGTCCAATTATGGAGAAATTTTGCAAAACAAGTTCAGTAACTTGATGCTAAATTATTTGTCCTGGCGAAAAATGCACGCAGAAAGTTTTTACAGCATTGCAGAACGAGTTCAGTAACTCGAAGCAACATGAACCTTGCTCGAAGAATAGGCAAAAAATGGAGAACATTTGCAAAACAAGTTCAGTAACTTGATACTATTTTATTTGTCCTGGGGGAAAAATGCCCGCAGAAAGTTTTTACAGCATTGCAGAACGAGTTCAGTAACTCAATGCAACATGAACCTTGCTCGAAGAATAGTCCAATTATGCAGAAATTTTGCAAAACAAGTCCAGTAACTTGATGCTATATTATTTGTCCTGGGGAAAAATGCACGCAGAAAATTTTTACAGCTTTGCAGAACGAGTTCAGTAACTCGATGCAACATGAACCTTGCTCGAAGAATAGGCAAAATATGGAGAAAATTTGCAAAACAAGTTCAGTAACTTGATGCTATTTTATTTGTCCTGGGGGAAAAATGCACGCAGAAAGTTTTTGCAGCATTGCAGAACGAGTTCAGTAACTCGATGCAACATGAACCTTGCTCGAAGAATAGTCCAATTATGGAGAAATTTTGCAAAACAAGTTCAGTAACTTCATGCTATATTATTTGTCCTGGGGAAAAATGCACGCAGAAAATTTTTACAGCATTGCAGAACGAGTTCAGAAACTCGATGCAACATGAACCTTGCTCGAAGAATAGGCAAAATATGGAGAAAATTTGCAAAACAAGTTCAGTAACTTGATGCTATTTTATTTGTCCTGGGGGAAAAATGCACGCAGAAAGTTTTTACAGCATTGCAGAACGAGTTCAGTAACTCGATGCAACATAAACCTTGCTCGAAGAAGAGGCAAATTATGGAGAAAATTAGCAAAACAAGTTCAGTAACTTGATGCGTTTTCATTTGTATTGGGGAAAAATGCACGCAGAAAATTGTTTTACAGCATTGCAGAACAAGTTCAGTAACTCGATGCAACATGAACCTTGCTCGAAGAATAGTCCAATTATGGAGAAATTTTGCAAAACAAGTTCAGTAACTTGATGCTATTTAATTTGTCCTGGGGGAAAAATGCACGCAGAAAGTTTTTACAGCATTGCAGAACGAGTTCAGTAACTCGATGCAACATAAACCTTGCTCGAAGAAGAGGCAAATTATGGAGAAAATTAGCAAAACAAGTTCAGTAACTTGATGCGTTTTCATTTGTATTGGGGAAAAATGAACGCAGAAAATTGTTTTACAGCATTGCAGAACGAGTTCAGTAACTCGATGTAACATGAACCTTGATCGAAGAATAGGCAAAATATGGAGAAAATTTGCAAAACAAGTTCAGTAACTTGATGCTATTTTATTTGTCCTGGGGGAAAAATGCACGCAGAAAGTTTTTACAGCATTGCAGAACGAGTTCAGTAACCCGATGCAACATGAACCTTGCTCGAAGAATAGTCCAATTATGGAGAAATTTTGCAAAACAAGTTCCGTAACTTGATGCTATATTATTTGTCCTGGGGAAAAATGCACGCAGAAAAATTTTACAGCATTGCAGAACGAGTTCACTAACTCGATGCAACATGAATCTTGCTCGAAGAATAGGCAAAATATGGAGAAATTTTGCAAAACAAGTTCAGTAACTTGATGCTATTTTATTTGTCCTGGGGGAAAAATGCACGCAGAAAGTTTTTACAGCATTGCAGAACGAGTTCAGTAACTCGATGCAACATGAACCTTGCTCGAAGAATAGGCAAATTATGGAGAAATTTTGCAAAACAAGTTCAGTAACTTGATGCTATTTTATTTGTGCTGGGGAAAATGCGCGCAGAAAGTTTTTACAGCATTGCAGAACGAGTTCAGTAACTCGATGCAACATGAACCTTGCTCGAAGAATAGGCAAAATATGGAGAAAATTTGCAAAACAAGTTCAGTAACTTGATGCTATTTTATTTGTGCTGGGGAAAATGCACGCAGAAAATTTTTACAGCATTGCAGAACGAGTTCAGAAACTCGATGCAACATGAACCTTGCTCGAAGAATAGGCAAAATATGGAGAAAATTTGCAAAACAAGTTCAGTAACTTGATGCTATTTTATTTGTCCTGGGGGAAAAATGCACGCAGAAAGTTTTTACAGCATTGCAGAACGAGTTCAGTAACTCGATGCAACATAAACCTTGCTCGAAGAAGAGGCAAATTATGGAGAAAATTAGCAAAACAAGTTCAGTAACTTGATGCGTTTTCATTTGTATTGGGGAAAAATGCACGCAGAAAATTGTTTTACAGCATTGCAGAACAAGTTCAGTAACTCGATGCAACATGAACCTTGCTCGAAGAATAGTCCAATTATGGAGAAATTTTGCAAAACAAGTTCAGTAACTTGATGCTATTTAATTTGTCCTGGGGGAAAAATGCACGCAGAAAGTTTTTACAGCATTGCAGAACGAGTTCAGTAACTCGATGCAACATAAACCTTGCTCGAAGAAGAGGCAAATTATGGAGAAAATTAGCAAAACAAGTTCAGTAACTTGATGCGTTTTCATTTGTATTGGGGAAAAATGAACGCAGAAAATTGTTTTACAGCATTGCAGAACGAGTTCAGTAACTCGATGTAACATGAACCTTGATCGAAGAATAGGCAAAATATGGAGAAAATTTGCAAAACAAGTTCAGTAACTTGATGCTATTTTATTTGTCCTGGGGGAAAAATGCACGCAGAAAGTTTTTACAGCATTGCAGAACGAGTTCAGTAACCCGATGCAACATGAACCTTGCTCGAAGAATAGTCCAATTATGGAGAAATTTTGCAAAACAAGTTCCGTAACTTGATGCTATATTATTTGTCCTGGGGAAAAATGCACGCAGAAAAATTTTACAGCATTGCAGAACGAGTTCACTAACTCGATGCAACATGAATCTTGCTCGAAGAATAGGCAAAATATGGAGAAATTTTGCAAAACAAGTTCAGTAACTTGATGCTATTTTATTTGTCCTGGGGGAAAAATGCACGCAGAAAGTTTTTACAGCATTGCAGAACGAGTTCAGTAACTCGATGCAACATGAACCTTGCTCGAAGAATAGGCAAATTATGGAGAAATTTTGCAAAACAAGTTCAGTAACTTGATGCTATTTTATTTGTGCTGGGGAAAATGCGCGCAGAAAGTTTTTACAGCATTGCAGAACGAGTTCAGTAACTCGATGCAACATGAACCTTGCTCGAAGAATAGGCAAAATATGGAGAAAATTTGCAAAACAAGTTCAGTAACTTGATGCTATTTTATTTGTCCTGGGGGAAAAATGCACGCAGAAAGTTTTTACAGCATTGCAGAACGAGTTCACTAACTCGATGCAACATGAATCTTGCTCGAAGAATAGGCAAAATATGGAGAAATTTTGCAAAACAAGTTCAGTAACTTGATGCTATTTTATTTGTCCTGGGGGAAAAATGCACGCAGAAAGTTTTTACAGCATTGCAGAACGAGTTCAGTAACTCGATGCAACATGAACCTTGCTCGAAGAATAGGCAAATTATGGAGAAATTTTGCAAAACAAGTTCAGTAACTTGATGCTATTTTATTCGTGCTGGGGAAAATGCGCGCAGAAAGTTTTTACAGCATTGCAGAACGAGTTCAGTAACTCGATGCAACATGAACCTTGCTCGAAGAATAGGCAAAATATGGAGAAAATTTGCAAAAACTAGTTCAGTAACTTGATGCTCTTTTATTTGTCCTGGGGGAAAAATATACGCAGAAAGTTTTTACAGCATTGCAGAACGATTTCAGTAACTCGATGCAACATGAACCTTGCTCGAAGAATAGGCAAAATATGGAGAAAATTTGCAAAACAAGTTCAGTAACTTGATGCTATTTTATTCGTGCTGGGGAAAATGCGCGCAGAAAGTTTTTACAGCATTGCAGAACGAGTTCAGTAACTCGATGCAACATGAACCTTGCTCGAAGAATAGGCAAAATATGGAGAAAATTTGCAAAAACAAGTTCAGTAACTTGATGCTCTTTTATTTGTCCTGGGGGAAAAATATACGCAGAAAGTTTTTACAGCATTGCAGAACGAGTTCAGTAACTCGATGCAACATGAACCTTGCTCGAAGAATAGGCAAAATATGGAGAAAATTTGCAAAACAAGTTCAGTAACTTGATGCTATTTTATTTGTCCTGGGGGAAAAATGCACGCAGAAAGTTTTTACAGCATTGCAGAACGAGTTCAGTAACTCGATGCAACATGAACCTTGCTCGAAGAATAGGCAAAATATGGAGAAAATTTGCAAAACAAGTTCAGTAACTTGATGCTATTTTATTTGTCCTGGGGGAAAAATGCACGCAGAAAGTTTTTACAGCATTGCAGAACGAGTTCACTAACTCGATGCAACATGAATCTTGCTCGAAGAATAGGCAAAATATGGAGAAATTTTGCAAAACAAGTTCAGTAACTTGATGCTATTTTATTTGTCCTGGGGGAAAAATGCACGCAGAAAGTTTTTACAGCATTGCAGAACGAGTTCAGTAACTCGATGCAACATGAACCTTGCTCGAAGAATAGGCAAATTATGGAGAAATTTTGCAAAACAAGTTCAGTAACTTGATGCTATTTTATTCGTGCTGGGGAAAATGCGCGCAGAAAGTTTTTACAGCATTGCAGAACGAGTTCAGTAACTCGATGCAACATGAACCTTGCTCGAAGAATAGGCAAAATATGAAGAAAATTTGCAAAACAAGTTCAGTAACTTGATGCTATTTTATTTGTCCTGGGGGAAAAATGCACGCAGAAAGTTTTTACAGCATTGCAGAACGAGTTCACTAACTCGATGCAACATGAATCTTGCTCGAAGAATAGGCAAAATATGGAGAAATTTTGCAAAACAAGTTCAGTAACTTGATGCTATTTTATTTGTCCTGGGGGAAAAATGCACGCAGAAAGTTTTTACAGCATTGCAGAACGAGTTCAGTAACTCGATGCAACATGAACCTTGCTCGAAGAATAGGCAAATTATGGAGAAATTTTGCAAAACAAGTTCAGTAACTTGATGCTATTTTATTCGTGCTGGGGAAAATGCGCGCAGAAAGTTTTTACAGCATTGCAGAACGAGTTCAGTAACTCGATGCAACATGAACCTTGCTCGAAGAATAGGCAAAATATGGAGAAAATTTGCAAAAACAAGTTCAGTAACTTGATGCTCTTTTATTTGTCCTGGGGGAAAAATATACGCAGAAAGTTTTTACAGCATTGCAGAACGATTTCAGTAACTCGATGCAACATGAACCTTGCTCGAAGAATAGTCCAATTATGGAGAAATTTTGCAAAACATGTTCCGTAACTTGATGCTATATTATTTGTCCTGGGGAAAAATGCACGCAGAAAATTTTTACAGCATTGCAGAACGAGTTCAGTAACTCGATGCAACATGAACCTTGCTCGAAGAATAGGCAAAATATGGAGAAATTTTGCAAAACAGGTTCAGTAGCTTGATGCTATTTTATTTGTCCTGGGGGAAAAATGCACGCAGAAAGTTTTTACAGCATTGCAGAACGAGTTCAATAACTCGATGCAACATGAACCTTGCTCGAAGAATAGACAAGTTATGGAGAAATTTTGCAAAACAAGTTCAGTAACTTGATGCTACTTTATTTGTGCTGGGGAAAAATGCGCGCAGAAAGTTTTTACAGCATTGCAGAACGAGTTCACTAACTCGATGCAACATGAACCTTGCTCGAAGAATAGGCAAAATATGGAGAAAATTTGCAAAACAAGTTCAGTAACTTGATGCTATTTTATTTGTCCTGGGGTAAAAATGCACGCAGAAAGTTTTTACAGCATGGCAGAACGAGTTCAGTAACTTGATGCAACATGAACCTTGCTCGAAGAATAGTCCAATTATGGAGAAATTTTGCAAAACAAGTTCCGTAACTTGATGCTATATTATTTGTCCTGGGGAAAAATGCACGCAGAAAATTTTTACAGCATTGCAGAACGAGTTCAGTAACTCGATGCAACATGAACCTTGCTCGAAGAATAGGCAAAATATGGAGAGATTTTGCAAAACAAGTTCAGTAACTTGATGCTATTTTATTTGTCCTGGGGGAAAAATGCACGCAGAAAGTTTTTAAAGCATTGCAGAACGAGTTCAGTAACTCGATGCAACATGAACCTTGCTCGAAGAATAGGCAAAATATGGAGAAAATTTGCAAAACAAGTTCAGTAACTTGATGCTATTTTATTTGTCCTGGGGAAAAATGCACACAGAAAGTTTTTACAGCATTGCAGAACGAGTTCAGTAGCTCAATGCAACATGAACCTTGCTCGATGAATAGTCCAACTTTGGAGAAATTTTGCAAAACAAGTTCAGTAACTTGATGCTATTTTATTTGTGCTGGGGAAAAATGCACGCAGAAAGTTTTTACAGCACTGCAGAACGAGTTCAGTAACTCGATGCAACATGAACCTTGCTCGAAGAATAGGCAAAATATGGAGAAATTTTGCAAAACAAGTTCAGTAACTTGATGGTATTTTATTTGTGCTGGGAAAAAATGCACACAGAAATTTTTTACAGCATTGCAGAACGAGTTCAGTAACTCGATGCAACAAGAACCCTGCTCGAGGAATAGTCCAATTATGGAGAAATTTTGCAAAACAAGTTCGGTAACTTGATGCTATTTTATTTGTGCTGGGGAAAAATGCGCGCAGAAAGTTTTTACAGCATTGCAGAACGAGTTCATTAACTGGATGCAACATGAACCTTGCTCGAAGAATAGGCAAAATATGGAGAAATTTTGCAAAACAAGTTCAGTATCTTGATGCTATTTTATTTGTGCTGGGAAAAAATGCACGCAGAAAGTTTTTACAGCATTGCAGAACGAGTTCAGTAACTCGATGCAACAAGAACCTTGCTCGAGGAATAGTCCAATTATGGAGAAATTTTGCAAAACAAGTTCAGTAACTTGATGCTATATTATTTGTCCTGGGGAAAAATGCACGCAGAAAATTTTTACAGCATTGCAGAACGAGTTCAGTAACTCGATGCAACATGAACCTTGCTCGAAGAATAGGCAAATTATGGAGAAATTTTGGAAAACAAGTCCAGTAACTTGATGCGTTTTTATTTTTCCTGGGAAAGAACACAGACCCTTACACTGCTCTTGAATAATAAAGAATCAAACAAAACATTAACTGGTTTTCTGAAGTAAAAAAGAACAACGATAGAACAACGAGATTGATTTAAATTCTCAGAAGTATTTAGTTTCACAAGTCTTATCATACAAGGGTTCGTGTTATGAATGCTCAAATTTTGAGTTCAGTTTGACGATAAAATATTCATTCAAAATTTCGGGCGTCTCGCCAGAAAAGTCGGCAAGGAAAAACACTTTGACAAGAGATTCAATGGCAACGGCTTCTTCATTCGGAGTCCAACTTACACGGTAGAAATATCCTTTGATAGGGCCTATTTTTCCGTGCAGTTTCCGTGCTTAGACCTTTTGAACGATATTGAATCGAAATATACATTGTTGAAGACTTGTCGATTGTAAAACGTCGCCTTGGGGTATCGCATTTGCGCTTTCCTGAGCGCTTCTGTCTCCAAAAAATCTTCGCTAAAATTCTCATTAGTTGTATCAGAAATTCCGGATAGTTTAAAAAAAATTGAGCGAAGTTTGGGTCACGAATTTCAGTATCCGCAAGTTTGTGGCGTTGTAGCATTCTACGGCAGATAACTTCGCACTCTGAGTGAGATCCGCTGTATACATCACTGAGAGTTCTATTGGCTGCTTCAAAACTCATTGCTGAGTAGCAGTAAAGCAAGCGGGCCGAATCGAGCTACCTGATCAGCAAGGTGCCTCAAGCAGTGCACGTTGATAGTCTCGATGCGCTCATTTCCATCATGAATTGAAACAATGTCCTGGCAAAAGTTATTGAGAAGTTTCTCCGCCATTTTTACGTTTGAAACGTAGCTCGATTCAAAAGTAAGCCGAACACCAAAGACTAAATTGTTCAAATGTGATAATAGGTCTGATGTTAAACGATTCAAAAACCAAATTGGACTGAGATAGAAAAGCCAATTGTACAATTCATTTGCCTTAAATTGGGAAATTTTGTCTAAAGGGCGGATTTTTCTCGAGTACGCAATCGTTTCTCGTGAACAGCGTAAACCCGCAATTGTAATGTTAATTTTAATTTTTTCCTCCGAAGAGAGTTTTGTGAAACATAACTTTAGTAAGTCATTGAAAACACCTATAAGGACGCAGTGCATGTAGTCGACTGGCGCTGCTAGTGGTAACCCTTCTATCAAAACTGAAAAAGGGCTCCTACCCTTTACGCCAACTACATTTACTAGCTTGCCAGCTTCAAAATTTTCAGCCAATTCCACAAACTCATCGTTAAGACTTGGATCGTGGATTTTTCCTATTTGATCAAATGGATAGTAGGCATGGGTTATTCCAATAGTTTTTCCTTGAGCAGTACAGTAGTGGCATCCATAGTATCCGTTAAATTTAAACATGTTAAGCATATGGCTTTTGGCGCCTAAGTCTGATACAAGAAGTATGAATTTAAAATTAACTTGGATTGTTTCACCATCATTGCATTTTATAGGCACACCTGAGATAATCTCACTTTTTAACAGAGGAATTAACTCATTCCAATGAGGATGGTCATCACCAACATAGAGCGCTGCTAAAACAATGTTGTTTCGTGACATTCTTAGTTGAGGTGGTAAATTGGCAATCTGAACACAAACTGGCCAAAGTTCTTTCTTGAAAGTAGATTTCTTGATATTTACTCCATCGGAAGAAGGAAGAAGACTAATATAAAGAGGTCTTTGAGTTTTCTCGATAAAAAGGCAGAGTTCCGCGTTGAAATCAGAATATATTTTCTGTCTACGCTCCTCAGTGTAAGAAAAAATTGAGGCTAAATGACGCTGAACAACGTTTCGTAACTGATAGCGAAAATTGGGCACACAAAAAGATTGATTTGATGAATTACACAAGAAGGACATTTCTTCTTCAAAAGTTTTTTTCATTTTCTTAATGTGAGAATAGGCAGAAGGAAACTTGTTGTCTTGTGGTAGCAAAATTTTTATGAGCGAATGAACAGCTGTTGAGCATTCATCTGAAAAGTTGAATCGAGAGCATAGCATATCGATAAGTACAGTAGCGTCGTCAACAGATATTTGACTGCCCTCAAACAACTAGTCAGAAAAATGATTTAAAGAACTGTCAGAACTAATTGGTTCGCTCGGAGAACTTCCTAGCGAGACTTTTCGAGCCGGGGACGCCCGAGTTGACGTCTCCTCGTTACCATTTGGAACTACCGCTAGAGTTTTTTCATTATACGAATCATTTTTCTCAGCCTCAGAGTCCGATGTTGAAGCAAATTCAGAGCCCGATGTACTTAATTCAAGAGGTGAATCCTCGTCCGAATCAGACCCAAAAATATAATTTGAGCCGGACTGAAGATATTGGCTTGTCGTCCTCTGACTTATTTGATTAGAGAAATAGGCATAAGAAACCGGCGAAGCGACGTCACTTTGCGGACTGCTAGCAACTTCGTTGAACAGCTCAATAAGTTAATTCGTTTTGGAAGCTCAAACGTAGAACTGATTATTGGACTGATTCGTTCGAGCTCCTCAATCACGTTTTCGAAAACATCTTCTAAACAATCTTGAAGCAGCAGATCAAACAAAAAACTGTTCTCAATGTCCTCTTTTCTCTTTAAATCACATGTTCTACATCTACAAGCGTTGGCCTCAAAGAATTCGGGTCCATATTTTACGAATAATTCATCGCCTGGGTTCACCCGTCGTCTCACGCGCAGCTGTACAATACCAGAGTCACTGGAATAATCGTACTCGCAATTGGGTTCGCAATCCGAGTTAAGAAAACGAAGTGGTCCCAAAAGAAGCAACGTTTCTCCTGTACGTTCTGACGACATAACGGAAAGATCGGTAACAATGTTTTTAGCTACTGGTGCAAGAAAACCGATAGGGTTTCTCCTCAGCACAGTCGATGGCATAAGTACTTTGTTGTCAGAGTAAATTAATTTATACCCTCCAAAAGAGTCATACTTTTTTTTGAAATCTTGGATACAGGTTTTTGTAAGCCGCACACACAGCATCAAAACTTTCCCTCCACCTATGTCTCGACTTAAATTTCTTTGAAAAATGACTGCATTCATTGGTTCTATGGTTCTCATAGCGGGGCGTTCGGACGTCTGCACTAAACTCTCAACGGCAAAGAAGTTGCATTGAGCTACAGTATACGAATCAATGTTTTTAGGAAGCATTTTTTTACCTGAAAAATTTTCAAACGTTGAAAGCTTTAGCAGTAACAAAGAAAGAGAACTTATTGATTCAATGTTTAAGAAAACAACTTAAAAAACAAACCAACTAACGTTCAAAAATTGAAACAGCCTCCTGGTGTTCTCAACAAAACCAAACTTGGCTACCATGACTTTTAGATTTCCTAAGCTTCAATCGCTTCTAATTTGGTAACAAAAATCACTCCGGAATGACAGCAATTGAGATCACTCAAAAAAAAGTGGGTAAAAAGTCAATTGAAATAACGAAATTTTAATCATCTTCACATCTTCTGTGAGAACAAATCGAGCTGCACACAACAAAAGAGCAAAACATTAAGAATACATGAGTTATTCTTTTTCCCTATGAAACAAAATGAACGTTAAAGAAGCATATAAAGTAGTACCAATAAGCAAGCATATAAAACAGTTATGATGAGTTAGTACGCTTAGCAGTCTGCTTCAAAGATCAATTTTTTCGATCAAATCAGTTTTTCTATTGAAACTCGTTCTGTTCGTATTCGCTGTCCCCATTAACATTGTCCTGCACAATGTTCTCACTCATTTCTGAGTGACCAACAACGTTGAGAACAGTCGAAGGATCCTGCTCACGCAATTCACTGCTCCGGCGTTCGTACGACTTTATCTCATTTCCTCTATTATTGAGGCTAGTTTTGGCCAGGTCATACATGGGCAGCCACTTGTCCTCATACTTCAAGCGGAAGAGGTCTAAACACAATAAAAAGCTTCGCAATGTCAGCAGACGGATTCCTTTCAAACCTCGTCATTTCATTTTCAAGAAAGCAATAACTTTGTAACAGAAAATTGGATTAGATTTTAATAACCAAGAAAGAGGGGAAATATCAAAGGTCAAAAAATTAGGTTAATAAAAATATTGAATAATAAAAAATTCGTTAGTTTCGTACCTTTGAGAATTTCTTTTCTTGTTGGCGAAAAATCTGTTCGCAACACTGCTCCTTGTTTCTGCTTCATTTTTGGCGACAACATATGACTTTTTAACTCTTCTGTGGTCCACAACTCTTTACACGCATTTCGTCCAATTAATTGGGGCGATGAACCCACAACTTGTGCTAGATCTTTGCTTTTTCCAGGACCTTTTGGAATTAAGAGCAAGGGCGTTTCTCCCATCGGGAAACTTTTGGCTGCAGGCAAGAGTACTCCCAGTTTCGATATTTCAGAGGTCTAAAAACATCAATTAAAAAAGAGTGAAGGAGCCCGACAAAAATACACTGTGCAAAAAACAATGCTAACCCATAAAGCAATTAAAAATTGAAACAAAAAACGAGAAAACCTCACTCACCAGTTGCTTCACTGCGTTTGTTGAAATTTGTATTTCTCTGTAATTCTTGTTTGAGAGGGCTTTAAGTTCGGGTCTCAGATCATTCATGCAGTTTATTATAAGCATTGCTGCCTCCATAATTTTATCCGCCGCTGCTTTCATTGACTCGGCTGCTTCACGATCAATTTTTTAGACTTTAAGTTTTGCTACATCATCAGGATTCAGCGCTTTGCTTCTTTTGAGCTTTTTGCACATTTCCTGGGGTTGACGAAAACGGCCTGTCCCAATGTTCCTGTCTTGCTGCAGGAGGTTCTGATTCTTGCGCGTTTATTTTCTACAATACAAGAAACTTTTTCAGAAGGTTTTTCAGAGGGACAATTTTAGTTGAAAAATGCTTATAATTTAAAACTCAAGGAGGTTCTACTTCTTGCGCAATTATTTTCTACAATACAAGAAACTTTTTCAATAAGGTTTTTTCTGATGGAGAATTTTAGTTGAAAAGGCTTATAATTTAAAATTCAAAACCTCTTTCTCATTGTTGTTGGTAGCGATAGCACTGCAGTTTGGCCCATCACTTATGTTTTGCATATCGCTGAATGTTTTTGAAACATCTTGTGGACCAAGTAAAACGAAAGGTGCGCAAACAGGATTGTTTTCATCACCATCCATATTAATTGAATTGGCTGCAATTTCACGTCCTACGGTTGTAGAGCACGGCAGCTTCAATTTCTTTCGAGCATTTTGTGATCCAGAATCTGCGTTCAGAAGCAAATGATCCACGTCCTCGTGGACGGTCAAATCGGTGTCACAGTTAGGTACAACTGGAATAAAACACGTGTTCCCCTCGCTGTTTTCCACTTTACGTCAATCGGGTCCATGATCTAACAAAAGACTTTTTTATATCAAAGCAAAAACAATCATTGATGAGCAATTTTGGAATATAAATACACTATTTTTATCATGAAGGCGCTCTAAGTGTTCAAGACATATGCTGGAGCTCAATGACGCCACTACTCCGCAAGAGTTGTCTTCTTGAAAGTGTAGCAACCAGTACTTATTTTTCAGTTGTTCTTTTGCATGTTCTTTGGCATCCGATACAAGTTTCCTACTGTTGGCACCCATTCCACGGTTTTCACGAGCATGACTTTAGATTTCACAGCCTTAAATTGAAAAAAGAAGAAATTTACTAAAAGCATCAAAAAGCAGGATGTAGCCAAACAGTATTTTCCTCTATTATTGAGGCTAGTTTTGGCCAGTTCATACATGGGCAGCCACTTGTCCTCATACTTCAAGCGGAAGAGGTCTAAACACAATAAAAAACTTCGCAATGTCAGCAGACGGATTCCTTTCAAACCTCGTCATTTCATTTTCAAGAAAGCAATAACTTTGTAACAGAAAATTGGATTAGATTTTAATAACCAAGAAAGAGGGGAAATATCAAAGGTCAAAAAATTAGGTTAATAAAAATATTGAATAATAAAGAATTCGTTAGTTTCGTACCTTTGAGAATTTCTTTTCTTGTTGGCGAAAAATCTGTTCGCAACACTGCTCCTTGTTTCTGCTTCATTTTTGGCGACAACATATGACTTTTTAACTCTTCTGTGGTCCACAACTCTTTACACGCATTTCGTCCAATTAATTGGGGCGATGGACCCACAACTTGTGCTAGATCTTTGCTTTTTCCAGGACCTTTTGGAATTAAGAGCAAGGGCGTTTCTCCCATCGGGAAACTTTTGGCTTCAGGCAAGAGTACTCCCAGTTTCGATATTTCAGAGGTCTAAAAACATCAATTAAAAAAGAGTGAAGGAGCCCGACAAAAATACACTGTGCAAAAAACAATGCTAACCCATAAAGCAATTAAAAAATGAAACAAAAAACGAGAAAACCTCACTCACCAGTTGCTTCACTGCGTTTGTTGAAATTTGTATTTCTCTGTAATTCCTGTTTGAGAGGGCTTTAAGTTCGGGTCTCAGATCATTCATGCAGTTTATTATAAGCATTGCTGCCTCCATAATTTTATCCGCCGCTGCTTTCATTGACTCGGCTGCTTCACGATCAATTTTTTTGACTTTAAGTTGTGCTACATCATCAGGATTCAGCGCTTTGCTTCTTTTGAGCTTTTTCACATTTCCTGGGGTTGACGAAAACGGCCTGTCCCAATGTTCCTGTCTTGCTGCAGGAGGTTCTGATACTTGCGCGTTTATTTTCTACAATACAAGAAACTTTTTCAGAAGTCTTTTCAGAGGGACATTTTTAGTTGAAAAATGCTTATAATTTAAAACTCAAGGAGGTTCTACTTCTTGCGCAATTATTTTCTACAATACAAGAAACTTTTTCAATAAGGTTTTTTCTGATGGAGAATTTTAGTTGAAAAGGCTTATAATTTAAAATTCAAAACCTCTTTCTCATTGTTGTTGGTAGCGATAGCACTGCAGTTTGGCCCATCACTTATGTTTTGCATATCGCTGAATGTTTTTGAAACATCTTGTGGATCAAGTAAAACGAAAGGTGCGCAAACAGGATTGTTTTCATCACCATCCATATTAATTGAATTGGCTGCAATTTTACTTCCTACGGTTGTAGAGCACGGCAGCTTCAATTTCTTTCGAGCATTTTGTGATCCAGAATCTGCGTTCAGAAGCAAATGATCCACGTCCTCGTGGACGGTCAAATCGGGGTCACAGTTAGGTACAACTGGAATAAAACTCGTGTTCCCCTCGCTGTTTTCCACTTTACGTCAATCGGGTCCATGATCTAACAAAAGACTTTATTATATCAAAGCAAAAACAATCATTGATGAGCAATTTTGGAATATAAATACAGTAACTTTATCATGAAGGCGCTCTAAGTGTTCAAGACATATGCTGGAGCTCAATGACGCCACTACTCCGCAAGAGTTGTCTTCTTGAAAGTGTAGCAACCAGTACTTATTTTTCAGTTGTTCTTTTGCATGTTCTTTGGCATCCGATACAAGTTTCCTACTGTTGGCACCCATTCCACGGTTTTCACGAAGCATGACTTTAGATTTCACAGCCTTAAATTGAAAAAAGAAGAAATTTACTAAAAGCATCAAAAAGCAGGATGTAGCCAAACAGTTGCTAAAAAAAGTGACAAACAGTTGCTAAAAAAAGCGAAGCATAGAAAACACTTTCCTTCGAGTCGCAAAACCCAAGAACACCGCAATATTGCAATAAAAAACACAATCCACAGGTCGCCTGAAAATAGCCGCGATAGACGCTTGTGGCCTTCCATGAATTGAAACAGCCAAAGAAATAAGACTCTATTAATCAAGAATTAGGGCATATACATTTGGCACTACTTAGATGCACACTATTAAAGTTCGGAAGTCATTTTTTTGAGTGTGGTAAGTCACGCAATTGACCTAAAAACGCGGGAGGCAGGGTAAGACGAAACAGAAACCGTTAGACGAAGTAAAAAGATTAGGAGCGCAATAATAGCCGCCTGGAATTGTTGACGCGGCTATTAAATAGTTTTAATTAATCAACACCTGTTGCGATAATAGCAGTTAAATAAACTGCCAGTGCAATAATTTTTAATGCCCGATCGAAACTGGAGAAACACTTCAGCATTAGATTACGAGTTTATCACACTCTTTTATCGCCACTGTTACTAAGACAAAAACACCGACAATCAATATGCAAAATGGCTGGCAATGTATTTATCTTGTACAACAACTAAAATTGGTAAAATTGGTTTAAAATATTGAAAATACAACGTAGAAGAAGTAATAAAAATTGAAAGTGTTGGTGTAATATTTTATCAAAAGAAAAAGAAATGCAAAAAGTAAGAAAAATGGTCCGTTGCTAAGAAGACTAACAGATAAAATTTATTACGTTGTAAGAACAGACTGTATTAAGAAACTTTAAAGCAAGAGAGAATTGAATTTAGCTTTTTATTGTTTGTGTTGATTAAAATGGTGAAAACTATCTCACACTAAAAGAACTAATACATTAACTTGATGATACGCTTCTGAAATTATACCCAAGGCTGAAAAAAATCTGTTCAATCCTATCACATGACTAAAACGTACGCAAGGCGCCTCACATTATTTTTTGCGGACCATTACCGAATTGCAAGTCAGTCAAATGTGAGATTAGTACAGATCAAGAATAATGATAAGTAAACAATAATAATAATAATAATAATAATAATAATAATAATAATAATAATAATAATAATAATAAAAATAATAATAATAATAATAATAATAATAATAATAATAATAATAATAATAATAATAATAATATCTATCAATTTCTATCAATATAACAATTTCTATCAGTAAAACCAACTAACATTCAGCATCTGCGTTGACTCATCTTCATGATACTCAGGATCAGCTGGTGGATTTATTACAACTCTTCGTGAACCACTGGAGGATGAGTGGCTACTTCCCGACATCTCGTTGAAATCAATATTTGATTTCGTACCCAAAGGAACGATGTTGACTTTTCTGTTTTGTGACATATTTCACAGAGTCAAGTTCTCAAGAAACAGATTAATCTGAAAAGTAAAAACGAATTGGAACTGACTGCAACAAAGCACACAGCAACCCCCCCTCCCCATTAAAAATTCTTTGCCATTGCTGGTCATTTCTGGTCTTCCTCATTTTAGCCCCTCCACGAACGTACACCCCCCCTGCAATATTTACTCCCCATGCAAAATTTATCATGATTACTGGGTGGGGGGGGGCTACGCTATATGAGTACGAAGCTGTTATTGTACGGGGGCTATAATGGTAAATAGCGGACATTTCTGTAAAAAGTGAGGAGCTCTGCTCTTGAAGATGGTGTGGTCCGAGTCATCCGCTTCAAGTATTCAGACTCCCGTGAAGGCTCTGCACCAGCTTTTCCTGGCTGCAACTGAAGAGGGACTAATGACACAACAACGTACGTGCACTCGGGATAATACAGAGTGCCAGTAACTTATCACCAACATCTATCTAGTGCCTGATTTCGCGGTGGTAAGACGGAATTGGTTGCAAGGGGGAGTCACGTTGTCAAAAGAGTATTTTCAGATGCGGGGGGGATGAGATGCGGGGGGTGTGGTGGGCTGGTTGGGATGGGAGAAGAGTCCTTCTGAAATACTCTCGGGAAGTGGGTTGGGGGGGGGGGGGCAGGGGGAGTTGGGAGAAGTAGAAGACTGAATGACTACCGGAAGATTGAATTATGACTACCGGAAGAATGAATTATGACTACCGGAAGATTGAATAATCAGATTGAATAATCAGATTACATCAACAATTAACACCAGTCATTTAATCAACACCTGTTACGATAATAGCAGTTAAATTTAGTTACGATCGACACTAGAAAAACACTTCAGCATTAGACTACGAGTTTATCGCCACTGTTATTAAGTAAACAACACCTAAGGATGAAAACAATTTGATAACCTTGTAGTGTATAAACGTGTGTGATGTGTATGTGTGTGTGGTGTTTGTGTGTGGTGTGTGTGTGGTGTGTGTGTGTGGTTTGTGTGTGGTGTGTGTATGGTGTGTGTGGTGTTTGTGTGTGGTGTGTGTGTGGTGTGTGTGTGTGGTTTGTGTGTGGTGTGTGTATGGTGTGTGGGTGGTGTGGTGTGTGTTGTGTGAGAATGCTGTGTGGGTGGAGTGTGTGTGGTTTGTGTGTGGTGTGTGTATGGTGTGTGGGTGGTGTGTGTGTTGTGTGTGAATGCTGTGTGTGTGTGTGTGTGGTGCGTGTGGTGTGTGGCATGTGTTTGTGTGTGTGTGCGCGTGCATGTGTGTGTGTGTGGTTTGTGTGTGGTGTGTGTATGGTGTGTGGGTGGTGTGATTTGTGTGTTGTGTGTGAATGGTGTGTGGGTGGTGTGTGTGTGTGTGTGTGGTTTGTGTGTGGTGTGTTTATGGTGTGTGGGTGGTGTGTGTGAATGGTGTGTGGGTGGTGTGTTTGTGTGTGTGTGTGGTGTGTAGGTGGCGTGTGTGTGTGGTGTGTGGCATGTGTTTGTGTGTGTGCGCGCGCGCGTGCGTGTGTGTCAATGTGTGTGTTAGCGTGTGTGTGTGTGCGTGTGTGGTTGTGTGTGTGCAAGTGTGTGTGTGCAAGTGTGTGTGTGTGTGTTTGTGTGTGTGTGTGCGTGCGTGCATGTGTGTTTGGGCGAGTGTGTGTGTGCAAGTGTGTGTGTGTTAATGTGTTCGTGTGTGCGCGCGCGCGTGTGTGTGTGTGCGTGGGTGTGTGTGTGCGTGCGTTTGTGTGTGTGTATGTGTGTGTGTGTGTGCGTGTGTGTGTGTGTGTGTGTGGCGGGGGGGATAGGGGGGCGCATGAGAACAAAAAGAAGAACAGATCCGAAGAAATATTATTTACCTTTGAAAATGTAATTGTCCTCGAAAAATGGAAAGGGGAAACCAATAAAACTGTGTTCAATTTTGAAATGATCGCAAAAAATTACCATACTACTTACAAAACACACAACAAAATGCGTGCACAACGTTAAACAGTTGAAGTTAATTACACTGTAGTAGAAGTAACAGAAATCCAAATGAATGAATGACAATGACGTACATTTCTAATCCCCCCAAATCAAGTTTTTTTGCAATCATTTAACAAAGATCTTTAAATCACAATCTGCATCCGAAGCGTAGTCTTATCGATCTTCAAATTTGAAAATATCAATGCTCAGATCAAAATTAAAAAATGACATTATCTGATTACTTTAAATTTCCGGCCAAAATTACCTACTATGAAAATGTCAGATTTTTAGATATTTGTACATTCCAAAGGATTTTTGGTTTCTTTTTAGGTTAAAACAATAATCTTTGATCCCATTGGTTTTGAAATTTTGCGCAATCGAACATTGGATAATGACATGAGATGCCTCAATTGCTTCATATGTAGATATAAATGATTATTATTAATAACTGTGAAATTAACTGTTTTCAAAAATGGAAATTCATTTTGGACTTTGCACCTATTTGCTCTTATTTTCGACCTTTCAAGCAGTCGCATTGAGGACAAGTCCCATATCTTTTCTAAATAAGTATAGTTTAAATTGTTTGTTTCCTTGAAACTTAATGGACATTTCAATCAGCTCCCGTTCTATCTCATGCGTCTTTTGTTTTCGGTTCTGGTACCCCTCTTATGCTACTATCAATGAAAATTTGACAATAAGTAATTTTTGATTTACATTCAGATTCGCGCTCAGTGAGATTTGAACCAACATTTCATTCTCTAGTTTGCATATTTTCAGATGTTATTTTGCTCAACAAAATGACTCGTTCGTTCTCCTTTAAAAAGTCATCAAAAAAAACCGAATTTTGTTTTTTAAACTCCTCAGAAGGCAAATATTTTCTTCAAGGAGCCTTGTGCGCTTTAATTTCATCTACCTAGGGTCTCCACAAAGCAATTAAATCAATTTCACTATTCAATATTTTAAGATTACTGTCGCACAAATCTCCTTGGAACGCGCTTTCGTCGCACATATTTTGCGGTGGAAAGCAAGTATTGCTTAGCTAGTACGTCCGCTTCCATTACAGTGAAATACTAGATACGAAACACACTTGCACACATTTACAGGGATTGTTAACTAGAAAAAAGCATTGTTAACAAGATAAATCATTGCACATTCATAGACGTTTCGCTCAAAATGTTAGCTACGGCTCCCTTCATCATGGACATGAATCCTTCATTCTTCATAATCTGCATCGCACAGTCAATTATTGAATTAGACGTTTAGTCGAACTCGTAGATAGTTTGGAAATTTGAGACCGCACAATATGATTACATAAATTGTGTTCATATTGAAGCTGTACAAGCAAATGGTTCTGTACTCTTTCGATGGGAGCAGCAACTTTCCAGTTTGGCTAGCAGCTGTGAGAGGCATGTTGACTGACTAGGTTTGCTGTTATTCGAGGTCTGTCTTTCTGATCCCTGTTGGAACTGTTTCATTTTTAATTAACCTTTAATATCCAATTCTATCATTCAAATTATATTATCTTCGTTTTTGTTAGCTTAAGGTATGTTTCCCATTATAACCCCCTACTACCTTTCCCCACAAAACTACCCCCCCCCCACCCCCACCACCCACCCACCCCCCCCCCCATGATATAATTGAAACAAGTGAGGGAGTAGGTTATGAGCACTAAATTTTGATCACGTGCATAACATGATTAAATGGAACAGTTCCTTCCTGTTAAATCTGGTCGATCCAAATTGACTGCGTAAAGCATAAACACACTGAACCAACAATGCGTAAACCACAACCATTAAAACACAGTTAAACTTAAGTTTGCACTCCGATTTGAAGTTAGTTTTTGTGTGCTCTTTTGCGTAAGATAAGAACAGGAAAGATTTGTTGCTGGTCTTTAAGCTTTGCTGATTGGTCAATTGTTTGTAACTAAAATAACCATTTATCAATCTCAGCGGAATTCCAATGCATACGAAGGCGGACACTTTTTCAAATGCTTTTGCGGCTACCACTGAACAACTAAAGAGCCCAAACCAAAAGCGACCAAAATAACCCGCTTAACAACCTTTGACTGCTTCATTTCAGATAGCTTTGAAGACACAGATGTTACAGTTCGAGTTAGGTAATTCTCAGGTGTTGAAGTTAAGTCTGAACTACGATCAATAATTGACTGCAAATTGGTATTACGAAAGTAACAAGGTAATCCAGCAAACAAACTAAAGTAAAACAAAGAAGTAAAAAACAGTAAAACAAAGAATCAAAAAACAAGTATCAGTCAATGCAATAACTAATTCAAAGGAACAACTGAAGATGATGATGATTTTGCACATGACTTTACGCTTGTTGACCCCGACTTTGATTCCGACTTTGATCCCGACGACTTTGACCCCGATCCCGACGACTTTGACCCCGACCCCGACGACTTTGACCCCGACCCCGACGACTTTGACTCACACCTCAATCTCAAATTAACAGAATTATGGATTCTTTCATTATGTCTCTTCAAATTCGCAGAATAGATAAACTTGAATGGGCATAGATCACATTTTGTAGGCCTGATGCTTTTCAGATGAACGCGGGCAACGTGCCTTGCACTGATATACTGCGCACGTGATTCATACTCACAGTACCCGCATTCAAAGCGCCTCCCCTTCCGTTCATTCACTACAGTACTCACAATCGCATCAGGTGCCCGTCTTTTTCGCAAATTTCGTACTCGATCCATTCGTTCGTTATCGATGTCGAACACCTTCCTCACTGTTAGAATTCCATGGCACGTCTTCTCTTCAGGATCCGCAACTACAAACATAATTTCCCGCCTGCATTTCATAATCGACTCGTGTAACTCCATCGTAATAACAACCTGTTCCATCTTCTTGATACAATTCAAACAATTCAATCAAATCAAATTCAGTTCAACAAACACAAAGTTCAAATACAAATCTCAATCAAATCTGAAATACACAACATATGAAGACCATTGAGTCTACTATTCAAACACTGGAAAAAGGTTAACATAAATACACTGGTGCATTCACATCAATCAGGTAGAAACGGCGGAGGTCGGTGGAAGTCGGCGGAGGTCGGTGGAAGTCGGCGGAGGTCGGTGGAAGTCGGCGGAGGTCGGAAGTCGGCGGAGGTCGGTGGAAGTCGGCGGAGGTCGGTGGAAGTCGGTGGAAGTCGGCGGAGATCGGAAGTCGGTGGAAGTCGGCGGAGGTCGGTGGAAGTCGGCGGAGGTCGGAAGTCGGCGGAAGTCGGCAGAGGTCGTTGGAAGTCGGCGGAGGTCGGAAGTCGGTGGAAGTTGGCGGAGGTCGGTGTAAGTCGGCGGAGGTCGGAAGTCGCTGGAAGTCGGCGGAGGTCGGTGGAAGTCGGCGGATGTCGGAAGTCGGCGGAGGTCGGCGGAAGTCGGTGCAAGTCGATGTGTCAGTTAATTGTGGTGTAGTATGTACAAGTTAGGCTAGAATGCAGCTCCGGGTATCGCCACGTTAAAAATTTCATGCATGATATCAGTCATTCGAAATTTTCAAAATTTGCTATGTACAGTCTGTTAGTTCTTCGTCTGTACAGTCTGAGCTGAGACATTCTGTGCAGTGTTAACAAATAATGTAAATGATGCTGCGAAGAAAAAAAACAGACTGGGATTTTTCTTAATCGACTCTGGGCAGACTGGCAAATTTATTTACACTGCTATTTGTCTGGTACAGTACTGGTTACAATTGAAAGTCGATGGTACAGCGCTGAAACTCACTGCGACCTAGGTACGGGTTAATTAGCATAATTTTTATGTAGTAAATTTTGCCATGCTTAATGGGCCATTACATTGTCTAAGCGACCCATGGGAGTTGATATGAATCTATCACATATCAAGCATGGGATTAAATTATCTGATTAGAGTGCTATTTTGTCATTCAATAACGGAACAAGAAGATCAAAGGGCAAAAATTTGGTATAAGGTAATGGGGTTCTTTGGCATTGGGTATATTGGTTTGTAACCGCGAACAACGCTCTCAATTCCTTGGTATGGTAACAACTCTAAAGGCGGCAATGATGAAAGCGTAAACAGAATCCGGGTTCTCTCCAATGCATAAGATTATAAGACAGATTTCGTTTACCGATCCAATTAGATTGTTTTGCTGGCCTTTTAATTGTAACAATTTGCACATAGCCATAGTTTCTGATCTTTTTGTAAATAGAACGGAATTGAAATCGGAAAATTTTCAGAAGAAGTCAATTTTCAGAGAAAATCAAATACCAACAACTGATTTTGTTCACAGAATTTTTTTCAATTCTGTTGTACATGACGACTTCTGACCTCAGAACTGACTCGCACAATGACATCAAGGCAAATTTTCTCAAGGAAGTGCAAAATACAAATAACTGTTCTCAATCAGTCTTCTCCAATTGTATAAAATGGTCCAAACATGAACCTGTTAAGTAATGATTAAGCAAACTTAGAAGAACTTAAAGACTCGAAAACAATCATTTATCAATTAAATAACACTTCACGGTAGTCTTTCGTCACAAAAAGATTTTCAATGGTGTGCTCAGAAGTGACTAAATGCTTGCAAATACTAATGCTCAAAATTTGTCCAAATCTTTTGCTTCCTTGAAAAATCAGGAAACACCAATGTCTCATTGTTAGGAAATAGATCTTTGGTGATTCTTTTGTCAAAAAACGGAGAAAGCATGCTTACAGATTGCATGCTGGTCTTTGACAGTTTTGTATTTGTTTTTAAATGCGATGAACGACATTTTTAGAAAAAAATAAGGACTGACTGTGAGCTGAACAAAATCAACCTGATTAATGTTTTGCCTCGTTGATTTGTTCAAAGCGCATAAAAAAGAAACTGAAAAGCCGCCATTTTTTAATATTTACTTTGCATAAATTACCATATGCAGGTTCTCATATGATCAACGTTTTTCTTGTTGCCCCAGGGTCGAATTCTAATGATTAACCTGTAAAAACTTGCAAGTTTTTTGCAAGTTCTTACAAGGCGATGCACCGCCTTGCAAGTTTTTCTTCCCAAAGTTCTTTCAAGTTAACCATTCGACTCTAAATTCCTATAGGTTAAACGTTCAGCTTACAAGTCTTTTTATGTTAACCATTTGACTTACAAATTCTTACAAGTTAAGCATTCGACTTACAAGGCACTTGAAAATTCACCCATAAGGTTCCTACAAGTTAAACATTCTACATAAATTTATGTCCTTTTATAAGTTCTCAGAATATAAGTTGTTACAAGATAACAATTCTGCCTATATTGTAGCAAGAACAAAACATCGTTGCAAGATATGAATGCAAACAGATGTTAAAAAATATAGGATTGTGAAATTTCCAAAAAAGTTTTATGAAATCTACCTTGTATTAAAAATACAGGGTAATTAGAGTATTTCGAGAAAATGCAGGCATATGAAATTGAAACTTCAATCAAAGCGAAAAGAGGTAAATTGGTATAAACATTTAAGAAGGTTTTAAGAAAAACAATTGTGAAGATCGAAGCTAATTGGAATCTACTATTTATAGATTGAATTGCATAAAAACCTCCTGAGCTGATAAAATTGACAACTTTCAATACGGTTTCACGATAAATGACGGAATGTTAATTTGAAAAAATCAAAGAGTTGAGCTCAGCCTGAAAGAACTCGCAAGAAACTTACAAGTTTGCCAATTAGCTTGCAAGTTTTTACAAGTTATCAATTCGACTTGCAAGTTGTTAAAAGTTAATCATCTTTCACAAGAAACTCGCAAGTTCTTACAACTCGACCAAATTTTGCAAGAAATTTGCTAGTTCATACGAGTTATCCATTCGGTCTCGACGCGGGGCAAAAGAAAATCTGAGAGGCCCTCTTAGCAGTTGTTGCTCCAATATGTTTCTCTATATAGCGTTATTTTTATGTATAAATAGCCAAAAAATACTAACGCCCGAAAAATTAGCCATATCATTAATCAAGTACTGGTTTCAGAGAGAAAAAAGCTGAACTGATTTTGAATGCTTTTGCAAACTTTAAAACTGGAAAAGAAAGGTAAGAAAATTAAAAAAAAATGATAATCACCATTAACAGCAAAATTGATAATGTCTTGTTATCTCTTGGGGGTAAACTTCAGATTGACGCTGTCAACCAACAATCAGTTGACGAAAGGTGGAATTATTTCAGCTCTTCTTGGCTTGTCTCATTGCTTTCGCGACGTTCTGCCAAGACACGAGAGTTTGCACTTCCAGTTGGCAGATCCAAATGACACAATGGGAAAAGAATGTCTCAAATACAGGTTAAACTACCTCTCCTTCAAAAAAAAGTTAAACAAGAATATTCTTCAATCAACAGTTTGTGGATGCGGTCAGTAAATAAGGTAGGATTTGACTTGCTCACGTATTTGATGAAAGCAAAAACTTTTTCCTAAATTGTGACCATAAAAAGTATCTAATTTGTAACCCATTACTTACAAAACAAGCATTTTGCCGAATAAGTTTACTTGAGTTTTTCAGTGTTCCACGATAGTTGATAATCAAAAGTCAATTTGACAGAATGGAAATCAGAGATCATTGTTGAATCCTGAGAAATCCTAAATAATTAGATAAAGTACATCGCATTAATAATCGGGGATTAACTACGGACGTATTGCTGACTAGCACTTAACAATTTGATGTTTTTTCAGGTTAATTGGTTATAGAGTTCGATCTTCGGGAATTCACATAGAAATTCGAGAACTCGTGTTTTAGGCTAAGGGAGCAGTTTTCTGGTAATGGATTTAGTTCTACTATAGTAACTGAAAAAAGTAAACTTGGTACTGCCTTAGCACGGCACCTTATTCATTTTGATAGTGCGTTATAAATCTCAGAACTGCTATTCTATGCTTACTTACTGCTATAACTTACTATCAGTTTTGTTCAATTTTGTTCAATTTGTTCAATTTTGTTCAATTTCTGATTGTGCTATTTGCTACGCAATTCTAATTTGTATCCTCATATCCGCACCGTAAGGTCCGTGAAATCCATTAAAAAATATGCCAGCTAGTTCAACAATTCAAACTTTAAAAAAAACTACGAAATCCTCAAAGTTAACTACCAAATCATCGAAAAAACTGGTATAAATATTTTCTAAAAAATGCAAGCCTCATAATTGCAGCAGGATTCTTGTCATTCTTTTTAACCTATATGAATTTTGTAAACGCTGTCAAGTTCATTCAAAAAAAATCTTGCAACCATCAATACGAACAAGGCTCTGCCACAGCAACGGTCCTGCCTTTGGAGATCAAATTTTTGATCGAATTCAATTTTTCTGTCAAATGAATTTTTGTCCAATTATCCTACCACTTTCTTTCACAAACTTGTAATTGAATTCTGAAACAAACTGGCCTTCGACATTAGTGATAAATTTTAATTTGGAGTTCATCTAACTATGCGATCAATTTTCCACGACCAAACTTTCAACAAGCAATTTGTAAGTTTTATCAATCTAAATTGTTTTCAAATATTAAACTAAAATTGTGGGTCTATGTTCAAAAAAATATTAATATATTACTAAAGTCAAAGATATCCCATTTCAGTATAGGAGTTTTTTAAAGCCAATTTAAAGCAGCAAATAATTGACCAGCCCTTTTACATCAAATGTAGAAGCGTATTAGAAGTGACGATCTTGTCGAAAAAAGGTAACATGACCGAATGCCATTATACAGAATGCCATTATAACAAAAGTCAATATACCCATTGCACACTGGTATTTCTTTTCAGTATTGCGATAAGAAAAAAGTAGTCACTTCTACACGTTTCTTTTAAAATACCCAGGCGATTTTTGTTCGTGATAGATCAATATCAGAGATCCTTATCTCATCTGCGGTGGCCGCCGAGGCATGGCTATGGCCATTGAACATGATAAGACAATCGTTTTAAAAGCAACTGCTATTTTATTTGGATTAAAAAACGAAAATGCCGAAGTGCATTGGGCATAGAGGTATTGGGTAAATGGCAATGGGCAAAAAGCAAATGAGCTAACTGTTCTCACACCAACCATAAACGGTTTATTACCCTTTCTTTCACAGGTAGAGCCCTTTCAAAGCAAAAGGTCGCGTCGGTATGTCTGGTTCTAAATGTAGGAGCTCTTCGAATTTTTGGATGCAAAAATTAAAAATTGTTTATTGTTCCATTTTCTTATTTCTGTACCGAACTAGTGATTTTTTATACCTAACATTTGACATCGTCAGCTGTATAGTTTGGCAAAACAATTCAGAAATAGTTCAGATAATTGACTGCATAATGTTTAAAATAACTTCGAATACTGCTATAACTTACTATCAATTTTGTTCAATTTTGTTCAATTAGTTCTATTTTGTTCAATTTCTGAATGTACTATTTGCTACGTAATTCTAATTTGTGTCCTCATATCCGCACCGTAAGGACCGCGAAATCCATTTAAAAATATGCCAGCTGGTTCAACAATGCAAACTTAACAAAAAGTGTCTTATTTAACCTTATTACCTTGGCTTTGACACCCACAACGAAACCCTCAAATTTCATCGCAAAAACTGGGAGAAAAATTTCCTTAAAAATTTTAAGCCGCATAATTGCAGCAGCAATCTTTGTCATTCTCTTTATTCCTTTTATGGACGTTGTAAACTCTGTCACGTTTATTCGAAAAAACCTTGCAACCAACAATACGAACAAGGCTCTGTCACAGCAACGGTCCTGCCTTTGGATATCTAATTTTTGATCGAATTCATTTTATCTGTCAAATGAATTTTTGTCCAATTATCCTACCACTTTCTTTCACAAACTTGTATTTGAATTCCGAATCAAATTGGCCTTCGACATTAGTGATAAATTTTAATTTGGAGTTAATCTAACTCTGCGATCAATTTTTCACAACCAAATTTTTATCAAACAATTTGTAAGTTATATGAATCTTATTTAATCTCAAATTATTAACAAAAATTGTGGGTTTTTGTTCAATAATATTTTACTAAACTCAAAGATATCCCATTTCACTCATAGAGATTTTTTAACGGCAATCTAAGGCAGCGAAATATTGCCACCACTTTTACATCAAATGTAGAAGCGTATTAGAAGTGACAATTTTGTCGAAAAAGGTAACAACTGAATACCATTAAGCCCGATAATTTAGTCTGATTTTTTGTTTGTGATGGATCCATATCATAGATCCATATCTCATCCGCAGGGGCCGCTGAGGCTTGGCCATGACTACTAAATATGTTGAGACTTCGTTTCAAAAGCAACTGCTAATTTTAATTTGGATTAAGGAACGAGAATGGCAAAGTGCGTTAGGTATAGTGGCATTGGATAAAATGGCAATGGTCAAAAACGATTGGGTTAATTGTCTTGACACCTAAATGAAGGAGCTGTTCGGATTTTTGGCTTCAAAATTGAAAAATTGTTTTTGTGCCGTTTTCTTATTTCTTTATCGAACTATTGGTTTTTTTAATAAAAAACAGTTGAGATCGTCAGCTGTATAGTTTGGCAAAAAAAATACAGAAGAAACTTAGATAATTGACTGCATAATGTATAAAATTAACTTCGAATAATTGACGAACAATCATCATTTTTTATGCGCTTGAAACAAACAAAGTCTTATTATATTATGTTTTATATCAAAAATACTCACTATTTTAGCGTTCTTAACCAAGCAAACATACATATTCATCTATTTAAAATCAATTAATTTGATGCGCTCTTAGGCTTTCAATCAATTAATTTTATATTATTTTTGAATCACCAATATATTATTTGCTTCTTTTTCATGCATTAAATAAATCAACTTCACGTCTCTTTTTTCATTTTAGGCCCTACTTGCACAGATTTACAATAATTTCTGAAACAAAGATACCGAAGCTATCTCAAGTTACAAAAACTGCATACATCGTTATTTTCTTCTGACTGAAAAAGGTACTGATGTGTGTTGCAACCGAATGAGATACATTGAAAGGGAAGCCTAGTTTTTCACAAAACTCCCAAAAGAGAGTTGAATAAACAAAATAGAGTTCGGCGAAATGACTGTTATTGGAAGAAAGGAGGAAACGAAAATTTTTTTCGCTTTTAATTGGAATTTCAGTGTCGTTATTAAAACCTTTTCAGTATTCAGGTTGAGATCAGTTGAATTTCAATTTCTGGATATTCATCTGAAATTTTCAATTTGGAATTAGAAATTTAGTTTTCAGCGGCCGGAGATCATCTTTTTTTTTTACCTTACAATCAATTTTGTGTTGCAATTTTGTGTGCAATATGTGCAGATCGTTTTCTATAAAAATATTTTGGTTGAAATTTAGAGCTTTTTTATTTAATTCGGCTCAACAACGGATAGTTGTTTTGCATTTTGTAAAACAAGCTTTATAAATCAGCCATGACTGTTTCTTTCTCCTTTGTAATTTTTTAAGTGCAAATTTTTATTCCTCTGAATTTGGTTTTATCGTTAACCCGGATTATACCAAATAGAGCTGAAACAAACCTACATATTTCATTAAATTCGCAATAAGGGCATGTATTACCGATTTTGCTTAGAGCCTTCAACCCAACGCAACATGAACAATCTATGCCTGGTTATATTCCTGAATCTATCTGCTGTTGCACACATATTCTAAGAAAATCTAAAACCTAAATTGTGTACAAAATGTTTATCTGAAAACTGATTTGGATCGCTGTTTCTTAGAGTTAAACAGCAAAAATAGCTATCCTATAACTTCAAGAAGAGGTCCTCGACATGCAAATTTTTTTTATAGACAGACATCTCTTGTTAGATCTTACGTTTCAGTGCTCTTCGTGTATGCTCCTTGGCAATATTTTCCACTTAAACATCTGCTTGTCGCCTCTTCTACAAATGTTCCCCATCTAAGCATGGATATTACATCATTTTGGCGTTTATAAATGTATATCTTACAAAATTTTGAGTTTCTAAACGTACAACTGTATTGGCTTTGCGTTTTGAAGCCCTTTTCTTACTTATTTTCAGTATCTAATAGCTGCATTTATGAGAATGTGGGTTCTATTGATAATTATTGAGTTTCAACTAAAACAATTGAGGTTACAATTTGAGTTTTTAAATCAGCTAACATGCGTTTGTCAAAAAAAAGTTTTGGGACCCTAAAATCGCTAACGTAACCCTAAGCCTCACGTACTTAACTACCCATCTCTATCATCAACCTCCCCATGGTTATGTAAGTCGACAATAAAAAAAATATACGTAAAATTATATAAGAGCTACGTTTAGTAACGCAAAACTGTGTAAGATCAATGCTGAATCTGACACACAATTATGGAAGACCAACGTTAATTTCAACGCAAAATTATGTAAGATCTACGCTTTGATTATCAACATTAGGCAAGATGAACGCTAAATTCGATTTAATTTATGTAAGATCAGCTCTAATTTCAGCGAATTTTTATGTACGGTCTACGCTTTGACACTCATTCATGTATTCATCCAAAATCAACGCTAAATTGCTGTATGATCTACTCTTAGAAACACCTCGGCCCGGGTTGTTTAATTGTAACTTGTCCTCGCATTTGTTTAATTAATTGTTTGTGTTTCAGTAGCGTTTTCTGCTTGACTGGTTGGTTCATTGAACAATCGAAAAAAGTGGACAGATCGCCTGGAGACATAGGCGATCAACTGATGTTCTGGGATTTGGCTATGAGCATGTTCAGATCTTTTAACTGGTTTTCTTTCTTTCCCTATGAATTAGGTTCGAAGCCCTATATCTCCAATTTATTTTTTTCAAAATAGGACAAAAGGCCGAGGATGAGGTCCACGAACCAATACCGGTATGATTGAGATGGAAGTTGGTTACCGGCATGTTTTCCAGACCATCCGACCAAAAGAATATGCGGATCTTTTCCGTTTAGGACCCCCCCCCCCCCAGCTTAGTGGGCGCATATTATTTGCAACCCCCAGATGCACGTGCCATATTTTTACTGGATGATTTACTATGTAATGGCACATGCTAGGTAACTCGGGGGCACATAACGTACTGGGGGGGGGGGGGGGGGGGGGGACAAACATAAAAGATCCGAATATGCAATGGGCAAAACCCAGCAGATTTTGAGAACCATGAGAGCCAGGCCGAAATTTGGTCCACATTAAGCACCCAGTTAGCAATTCTTACTCGAGCTAATCAGGCTCATTATTATGGTCGTGGTCTTCATCCTCGTTGTTATTTTTTAACATTCTGTGAAAGATGATCAGAAAGTTGTCTGGTAAATTTTCATGTATAAAGAACTCAAAAAATAATGCAATACTGGTTGACTCGTAATAAAGCGTGTAATAATGACGATAAAAAGTGGGTACTGAGGGCACCTGCTGCTTCAAGTGGATAATATTGTTGAATAAAAATGATTTTTAGGAACTATTGATAATTAGGTTGTAGATTTTGCGCTAAAGAATTCATCTAAATTTTTACACAAAAATGAAACGTATTCAATGAGAGACTTGGTTCCAGAAACGACTGCTTTGTACTGCATGTAATTTCAAACAAAAAGTCTCCAGATTTGTGATTGCTTCATTTTTCAATTAGATTTTGTCGTCTAGTCGTTTTTAATTTAAATGAAAATTTGCCTACTCTGGTGAAACATCTGCGGAGTTTTGAGCAACTATAAGGTTGGACGACTTTATTGAAATTCTTGTCTTCGACTGAGTTATCGAAGATGAAAATTTTGTGAACATGGTGATGATTTGTGTTCACTTTTTCCATTTTTTTTCTAAATTTTTTGTCAATTTTGCAGAATAAATATGTAGAAATTAATAAAAAATAGTGATATTGGTTTCAACTTTAAAGACAGAGGAGCGTTGATGAACTGCTTGATGCAAATATTTGTCTATCAATGTGGTTAAGTTCTAAAAAAAGTATCTTGTTCATCAAAAATGCTCCAATAAAGCTTATTTAGCACACTTTGTTTAAATTTCGACAGATAAATAATTTATTACTCTTTTCTGTTTTCTATTTTCTCTTTTGTTGTGAAAAGATTGTTCAAATTAATCCCATCGTGTTCCTGTAGATTGAAAAAGAAAAGAAATTAAGAGCTAGGGGTTCAGGGATAGCCAGGTTCAAAATCTTAGAACAAAATTTCTTTTTTTTTAAATGCAGTATAAAATCAATATTGGCTAATCTGCGAGTTCAAATTGCTCCTCGAACTGATCATTTCTCGTCAGTGTACGTTTTGTTAATTGTAAAAAAATTCTTAATGATCGGGAGTTTCCAAAAACAAAAAATGGGTAGTGAAGAGTAAAATTTTTGGAATAAACGCCTTATAGGCCAAAATGAGTAGTTCCATTACATATTAAAACCAAGCTAACAGAGTAAAAAAACTGTCCCCAATCTTGAAAGTTTAAAAAATTACATTTATTGTTGGCTACAAGTTCCGGTTTGAAAAAATTCAAACAAAAAATTTTGTTTGTAATATGTAATTGGTAATATAAAAAGAAAATTTTTGAAAGAAACCATAACATATTCTAGTGTTAAAACTAAAATCTACAGTAAGCGACGCAATTGCTTCAAATATCCAAAAACCATTATCTAAAGTATAAAACAGAAAAACCTAAGTGACCCGTAATAAAATTTGATGATAGACCACTTGACAAAAATAAATAATTTTTAAAATAATTTTTCGTATTTTTTGGTGTTGTACTTGTGTATTTTTGTCGAGTTTGTAATTTTTTGTGTGTATATGTGCGTTTGTTTTTGTACATTTGTGTGAGGTTTGCACGTGTGTGCTTCCCAGGTTTAGGTGCGCGACCCTAGCAATGGAGCAACCATAGTGCTACCCAAAAATTGAGTGCGACCATAGAGCGAGCCAAAAATTTGTACGACTTTCTAGCGAACAAAATTATGCGGCCGTCGTGCGACAAAACATTGGAATTATATGAAGCCCTGCGCGGAGACGTCGGTAATGGGGACAAAAGGGCGAGCGAACAGCTCGAAGAAAAAAACTTGGGTAAGAGTTTGAACTGATTTACACAACCGCGAACGTGCGTGCGTACGAAGTTTTTCAATTTGTTCTACAGTTAATCTTGTGGAAAGTGTAAAAAATTTCCTTACAAAAAATGCAGCTGCAATCTTGAGAGGTATTTTGGAGCAATATGACCGACGCACAGACTTACACGAGCCGTCTTGAATGATTTCATCATTCGTTTTTTTCCACCTCTTTATACCGCAGGTAATTTTCATTTGTATATCAGATAAGAATAAACGGAGGTCAAAAGCAATCAGCCAGTCACTAAATTGACAAATGCTGATTCAACTTGAAAACTTGGACGGTTTCCTCAAATTTGTTCCACAAATTAGAAAGAAACTTAAACTGATCATTCTCGGCCAAATATTTACATAAACATTTGAGGTAACGGTTAATGGACTGCCCGTACCTAACTTTCAGAATAATTCAATACTGAATCAAGAAGTTTGTCAGAAACAATTCAGTACTGATTCAGAGTCTCTTCATGTCACATTTGTCTCTGAAATTCTCTGATTCAGACTCTGATTCAGACTCTGAATCAGACTCTGATTTTTTTCTGATTCAGACTTCGAATCAGACTCTAATTTTTCCCTGAACTAGGGTAACTTCATAACTATGTCCGTGAGCCCAGCCAAGTTTTACCCTTGCTTTTGCTCTCATGTCCTTATAAATTACAAATTCATACAATGCCTGTAAAAGTTGAAGAAATTTATTTAACAGGTTTTCGGAAATTTTCTCATGTTAAGTTAAAACTGACACTTTTTGAGATTTTTCAGTATGCTCTATGTGGTTTAAACCCTCCTGCCTTTTCGTTCCGGGCTGGAGACCGGCAGTGGCGGAGTTACTGAAATTAACTATAGGAAAACTGTTATAGCATGGTAAAAAAACAAAGCTTGTAAAGTTTTCCAAAACAAAAACAAGACAAATTTAAACATCAGAACAAGACGAAACTACGTAAAAACATCATATAGCAGAAAGATTCTCTGAAATTGCCCACACAATTAGGGAAAAATGCAATATTTCACAATAACATTAAAACCTATTTTTAAAATTGATTATAGAGAAAAGGCACCTTCTTTAAATAATGACATTTTTTTTCAAATAAACGTGTTCTAGCCAATTTTTTTGCAGATTCATGGTTAACATAGCCCATACAACTGGTCCTATACCAAAAATATTGTATAACTGCTATATTTCACAATACCAACAAACCTTTTTTTAAAAAATGATTATAGAGAAAATTGCAACTTCTTTAAATAATGACAACTTTTTTTCAAATAAACGTATTCTGGCCAATTCTTCTGCAGATTCACAGTTCACATAGCCCATACAACTGGTTCTAAACCAAAAAAGTTGTAAAACTGCTACATTTCACAATACCAATAAAACTTTTTTTAAAAAATGATTTTAGATAAAATTGCAACTTCTTTAAATAAAGACAACTTTTTTTTCAAATAAACGTATTCCGCCCAATTCTTCTGTAGATTCACAGTTCACATAGCCCATACAACTGGTTCTAAACAAAAATTGTTGTAACACTGCTATATTTCACAATACCAATCAAACTTTTTTTAAAAAAATGATTATAGAGAAAATTGCAACTTCTTTAAGTAATGATAACTTTTTTTCAAGTAAACTTATTTTGGTCAATTCGTCTGCAGAATCACAGTTCACATAGCCCATATAATTGGTTCTAAACCAATAATGCCAGAAAAGCATCCGTACAGCTGCATTGAAATCGGTTCCAAGAACCAAAACTCTTCTCAGTTTTAATTTGTTTCCACAAATTGTTTCAAAATTCCTTTGAATAACGGTTAAATAACCGAGAAGTAGTTTTTTTTGTATTTTCCTGCAGTGTAGTGAAAAGTTTCTGATTTTCATTTTGATTCAGAGTTAATTCAGAAATGCATTCTGAATTTTTTTCTGATTCAGAGTAATTCAGAAGACATAGATTCTGAATTTTTCTCTGATTCAGATATGTTTCACAATCAATACAGAAACTGTTCTGAAATCGTTCTGAATCAGTACTGGAAGGCAATATTATACAGAAAATGTTCTGATTCAGTTCTGTTGCCGACTGAATGTAAGGTACGGGTGGGATAATTGAAAATGAGCTTTTGATTGTGGTTAAACAGAAAAAAGTTAAAGTTTTTTGATGATATGTCTATGATATAATTTTATAAAAAGTGAGAAATTTACCAAAACAATCAAGAACAAAGAGTTTAAGTCTTGCCGAAACGAAAGAAATTTTTCTCTCAATAATAAAATTGATCGAGCCAGTCAAACCATTTTCACAAAACAGCGTTAGGAAAAAAATAAAACTAGTTGATAATCAATGATTTGTCTGTCATACAGTTACAGTATTTTCAGCAAATGGCAGAATCTTTCTTTTTTGTAGTCATTAATTCTTGAAAGTGTTAAAAAGAAGAGTTAAGTAAATTCGGTACATCTTAAAATAGAATAAACAGAATCCTCAAGCAGAATTAAGTTTTCGTTCGCGGCATTGTTAAAAGGCAAAAATACCAATAATTTAGTCATCAACGAAAATTTTGAAAATCCTAAATTAAGAGTTAATGCTGCTGTTTTCCATAAAAATTCTGAGATAAAAACATTTCACTGGAGAATATTGTCTCCTCCCTATGTTTCAACAACGTATTTTCTTCTTTAAAGCAAAAGATTATCAAAAAGCAGATAACCATTAATGTGGAAAAGATGTTCTCAAGCGGCGACAGACAAAATCTCAAAGACCAGTGACATTTCGGTATCTGACTTTTATAGTAAAATCTTCAATCAGCAAAAGTGTGCTTCAGAAAAGGAAAAGTTATATCGATGCTCAAACATGGATAAAAAATAGACGAAATTAAATCCCGACCAATCTCACTGCTAAAAATGTGGAGCTAACTCTATGAATAAAAACGTCTACAGCCATGATTATTCCTACCCAGAAAAGTTTTTGCAAACAAAGGTAAACAATTCGGGTACCGCGTTGAAAACAGCTGATGTTTTTTATTTCAAAAACAGGCTAATGTACGATTGGACAGAAGCACAAAAAAGTGTTAAAATTCCCTTGTTCTTGCTAAGGATTTTAAAGCTATTGATCATAACGTACTGGTCTGTTGGTTGGAAATAATTGAGATAAGAGGTCTCTGCCTTCTTTGCTTAATGTCAGATCCACTAGTAATTATTATTTATTTAAAAGACATGGCTCTTGTTTGTAGACATTTAGATTATATTCAGTTTGTAGAAGATAAAAACCTGACTGAACATGCACAAAATAGGGTTGATATCACGGGAGACTTTGATAAAGCTGAATTTAGATGAATCAGTTTTGAATACCTCAAAAATAATTCAATCAAATATACGATATTTTACTTAGACGACCGGATCGGTTCAATTACTCTTTATAAACTACGAAGTTTTCCATTTGTTCTACACTTAACTTTGTGGAATGTGTAAAAGATTTCCTTACAAATTGCAGCTGCAACCTTGAGAGGTTTGTTGGAGCAATATGACCGACGCAGAGACTTTCAAAAGCCGTCTTCAATGATTTCATCATTCGCTTTTTTTCACCTCTTTATACCGCAGGTAATTTTCATTTGTATATCAGATAAGAATAAACGTAGGTCATAAGCAAACAGCTAATCACTAAAATGACAAATGCTGATTAAACCTGAAAATTTGGACGGTTTCCTCATTTTTCTTCCGCAAATTAGAAAGGAACATAACTTGATCATTCTCGGCCAAATATTTACATCAACATTTGAGGTAACGGTTAATGAATAAGGATAATTGAAAGTGAGGTTTTGCTTGTGTTTGAACAGAAAGAAGTTAAAATTTTCGATGATACAATTTTTTCAAAAATTGAGAATTTTACAAAAAAAATCAAGTGAAAGGAGATTAACTCTTGCCAAAACGAAAATAATTTTTCTCTCAATAATAAAATGGATCGAGCCAGTCAAACAATTTTCACAAAACAGCGTTAGGAAAATTAAAAAACTAGGTGCTGATCAATGATTTATCTGTCATGCCCTTTATAGTATTTTCAGCAAATGACAGAATCTTTATTTTTTTGTACTCATTTATTCTTTAAAGTGTTAAAAGAAGAGTTAAGTAAATTCGGTACATCTTAAATTAGAATCAACAGAATCCTCAAGCAGAATTAATTTTTCGTTCGCGGCATGGTTATAAGGCAAAAATACCAATAATTTAGTCATCAACGATAACTTTGAAAATACACCAATACGATTTAATGCTGCTGTTTTCAAATATAATTCTGAGATAAAAAAACATTTCAATGGAGAGTATTGTCTGCTCTTTTTTTACAGTCTATGTTCTTCTTTGAAGCAAAAGATTGTCAAAAAAGCAGATAACAATGAATATGGGAAAGCAGTTCTCAAGCGGTGACAGTCAAAATCTCACAGACAGGGGACACTTCGATATCTGACTTTTCTAGTAAAATCTTCAATGAACAAAAGTGGGTTTCAGAAAAGGAAAAGTTACATCGATTCTTAAACATGGATAAAAATTTGACGAAGTTAAATTTTAAAGCTATTGATCATAACGTTTTGGTCTGTAACTTGGTAAAAAATGAGATAAGAGGTCTCTGCCTTCTTTGGTTCAAGCTTATTCAAAGGACTGATCACTGCACATAAAACTAAACAACGTGTCATCTGGTTGGGAGGAAATCGTTTTCGTTGTTCCACATAGCTCAATGTCAGATCCACTAGTATATCTTTTTTATATAAAAGACATGCCACCTGTTTGTAGACATTTAGAAGCTATACAGTTTATAGAAGATAAAAACCTGACTGAAATTGCACAACGTAGGGTTAATATCACTTTGCTAAAGCTGATTTTAGACGAATTAGTTTAGAATAGCTCAAAATTAATTCAATTCAAAAGACGATCTTTTACTTAGACGATCGGATCGGCTTGATTACTCTTTATAAACTGCGCATTAACTGAGATTCAAATTTTTAAAAAATATATACATGTTAATTTTGTTTGCATCTATCCATCACTAGTGATACACAACAAGTGAGAGAAAATTTGAACTATCAGTCAAGTCTCTTTTCAAAAAATATATTTTGTTCGTAGGGAGCTAATATTTCGTAACTATAAAACATGATTCAGTCCCATTATTCCATACGGTGTTCTTTTTTTGCTTGCTGCAGTTATTTATCACTTTTACCCATCACTACTCTTCAAAACAAGAACTTGAAGTTCATGCATTTTAGAAAGAAAACCGATATATGTGAAGGAAAGTTCATGAAACATTCAATGCTTTTAGTTTGAGAATTAGGTCTCTATGGTTTACTTAAAATTGTCTGAAGAAGTTTGAATAGTATTCATGGTGAAATTTTTAAAACTGGTATGCTTCCTATCACGTTTCAAAAATTCACACTTGAATTAATGCTATTTTCTCAACCATAATGTAGAAACAAACTTCAGTGGTTCTCAATAAAAGTAGGAGTCAGTAAATTTTATAATAGTTTGAAAACAACAGGGATATTTCCGCCTGTTCTCAATCTATGTTATTTCAAATTTGATTCTTAACCTGTTTAAACAGAAGCTATTCTCAGAAGCCATTTTGCATTGCACCTGCTTTGCAATCAAGGTGCTTTCAAAACATGCTTTCAAAAACATGTTTTCTGCTTTTGAAATCAAGGTCGCCTGATGCATAAAACCGTCTTTTTTAATAGTGAAAAAGATTTATTCTTTCACTTCAACTAAACCTATTTTCAAGTACTGTTAGTTGGGCGTTATGCTGCACATTTTGTAATCTTTTTTCAAATACTGGTTTCAACATTTTTTGGCTAGGAAGGATAATTAACCTGGATTGTATCAATCATTAACTAAAAATTTTCCTCCTTTACCGTTTGGGTGCGAAGAATATGAAGATGTTGAAATTGCTGCAGAGCTTTCTTTAATCATTCCAGCGTTATACCATGTTCTTGCTAAACTACTGACAAACAGCGTTAATTCAGAAACAAAATATAACAGAAAAAGGTGTTGGTTTTGCATTATCTGAACAATTTGTTCGAACACGAGAGAAAACTTTAAAAAATGTTCGACGAAGTATCAGTTTGAGGAAATTTTTCTCCACGGCTTTTCTTTTTGCGTCTGTGGACTGTATTAAGCCTGCGAATTAATCAAGGAAGTAAAAAATGTTCCCTTATCCCCTCGCAATCCCCCCTAATTTTGCACCGTTTTACCTCCCCCCATTTCCCCCTACGCTTGCATCGTTTTACCCTTATCACCCCTAGAAACAACAACTAATGATAAGTGCTTCCTCTGTTGCTCTAGGTAGTTGTTGCAGTTTCCAAGTGAGGGTGTACATGGAACATGGTCGGAAGAATGGTATCTCTCCAGGCGAATATTACGACAGAGTTACAAACTTTTCCTCAGAAGACAAACGACTCAACTTTCTAATGGTGAGTCTAGAATCTGACTTTACAGTTGATCTAAAAATATCTATGAAGTCCAAATTTAAAAGAGTTCACCCGGGTCGAGGCCGAATGGTTATCTTGTAAGAACTTGCAAGTTAACCATTCGACTTACAAGGCTCTTACAAGTTAACCATTCGACTTACAAGTTACTTACAAGTTAACCATTCGCACACACACACACCACGCACGCACACACACACGCGCGCACACACACATACACGCTCTCTCTCACACACACACGCACATACGCATACACACATACATATACACATACGCCCGAAACCGTAAATAAAATGTTGCAAGACATGAATGTAAATGGATGTTTGAAAAAAATCGAATCTGGAAAAGTGTGAATAAATTATAAAAAAAGTATAAAACTGAAGGGCCACTAAATTATTTTGAGAAAATACTGACATATGAATTTGAAAATTCAATCAAAGTCAATATTTTGCGAACATTTTTGAGAACGCGATGAAGCTAATTGAGATCTACAGTTTTTTAATGGAATTGCAAAAGGAACTCTCTTGAATTGATAAAATTCAAAAAGTAACCATTTTGTCTACTTAGGTCGAATTTTATTATGTTATCCAAACTGAGCAACTAACTCCCACGCGCTTTCTACGGTAAATGACTGAATTTTATATTGAATTAACCAATAAGAGTTGTGCTCGACCGGAACGAACTTGCAAGAAACTTACAAGTTAGCCATTTGCCTTGCAAGTTCTTACAAGTTAACCATTCTACTTACAAGTTCTTACAAGTTAACCATTTGCCTTGCAAGTTCTTACAAGTTAACCATTCTACTTACAAGTTCTTACAAGTTAACCATTCGACTTGCAAGTTCTTACAAGTTAACCCTCTTTTGCAAGAAACTTGCAAAATCTTACAAGTTAACCATCTTTTACAAGAAACTTGCAAGTTCTTACAAGTTAACCATTCGGTGTCGACCCGGGCAGATAAATTATTTTCAGTTTGAGATAAACAAAAAAAATTTTGGCTGAATTACATATTGCCAAAATGTTATCCCCAATACCCAGTTTATTGAAGCTCTTCTAGCATTTCTCACAAAAAAGTATATTGGACAGTTCAATTATTCCTAATTACCCCGATACACATGTATTTGTGATAATTCTAAAAGAGTAATAACTCTCTGGTAATAAATACTTTTTAAAAGTAACTTTCCGATAAAATCTCCTCCTAAAGCCATTAAATCTCCATAACCACATTTAACAGAGCTGGAAAAAATAAAAATGAGAATTTATAGAGAGGGAGAGCAAACTTAACTTTGATTGCAATTTTTTGCGCCACTAAGTCTAACCTTATTTTTGTAAACGAGTATCTTAATATTGTCAAAAACGTATGAACAATTTATCCATCGTCGAATTTGTTTAGATTAAACACAAACTAAACTTGGCAGAGTAAATGAACTGATGCAATATTTGGTAGTATCCTACTCAAATTTGAAAAGAAAAATTAAGGTTTTAAGGTTTCCAACTTCAAAAAAGTACATCATAAATGGCTTTATGGGCCTCTGGTGATACCTAGAACTAAAAATTACCTGGAGTTGGCAACCGTTTAAGATCTTTTTTTGGCGCAAGTGCCATTTGACAAACAAATCTCTATACATTTCACTAGAAATTTGGATGATTTAGACAGTGAAAATAATTAAAAAAAAAAGCGTTTTAAACAATTTTGGAAAAACGACAGACAGTTTACCTCCTCAAGCTCCTTTGCAAACAATTTAAATTGTTCAGTGTTCCAAATAAAAACAACTCTGTAAGTTTCTATCAGAAAACAATGTAGAAACTTGAGAAAAACTGCAAAATTGGCTGACTGTGCCACACATAAGCAATAAAAACATACGAAGAATGACTTAAGCTGACCTGCTGTGTTAAGGATTTTATAAAATTGAAAATCTCATTAGGTTAAATAGAAATTTTAATGCCAAGAACTAGAAACAGAAATATACTTATGACAAACAATGCCAGAAAAACAATTGGCACTCAGTCCAATTGGTGTGCACTAAACTGAGGCTATTCGCTAAGGATGAAAAGGATCAAAATAACCAGAAAAATTGATAACGCTATAACGGTTCGTTGCATAAAAAATTATCATATCACTAGGAATGCACCATAAAAACTCTTTTTCCAATGCAGCTGGAAAAAAAATCATACTATTTTCGCTTGGTTCTTCTATTTTTGTCACAAATTTGACTTAAATCTTTAATTATCTCTTGCAGAATTTCGCGATTCAGATAAAAAATCAACAGTTGATATAAAACTACTGCCAATTTTTTTGTAGCTGTACGATAAGAAGCGGGGAAATTGTTCTCATGTTAAAGAAAAAAGTGTCCTGCACAGTTATTTAATACTTATATAATCATAGACTGTACACAAAAAATCTAAACTGAGTTTGAATACAATAGCTCAATATTAATCTAATGTCTGGGACAATCATAGAGCAGCAAAACAAGAGTTCACATTAAATTAAACTAATTATGGCTCCAAAATAACTATAAATTCCTTATTGCTCCATCATTTTATAATAAATTTCTAGACGTCACTAGTTTCTAATGGCTCTAAATGGATCTTCTAACTAATTCAATACTGTATTTACATTATCTAGCAAAAAATTTCAACCATGGTGGAGAAGTATTCGGAAAAGTCTGTAAGGAATGACAGCACAGGAGAGCATTGAATTTCAAAAAAAAAAATGATTGCAAAGACAGTACATAATAAATAACTGAATTTCGCTAAAATGTTTCGAAACTGTGCTGAAATCCGCTGAATTTTTGAATAAATTCAGCTTGTATTAGTGCATACTTATCCTTTTGTTTTTTTCTTGATTTGTTGCAGTCCAAGACTGCTCTCCAGTCTGAAATCAATACCAAAAAACCTCGCTAAATAATTTACTTCTTCATTAATTACAGACTTTATGTACTTCAAAAATTGAGATGAAATGCACGAGGTGCACTGAAATCTCAGCGGATTTGTTCACAAATTCAACACAACCACTCTTATCAACCTATTATAATGTTGGTATCTCTGTTGAACCACAGGAAATCAAGTAGAAACCAAGAAACGAAATTGGAATTGAAAAAGAAACTATAAGAATCCAAAATGAAGAATTTTACAATTGACACCAAAAATCTGCACAATTCCCCCCTCAGCGGGTCCCTTTCCATTTTACCGATTTTGGAAAGCAAACCCTGAGCGACTTGTGGTCTTACCGCGTGATTAGGGTAAATCTAAATTACCTTAACTGAATTGTTTGATTAGTGTACAAGTAATGTATTTAGAACCATTAGAAATAGTTACAAAGAGCTGTTGGCTCCCATTTTGACTACTTTTTGATACTTCGGATTGATGTTTGGTCTTTTCCTGTAAAACTCGAGAACTAGGCTGTAAAGAATTAGAGATGAACTTTCTTAAAGTACAAAAAGTGCATTTCAGCAAATTGCGCTGTTAACACCTCTACACGCGGAGGTGGCATGGCTAACAAAAAGAGTTCTTCTTTTCGATTTCAGAATCGGTATGACCCCTCAGCCTGTGTCAACATCATCACCCGAGTTGGTTTCGGCAAAGGTCACTTCCGATCAATTGGCGTTCGTGTGGGACGTCCGTATGTATTGCCTCTCACAGCCGAGAATGGAACAACTCATTTTTTCAACTATAAGCAGATTAAACAGGTGCTAACATTTGATTGGTTTAAACACAATGTTGTTTGTCGTGATCAGGTTTGGCTTTGTCGTGAATACATAGGACCCTAAAATCTTTTTTCTTATTTTCCTAAATTGGATATTAAATTCATTTTTTCGAAAGTTTTCTGTTTTTGGCTTTCTCGAAATCCGGTCTACTGGTACAAGATGTTGCAATAATCATTGCCTAAACACGTAGGTATCTTTTATGAAACTGGAATTAAATGTTGTTTGGCAAGATGGTGGATTATCGTCTCAACAATGTCAGACCTTAGTTCGCTCGACATCCCCTTTAATCAGAACTTTTGTGCGCGAAAATGGTGTGTGATCAAAAATGCGTGCGATTGAGTGCGCCTTCAATAATTCTAATCTAATCACTGCGGCCAAATACAACTCAGAGCAGACAGTCGTAGAATAATTGTCCTCAAAATATTTCAAATCTCATAGAAGTGTGGTTTGTGCTCTTCATTGAAACAAGAAACCACATATTAAAAATCTTACGAAAAAGAGTAGGTAAACAACTCTTCCCTAATCGATTTTTTATGTTATTGCTACTAAAACAAGCTATCGTTTTTGCTCATTAGATTTTTTACAGTTCAAGGAATTTGAATTTTATTGGGACGCAGTTTTCTTTACGACTCGAAGAGGCGTTATGGCTTACTGTTTACACGACTTGAAGAGCAGTATTGGTGAATGACTTTCATTGAAGTAAATTTTGAAGCAGGAAATAAAACGCGAGAAAAACTTTTGGGTGGTTTGAGTGCTGAGCAGAATTGATGAGTGGAACAAAACAGTGTTTTTTCTTTCCAAAGTCGTCAAGAGAGCGAGAAATGGAGGTGTGAAAAAATTTTCTTTGAAGCAAAATTGTTCACATGCGGCTTTTTCAAACAGTTTTACTTATTTTTTGGTTTAGAAGTTTGATTATGATATTGTATTATTTCTAGGGCTGTCTTCATAGCGGTTTGAAGGTTTCTTGTAAGTAACATGAAAATACTAATTTGAGTATCTTTCGGCTATTTTGCCGAATATTAGGCAAAATTTCGTGATTTTTTGATTTTTGTTTTGTTTTCAAGCTTGTGTGGGATTTAAATAAACGCTCATTACTGAAGTAGTTCCTAAAAACTGAGTGATCACAAATTTATTGTTATCAAACGTTTTTTATTCAGAAAAAGGAAAAAAACGTTTCAATGAAAAAAAAGGCATTTCATTGTTATATAAACTCGCGGCATTTTATGACTTGCTTGTTGTTTTGCTAGCTTTTCGATACTCTATTTGCTCCAACATACCTCTTCAACATCTCATCAACTTTTTTGATCTTTTTGTTTCACGCTTTTTGAAAAGCTTTTTGTGATTTACAATTTTTTATATCATTTTGACTTGTCTATGGTTTCATTTTGTTTGTTTTTGCTGCTTTTTGATTGTTTTTGACACTTTTGATTTGTTTTGGGAAAAATAATTGAGTAATTTTTATGCAGGTTTTTGTGGATTTTTGTCTGTTCTTTTGCTATTTTCTGCGGATTTTGTCCTATTCACTAGTTTTTACTATTCAGTTTTTAGTCAATTGATTTCCTGAGGTGTTGCTGAAAGTTACTGGTACTTAGAGAGGACACTTTTCAATAAAAATTTAAACAAAATTCCATCATTTTTCCAGTTACTTTGCTCTCCGCATCTTAAATATTTTATAAACCGATAAGGTGTAGGAATGGCGTATGCTTATCCACAAGTATCAACTTTTTTTTAAAAAAAAAATAGTGGCTTGGAAGTACCATATTGGCAATTTATCTAAAATTTGTATCTAATTTTGTTGAAATTTTTGAGAGACATTTTTCTTGATGTTGACCTTCATTTCTTTTCCCTTACCTCGGTTTTCTATCCTGATTTTTTTTTGGATATTACTATCAATTAGTGTTTGTTTATTGAGCCAGGTCTAAATAAGTCGCATGTTTTTTTTTCAAAAGTTGTATCAGAGTTGCAACTTAGAAAAAATCTTTATCAGATACTTTAACGTCTTTTTTGTCCAGATACTTTTTCATTCTTCTTTTCCATGTTATTGGTTCAAGAGTGTTTGGGGTTAATAAGTCAGACAATTTTAATTTCAATTTGGATGATAAACTTTCTCAGTTTTTTTTAGTTTTCTTTTTAGATTTTACATTCCTTTACTTGTATAAGGTGGCTTCTTTAAACCAATTCTACAAGTAACTCTACGTTATGGAACGCTTTGACCATCTGTGTTAATAGTAATTAGATTTTTGTACGATATGTTGAGCAATAATTGTTTTTCTTGCCGTTTTTTTGAGGCTTTTTTCACCGTGTTTTCGTATTGTTTTCAGTGTGCGAGGTAATTTTTTCCTTCGAAAATGTATTTTATACTTGTATGTGTGCCTTTTTTGTTATTAATAACAGTCGAAGTTTGTTTTGTTAGAACAAAATAAGATAATCTTAAACATTTTTTTTATCGAACAAAACTGTTTGCTCAATTCTTCTATTTTTCTTCCTTTCAGACCATTCTGTCGTGTTTAAGTATTTTATTGGGATTTATGGTAATTTTCACTTTTACTAAGTGAAAACAATTAAAAGAGTAATAACACAAAGTTTATACATAAATACGTCAACTCATCATTTTCTTTAATTTTCATTTCCAAATTTTTTTCTCAAACTAGTTTTCTGCTGATGTGAGGTGTTATTCAGTGCGTTTGGGTGTCATTTGGGCGCTAAAAGATTATGCATGGAGTTTCTCACAGGGAGAGTTAATAACAATTTCCGTGGTTTTCTTTAACTTTTAGAGAAGTATTTTGAAAAAAAATAACATGCTTGATAGATTTCTTTTCTGTTTTCTCGTGATTTTTTGTTTCTGATGTTTATTGTTGCTTTTCTTTTCTCCTCACTTGAAATTTGTTTGCTCTAGACAATCAAATTACAGCGAAAAATGTGTTGTTAACACTGCGTTTGGAGTAACAAGTTATAAAAATTTTCTAACAAAATATTTTCTGAGAAAAAAATTTCATCTTTTGCTTTTGTCCTGACAAATTAATTCATCAGTTTGCTGTTTTATATTGACTGATACAATGAAACCATTAGTTTTAGCTGTCAGTGATTTGCTGAGGGTTTATTCGCCGATTTTCAAGGCAGTTCTTACTTCGCCGATTTTCAAGGCATTTCGCCAATTTTCAAAAAAAAAAATTCGCCGATTTTCAGGGCATTTCTTACAAAAAATCACCGCAAAATTCACCGCATTTCTAAGAAAAATCTCCGCATCGATTTCTTAATAATTAATGTAAGCAACGCGTTGAATGCGGTGAATGCAATCAAAACAATAATTGATCGCATTTCACATCATTTCATACAAAAGTTCTACACGAAATTAGCCGTATTTCTTACAGATTCATCGCAATTGTTTTCCAACGTATATTGAAACTGATTTAATTTCAAAAAAATATCATAGAATTACGTAATAGCTGGTGCAGTGGAGGTTCGAACCGATGTACGGATGTTTATTTTTTGTAAAAATACCGAGAACGCGGAGAATAAAAAAAATTCGCCGTGATTCGCCACATTCACTGCAAAAAGATGTAGGAAATACGCAGTGAAAATTATTTTTTTTCATCGCATTCCACCGCATTTCTTGCAAAAATTCGCCATCAAAGGTCGACCCGGGTATAATGTCTAGAGCCGGAGAGTTCAATAACCGTTAACACTGGAACATTGGAGTATGCGAAATCCATCAATTGGCGATCAAGCTGAGGTCTCGCACCTAAATGCAGGTGAACGTTATAAACATAAACTTGAGGCAAAAGGATAAATTTCACGAAAAAATAACTAAGTCAAACTATCGCCTCATGATCAATTAGATATACAAAGAAATCCGCCTAGAATTGGCGGAAAGTTTATTTATACAAAGGTCAAGGTACTCATACTCAAATTGTTCTGCCCATTCAAACTAATTGCTCGGTCAAAATTGAAACAGTTTTAATGCACTTTGAATTAAATTGAACAAAAATTTTTACAGGAAATTCAGCTCATCAGTAGCTTATCGCCAATCCGTTTGTTTTGTACATAGAAAACTGTTGACATGGAACGTTAGAGCTCGTCAAATTTTTCACACGAACACTAGAGTTTTTTATAAAGAAGTCAAGGTTGTGATATTTATTTTCATTAGGAAATACAAAAGCTCGGATAGTTTCGTTTTTAAGATTATTCAAAGTTGATGCATTTTCATGCTTAGCTTGTTGACAAAATCAGTTCAATGAATAAAAACTCCAGTGGATTTAAACTGAAAAAAAAAATTTGAACATGTATTGTGATTCAGCTCTCTAATTCGTGTTTCTAGGAGTTTTTATATATCCAGAAGAAAAAAGTCCAAATGATCGTTTTCAATTAAATTCTTTTTGTTTGAAAGCATTTATACCGACAACTCTCTATGTTTCAAACCGGACAAACAGAAAAATTTTTGTGCTTAAGACCGAACAGCCTAAGTAGTATGGTAATCCGCCATATGACTGTAGGGGGGGGGGGGGTCCGACCCCCCCCCCTACAAGACTTTCTACCTTTGAAAAACGCAATTTTGCGTCAAAGTTTTTTGTTCTAGTGAAAAGGCGGATTACCATACTTGTATTTTATAGGAAAATTTCATGTGGGTATTCATAAATGGGAAGCTTTGGAATAATTCTTCCACCGCGCGCATGAAGGGTATTCATTTTGTAAGTTGAACTTTTATTCCATTTTGGAGAGTTGGAATTGTTTAAACTTGTCAAGTTTTGTTTATGGTTATTGAATTTAGGGGGAATTAAATCAAAGCGGCGGTCCGCCTTGGAACTTTGTTTTTCAAAGTTAAAGTAAATTAATTGTCAGTGTTTGGGGGATTTTTACAAAATTGGTTTTACGGCAAGAGGCAAAAGTGGAGGGTAAATAAAAATTGGAATGGGTGTGCAATTGTGGTTGGGTAAATTGGACTGTCAAGTTTGATAGTGGTGGAATTCTAAGAGTAGTTTTATGAGTGTCTGCAACTTTGATAAAACTTATGGTTTCAGGGCATTGGAATTGGTCTTAAATTGGGAATTTTGTTAGAAATAGCACCTTATTTCTTGTATGAATAGAGCTAGAAACGTTTTACTATGAACGAAGCGTTATGAATGTAAGAAACAAGTCATGACACAACCGGTTTGCACTACGTGTGAGGAAGAAAAATTGAATCACTTTTCCAAGTTTTATAAAAATCGACAATTAAAGTACTGCAAAAAGTGTGATCAGCCAATTTTTTTCTTATCCCAATTGTCCCATCACCGTCGCCACAAGTACTTCCTCATATCAAAACCCCTTTATTGTTTCAAGTCCCTGTGTTCTGGTAACATTAAAGACCAAATTTGTCCTTTCTGTAAAACAGCTTTTTCTACAAAAAAGAGTTATATTTGCATCACTTATCTAACCTTTGTCAGGGAGACAAAGTGGGCCAGATTTTTGCCAGGAGAACGGGAAAATTCAGCTAAAGTAAGCGTTTTTAGTATATTATTAGCCTGATTTATTAAAAAAACCATTTGATTAACAGTATTTTACCCTTTGTAATTTGAAACTTTCCTTTCTTATTAAAGATGTACTAATTCAAAATACAGAATGAATACCAATTCGATCACTCTCAGAGTCATCTATGTAAGCACGGGTGCGTTTTTTGAGCAATAGTGGAGACTCTTCACTGCTTTGCAAAGTAGATTCTTGTCCTTCTCGAGAAATTATTGGTGATAATAAAATCTCGCTTTTGTCTGCTTCATCATCCGTTTTTGGACTGATAGCCTTTCTTTTTCTGATTTTTTCCAATGAGAAGTTTTCAGTACTCGTTGAAGTGGTAGGGCTCTCTTCCGCTTCAAGCAAAATAAAAGGATTGGGGGTCTCCTGATTGGTTTCATCATCTTGATCGGATATAAAAATGAAATCAACAACATCTTTCAATTGTTCATTTGAGTATGAGGGTTGATTGAAACTAGGATCAGGGATCTCCCAACCAGACGCTTCCCTTCCTTCAGGTAAGTCAAAAACAGTGTACATTTCGGGGGGTTCTACTCCCCAGTCAACGTCCTCACAAACTTTTTTGAGCGAATATTTCTCCTCTCAGACTGTAATGTCCGAACGGTATTGTCGCTGTACGGTCTGTGTTCATGTATCGCTTATCATCGTAGGCACTTAAAGCAGTCTAATTGACACAAACAGTATGAATTTGATGCTTTTCAGAGCTAAATTTTATGTTTTTGAATCTCAAAAGATCGCCTTTCTGTAATGTTTTTTTGAACATTTCGTGTGTTAGTTTGGTCTGTGCATACTTCTTGGTCCCCTTGGCAGACATTTTAGCATTCTGGCCTGCAATTATTGAGTATAGTTTAGGTTTTAAGGCGCAGAACTCTTCAATTGGCATGCCCAAAAGTTCGTCCTTAAACTTGAGGACAGTTTTTTCAATGGATCGATCATTTAGTTGATGATTTTCTGGGAAGTTCGACAGATCGAAATGGCTTCTCAACCTTGAATTTTTGGCTAAATCTTCATAGAAGTTCGGACTTGTTATTTTGTAAATAAATGAATCTGTGTGAGAATATAAAAGAGTACACTCGGTTTCGATCTTCATAACATTATAATGGAAATCCATCATGAAGAGCTTAGAAAGCTCCAATATGCTAGCTCCTACTATTGTGGGTTTTGTCCAACTAATTGATTGTTTCTTCTTAGTAATTAGGGAAAGGTCTTGATCCACAATTTTGATTGAAGAGATGGTTCCTTGTGAGGTGGCGTTGAGTAATTCAACATCATTCCTAACGAAAGTTACGGTTACTCTATTTCTTAGGCTTTCACACAGTTTGCCGAATGCGGAGTTAGACATTAATTTATAAAAGTCTTGATTCAGTTTTGACTCTGCTTGCTGAAGTTTGTTGGTGTTCAGTTGAATGTAGGTTGAGAGCCATTTCGACTGACAGAATTTGACTGCGCGATGCAACTTGTTGACTTTTATCCCATTTGATATGAAAAACTTTAGGTTCCATTAATGAGTGACATAGTTCATTTTTGAGTGACACGTCTGTCTCAGTTTTTTAATTTTACTGTTTGAAACGTTTAGAGCAGTTTTCAGTTCAGACTGATATTCGCTCAACTCTATAAGATCAACAGGTTCTTTATCTGATATGAGAGGAAAGTCACTGTGTTTATCATGTAAATCATCTGGGTAGTGAAGGTCCACTTCTACAATATATCCTATATCCCCCTCATCGTCTGTGTTCAGAATGTCTTCCAAACTGATTTCCTCTACAATTTCAAAGTCCTTGAGGGGGAGAAGATAATGTAGCATCCACCGTAGAGGTTATTGGCATCAATGTTCAGTATGGACGATGGTTCTTTTGATTCGTCAAAATTGCTGAGGAGTGAATTGTTGGCAATTTTCAATCGAGAACTGTACACTGATGGCAAACCGCCTCGGATCATTCTTTCCGTTAAATCTAAGATGTTGCGATCTGTTAACAATTCCAGATCGGGCTTGCAAATTTTGAGGCAGGCGCTCCCTGACCAATTCGAAGCGGTATAAAACTGAACGCAATCGAGCCCGTAAGTCCCATAGCACACTGTTCTTAGTTCCTCAAACCAGCAAGCTAGTTGGAGCACATCTCCTGTTAAATAGAGCTCGAGAAAGTCTTTGAGATTGACACAGTCGAACTCTCTGAACAGTTTCCGAGTTGTTCAAGTTGTTCTTGCGTGATATCAACTTTATTATCTCTGAGACTGTTTTTCCGGTTCTGAATGTTAGGCAGTGATGTTTCAGACAACTTTTTAAAGGAATCAACATATGAGTAGGGAAAACTACCTTTTTTTTCAACAGCTTTCGTTGATGGGCTGAGTATCCTCTGTAGAAGTTGTCTAAGATCGTAAATTTGTCAGCAGGTAAGGTTTGGATTAGCTTATCTAAGCTACCTGGCATAAATTGGAAGCTGTCTATAAATCTTAGATACTCGTAAACAGTGACTTCATTTGTTTTGTGTTTTTTCGTTTCAATATGTAAACCAAAATTCAAGGCGATAAATTTTTCGTCATTAGTAGGAATAACGTTAATTTTTGTATCCTGTGAAGCTGAGTGAAGTGCTTTGACGATATGATGCACATCATAATTCACCATATTATGCGCAACAATTGGTGTAAAATTGAGGGTTCTCCGCTTCAGGTTACATTCACTGTGAGCAAATCCAATGAAACTTCCAGTAAAATGACAATGGTCTATAACTTTTTCAGCATCGTTCACGAATTCATTATTACAAATCCAGCAGCAGTTGTACGTTTTTTTGGATGGTGCCAACCCATTGAATATAGGAAACTTACGCTTCTGGTTGTAGAAAAAGCTTGCTAGTTTTTCCAGTTTAGCCAGAAGCCTTTCCATGCAGTCAGGTCCTGTATATATGTCAAAATGTATCGGCGTAGGGTTATTTCGCTCAATCACCATAATACAGTAACTGCAGGGTTGATGTTGTTCAATAATACTGGTGCTGGAAATTTCTGGTCTGTTCTTGACTGTGGACACAGGTACAATCAATGACTCTAAGTCAAGGTAAACCACAAATGGTGAAAATCATCTAGCTGCGTAACTGTCGAACGCTAGTTTGTTTTTTCCTGGCTCAGGCATTCTGATTTCTACTGCGTCATTATCGTAACAAGTTTTTTGATGATTTAAAAACGATTTTTCAGATGCAATGACGTGGAAGCATTTTCGGCAAAGGAAGTTTCTATCACGATATTCTTTACCACTGATCTTTGAAACAAGCTTGAGTAAGTCGATGATTAATACATAGTGATACTTTTCACCGTCGCTGAGAAGAAGTATATCCAGTATGAAGGTAAAGGTTTTTCCAGTTGATAATCGAAGCGGTAGGAGTTGTTTGTCGTGATACCTTAACGAAAAATTTTAATAAATGTGAGATTTTTCCATGACTCCATTTTTTTGTTTCTTAGAGATGAATTTCAGCTATTCTTTTTCCATTTTTTATGTTTCGTTTTAGTTTCGGGTTTTACTTTCAACTATTAGACACCATTGAGACTTTTAAAACCTTCTTACCTGAAAACATTGTGAAAACATTCACCTGAACTTCGTTCATGTCCTCGAATTTTGAAATGTCCATCAAGCTCATGGGCATATCGAAGTCACCCACAGGTTGCTTTGCTGCTGGGTTTTCATTGCTGTAGGTAAGGACGTTCGTCCTTGGTCTAAAACAATTGCAGGGTGGTTCCAGAGTTTCCTTTTTAAATACCCGATGGTATCCTGCAGTGTAACAATACAAGAAACAATTTTCATCGTTTCCGTTATGGATGTTGAGCAGGTTTGAATCTCTCCTTAACATATTCCCTTCTGGAAAAGGTATGAAACTGCTGCCCCGGACAGGTACAAACCGTACCAGCTTTAGTGTAACTTTATCGATAGACGACAGCTGCCGACCGCTTCCATGGCTAGAGAAGGAAACTAGTTTTGTAACGATAGAATCCACTAGCTCTGTGTACGTTTCATCTGAAAGTCCAGTGTGATACAGTGATACTGTCTCAGTATTGAAATAAACTGTAACCCTCTCGGTTTCCTCTGCTACAGGTTTTGTGAGGCTCAATTCGACGGTCAATTGCATTTTTTGGGGATACTGATTTGTGTGTCTTCTCACAATGTCTGAAATTTCCTTGCATTTTGCGAAAAGGTACTCCATAATGTCCAAACTAGTTGACTCAGGAGTGATCTCATAATAGTTGATGCTACCATTGATCGAAGTAACTGTTTGTTTTACAGGGTTTATGTCTTCAGGAGCCATGTCGTAAATAGGTAAACCATGTTCATTGTTGACATGGTTTGCATAATCAGTTTTTGATTGGAATCCGATTCGACATGAATAACAAATTTTAACCACTGGCTTCTGGTGGTTAGTGATGGAATGCTTGCGTAACAAAAGTAAGCTGTTTTCATTTGCCGAACATTGTGAGCAACTGAATGTTAACACATCAGGAAAGATATTGTGTTTCCTTTTCATGTGTTTTTTTAGGGATCGTCTATCGCTGAGCTGATTAGAGCATTCTGTGCATTGTAGGCCCATTTTAACGTTTTCTATATAAAAAATCCCAAAAAAATATTTAAAAATAGAAAAGTGCTCAAAATGATACAAAAGATAATTCTTGGGAAAGAGTTAATTACAAATTGAATAAGAAAGTTGGAATAATTTGGGTGAAATAGTTTTGCTTGGACTGAAATAACTTTAAAAGAAAGACTAACAAGACTGAGAAACTTGGTCTGAATTTAAGTGAAAACGTTGAAAACCGTTGAGTGAAACTATGTAAATTGGTACCATGTTCCCAATTCAAACTCTCAGTTATTATCAAAGCTTGGTTGTGTTTTCTGTAAAGCGTTTGCTTTATTTCATAACAAGTATTTTGAGCTGATAACTTTTACCCTTGTGACCAAGTAAACACGGAAGTTTATATTTCAAAAGCCAAAACATGGTAAAAGCCTTGTAAATGAGCTATAGTAGAAAGCTGATAACAGCTCTATGTACTAACGTAACTGAACTAACCGTAAATTCAATCTGGGGGTTTCACTTAAATCGATTTATTCTATATTTAAAACTTCAATTTTACTAAACAAAATTTTGCTTTAACGTTTAATTTCCACAGTATTGATATACAATTGAACCTATCTAAGTTCAAAATGAAACACCCCACGAATGATTTTACGACTCATGAGAAATATGTTCCCAGATAACTCTATAACAGAAAGTGGTCAAAATTGTTCCTAATACTCCCCTCTAGCCTGAAGAGCAATAAAATAAGAACCACTTACGCTTTCTCTACTCACCATGTTAAACACAGTTTCAGACCAACTCCCGTCAATTGGAGGCAGGCTCAGTTGAGATGAAAAAAACAAACCAAATTTCAGTTTTTTATAAACGAATGAATTTTTCCATTGAAAATTGGATAATTTAAGATTACATGTAAAAAATTTATAAATTAAAATTTTATTAAGAAAAAATTTTTGCTTTGGAATCTGAAAAAAGTTTTTTTGGAATTGCTACAAACTCTTCTTTTGGTATAGGGAAAAAGATCAAAAATCGTATGTCCAGTTTTTGAGTAAACGGCAAAAATATCATAAAATTTCGATTTTTTCTAAGTTTTTTGATAGAAATTTTTAGAATTCTTGAAAAATATATAAAATGTACTAATCTTTTTTCGGTCAAATTCTACCAATCAGTTCAACGGCTTTCAAATTATGCTTAAAAAGTTGAGAAAAAGTTTTTGAAAAATTCAGAAATTAGAATTTTTTGTAAAAATAGGAATACAAGTAAAATTTTTGAACGTGAAAATTTTGTACAGAAAAACATTTCTGTTGAATCATAAGAAAACCTTATTTTCGCTTGCTGCACATTCTTTTTTCCATTCAAGCTGGAGAATCCAAAATAGTTAATCAGGTTTCATAGTTAAGAAGAAAAATCTTCTCAAAAAAAATTTTTTTAAACTTTTTTGGAAATTTTGTTCAAAAAATTATTATAACTTCAAAATGTTTTAAGCGGTGTCTTTGAATTTTTTTGGATGAACCCTTACTTTTGGTTCGACTGCTTCCATAGTATGCTTCAAAAGTTGAGTTGATATTAGAAAATTTTTCACAAATATGTTTTTTATCAGTTGTTTTCTACACAATATTTTTCAAGAAAAAATAATCCTTGAATTTTAGGTTTATTAGACATTGAAAAAATTGCAATGTGATTTTCTCATGTTTACCTTTAAGCAGTGCTCCCCCCATATAGTTTTCATCTCTAAAAGTGGTACCAAATTTCTCATTGTTTCCAAAGCAAAACTCGTTTTTTTTTGTTATTTTTTTAATGTTTTCTTAGTCGAAAAGACTATCCAATAAAGTTTAAATTATGAAGAAATAAAATCTATTTTAGAAATTCAAATGTTAGAAACATGCAGTGAAAGATAAAGAACACTGTTAAAGGACTGTTTTCTACAAACTTTTTATATTCACTTCAAGAAAAAATATTTATTCAGATTTGTCAAAGAGTTCTCGCATTGCTGAAATTTTCCTCTTTTTCGGAGCATTGACAACAGAAGGAGTTTCTGTGTTCTCAGGCGTTTTCGAGAATTTCTTGGTCGAAGTGACTTCATGCCCTTGATTTTAGGCGTCCTGTGGAGTAGCTTCAAAATTGTCACCAGATAGGTTGCGCAGTAGAGTATCGCTTACATTTTGTGAGCTGTCAAAGTTGATCCACAAATTGTTGTTTTTCAAACTTAAGAAAAGAGATGGGCTTGGCTGTGTGCTGTCTGGGCTCAACGTAGGGCTGGGATCTGCAGTAGGAGTACAGAATGGAGATGGATTGATGGGTGATTCTGGAGATTTGGGAAGCCCCCAAAGACCTGCTAAGTTGTCACACTCTTGCAAGACACCGAGCTGGTTTTCATAGAAAGGAACACTGTCGCAATCGTTTTTATAATCGTTTTTTGTAATCGTTTTTGTAATCATTTTTTTATCGTTTTCTTTGTTCCCACTGGTAGATTTGATATATCGTAAGTATGCAGAGGGTCAGAGAGTGTTGAAGGTGGTATAATACCCCCTGATGTAATGAAACCCCCACTGATTGATTGAGGTTTGTCTGACAACTGAGCAATGAAATTCACAAAAATTTCATACAATGATTTTTCGTTGTCCAGTCCTTTTTTCGTTTAAACGATTTTGTTGTACGATCACAACAAAGTTTTCATGCATTGTTTGGTAAACGATTGTGCGTTCGAATGAGTTTTCTGTTTCTGATAAAATATGGTAAGACATTGAGAAACACTAAAGAAAAAAGAAGATGAAATGAGATTGTTTAAGTTCAAAAGAAAACAAAAAAGGAAATTTTGTTTAAAAATTGAAGCTGAATAATTTTTCTGTAAACTTGAATAATTTTGAAATAAAACTTGAAGCCGTCAAAGAACGTACATTTAATTTACAAAGAGGTAATTATTTAAAATGTTTCAAGCATGATCTTGAATATAAAACTGTATTTCAGCAAGTAGGTACGTTGTTCAAAATATTAAACTGGAAGGGGTTTGACTCACAGTTTAGCACACTTTTATAAACAAATGTCTATCAACACACCCAGGGTCACAAATAATTCTACATTCTAATTAACTTTTATGTATTCAGCAATCATAAAACTATGGGTTTTAGGTGTTATTTTCAAGCTAGAAGATAACACGGAATGCACTGACAAACTCGTTGTTTTGTTGGAAATTTTATAGAGATATATGTTTGACACATTGCAGTTTGCAATTACTGTTCCTGGTTGCTAAACATGTAGCTAAACATGCAGCTACCATGTATGTAAACGCTGAATTTTGCACTTTGTTCTTGTCAGTTGAAGATTGGGTGTGTGTGTGTGTCTGTGTGTGTGTTCTATTCAATCTCGTTGTTTGTTGGAAATACTGTAGACATACAAGTGTTTGACACATGTTAGTGTACAATTACTGTTTCTGCTAGCTAACCATGTAGCTAAACATTCAGCTAACATATAGTTAAATGTTATATTTTACACATTTTTCTGATCAGTTGAAGAATTCTATATTTAGCTTGCGCGTGTGTGTGTGTATGTGTGTTCAAATTTCATTTCCAGAGAATTCATCGGTATTTCATTTTCAAAGTAAAACAGTATGATTCAATAAGTTGAGAAAATATTGTACAATGCCATTTACAGCTGAGAAAGACGCCGAGTTCGGAGACGCTCATTTCGACGTTTCTAAAAGTGAAAAACGTTTGGTTAGAGCAACGATTAAGTCTTATGAAAAGACTGACTGGAAGTTACGTCTTTTTAAAATTATTCAAAACAGCTGAACATGACTATGAATTTCAACAAAGAATTACACTAACACTCGAAGAATTTCACTGCTAACAATTCTAATGATACTGATAAAACAGCTAAAGCAACGCCAGCAAAGAAACAAAAGTTGAAGCAAAAAGACGACGACCACGAAATATCTGAATAGAAGAACGGCTTTGACAAAATGGTGGAAGCTATGTATGAGCGCTCACCTGCTTACTTTAAACAATTTCAAAAAATTCGGATTTTTCGTTTCAGATGAAAAACCATCTTCATTATTTGCCAAGAATTACGCTGTGTGAATGCATTTTGAAAACGGCTATTGTGAAGTGTTACCCTCTAACCATTATCATGCGTTGTTTGATGTGTCTGACGTTTCTACGGAAATATTGAAACGTAATAAGCTTTATGCAGTTCCCTGTTTGTACACAACCTTCAAAACCTTTTTTTCAAACGGAGCCAAAGTGGAGGCAACTGGAGAGGTTATTGAAAAACTCAAACTTACTGTGGAATACAACCGTTCAGCACCGCTTACAAAAGGAGACGCAACCGCAATTCAGAAGCGGTTACCAAACTTGAGCAATGTCCCGAGCAAAAATCACCGTCAAAATGGATTTGTTAACTACAAATCTGTGGAAAATGCTGAGAAAACATTGAATCAGCAAATGCAAACTGACTGTTTATCAACTGACACTCTAAAGAGATTTGAAAACCTTTTGTATGGTCCTCATGGATATTTTTGTGAGTGGTTATGGGAAATTAGATATTGATAATGATGTTTTGTGTGTACGCTTAGTTTTTGAAGAAAAAAAAATTGAGAAAAAAAAATATTTCGATACAAAAGTTAATAATGTTTGAGCATCATATGAAGCGCAAAACGTATCAAATCAACATCACTCATCTTTACAAAATCTTTTTCATCAAAGAGGTAATGAGCAATTGGTTTTTGAACTGGTTGGTTTCTAAGCAATTCAAACACAGTTTGAATATTATCAGCAGAGGAAGCAAGTCTTTTATGTAAATTTTTGTATGAAGCTAAGTTTTGTCCAAGTGGATCAGCAAAAATATACTTTCCAATTCTCCGACAAAAAAATGTCCAATGTGTTCCAATTGACTGAGAGGTTGATACATTCACTATGATGAAACTGTTTTGAGATAGATTAACAGGGAAGTTGTCAGCTGCGAATACACCTCGGAACTTGTATTTCAAAAGTTTACATGCTTGAACAAGGTTGTTTATTTCATCTTCATCCATCAGTTTGTAAGAATATGATTTTTTGAAACTCTTCGGGCAGAATCGACCTAGATAGTGCTTGCTTTTTCCCCAATAATGAAAATTTCTATATTGTTGGGTAATGCTGCTGAAAATTTAAGCTCAATTGAAATTGAACAATTTGTAAGTTCAGGATGAATAAAATCTTGTGAAGCCTGCTGAGTGCTGGTGAGATCAAACACCATAATGAATTGGTTGGGGTATTCAGACAAACTAATTCCATGCCCACTATCGATATAGGCTAAATATGACATTGTGTTGAAGTACAAGCGTTTTACGTCAGTTGTCATTATTGGGCTGTCAGCAACAGGGAGTCCATTTCGATAGATACAAATCTGCTCCAGATTAAATTTACGAAAGTGAAAAGGATTGAGTTGTTTGCTTCCTAAGAAGGCTTCATTTGTGTTAAGACAAATGGCAAGACGTCGAATAGGCTCCCTGCTAAAAACATCTTTCTGTTTCCAACTTTGCAAACCAGTAGAAGCCAGAAATGTTTTTGTTATAGTTTCCATGTAAGGATAGGACGCTGGGCTTGTTAGTAAAGTTTTTTCAATGGCAGAGACCACGTCGTCGTTCAATGTCTTTTTTCTCACATACAAATTAGCTTAATAATTTTCACTTTGTATGATTTTCCAGCATCGTCAGAAATTATAACAAAATCATCTATTGATCGTCGAACAGAAATTCGCAGAGTGACTCCACTCAAAAGATGACGATCACATGTAAAAAAAATCTACTGCCATTTTCCCATAAAAGTACATTCAGCAGATTGTCTAACCAAAGCTTTTCGTCTGTTAACTTCAGCTGTTGCTATCGCTCCAGGATTATCCTCATACGATTAACCTTGGCAAGCCAACCAAGTAGCTTTTGCGTCTTTGTTGTGAGAAAATTCAGTTTCAATGAAACTTTTGTGAGCATAATTTCCATTCGCATTTGAAATTTTTAATCCGTTGGCTGATACTGTACAGTCAGAAAAGAGTGAATGTAAAACATTATTACAAAAGTAAGGAGCGTCTGTTTTGGTTACATCTGCTGCAGCTCCAGGTTCATATTTTAAATCAGCTTCAGATGCCTGAACTATCTTGCATTTGATTTCAAGGAAAATTTTTTGCAGATCAATAAAATTATTTCTGTCTCCAGCAACCTCAAACTCAAACAGGGGTCCGTTAGGACTGTAAACTGGTCCTACTTTTTGACAAAAGCTGCCATCAAAAGTTACAAGAAGCGCTGGTTTTTCAAATAAACCCAAGGAACTATGTATTGCCTCTGTTGGTAACATATTATCGATCATCTTTAACATTAGCAAAGAAATCCGACCGACTTCCCTTTGGCTGTTTGTGTTTTGAAATGACTACCTTTCTTTTTTTGCTACGTTTTCTCGCTTTCGAACCTGAACGTTTAGATCGTCTACGATTCATTCGTTTTTGTCTCAGTCGCAGTGCCAATGAGCCTCTTGTTTGCTTTTTGACTGTATTTGATATCGTGTTTTTCAGCGCCTGTTTTGGAGATTTTTTTTATTGACAACGTCCATTAACACTGGTACGCTCTCTAACAGAAGTTCTTTTCCAACACGTTTTGCTGCTGGTATAATAAATTTTCTTACAAGAGGTAGAGCGATTCTTCCAATGCCACATGCTAAAGCTCCAAAGCCGCTACCTCTTTGTCTATAGTGCCCCGAAAAATAAGGCAATGCAGATGCTTGATTGGTATAGTATGATTCCATTGCATTTACTCACCAAATTTTTTGAGTTGTAACGTCAGAATGACTTTACCGGTCCCTGAAAAGGGGACTAACTGAACTGTCTTGGTGCGTAGTTCTATAGAAATTGATTGAATCGTATTTGAAAGAAGTTTTTTTGTAATCCAAATTCGAAAAAACTATTCTGTGTGTTGGTTCAAGCTCGCAGATGTTACCATTTTTCAACCGTTGTTTTGAGTCAATGACTCGTAATAAAGGTGCTTTGGCATCGCCCACGTATTGATACTCAATAAAGTTTTTATAAATGAATATCAAGTGTTTCCCGGCGCACAGATCCGCTGGAAAGTCACCCATAAAAACCTTGGTATCATCTTTTTTCATCAATTTATTTGCAGTTGTGTCCATTTTGTACCCAATGTGTGTTCCTCGTCCATCAGGGACACCCTTGAAACCAATAATGCTAGGAATTTTATCGCTTGGAAACGTAATTCCCTCGTATTTTCAAAGCTACTCTCCAGTCTCCCGACAGTTGTATTTCATCATTGCAAAAGTTTCTGAATGAAGCCAATGTGTTTTGATCAAAGATCTCCATCGAAGCGGAGGAGATTACATGTACCGTAAATTCATCTTCAAAACGTTTACTTGCCATTTTGCAAAGGAGATTCTTGTACTAATTGGAGTTCGGGTTGATAGAATTTACCCTGAATAATTTCTTTATCGGTATCAATAAGAGAGTACGTTGGAGGGTTCAATGTTGGGATGGACGAAATCTGAAAAATCTCGTATGTAAAGGACTGTTTGTAACCCTTTCCAAACGTCTCCTCTTTTTTCAGTATTCGTACAAGATCACCAACAAAATACTTTGGTTTTTGAGAAAATGTTGTATTCGCAATCAACGATACAAGCCGCGGAACGTCTTTTTTGTGACTTTGTTTGGAGCAATTTTGATTGTTCGATTAATTCTATAATTGATAGTTTTAACAAATGAATCCAGTTTATCTAGATATGAATAGGTCCAATTTTCTTCTAAGTATCTGTATATTATATTTTTGAGGGAACGTATATTTCTTTCAGCAAAAGCAGAATTTTTCTCACTGAGCGTACTGTATAAATGAATTCCGCGTTTGTTGCAAAGGTCTTTGAAAGCACCGAGGAACTCTGTGCCATCATCGACCCAAACTTTTTTAGGTTGCTTCTGTTTGATCATCTTTTTGAAAGCCTCTGCAGTTTCTGTGGCATATTTTGTTTTTAGTTGTTCAACCCTGAGATATCTTGAGAGACAGTCAACTGCAACAAGAAGGTATTTTACACCACGCTAGATCTGATGCTAGATCTACGGACCTGATCTCATTAAGGTCGTTAACAATTACTTTAAGCCTTGGAAATCTGAGGCGACGTGAACGATATTTGGTGAAAGATGGTTTTGTTTCCAAATACATTTTTACTTTTTTCATGGATAATTTACTCAAATTTAGCAGTCTTTTTGCGTTTCCAAATGACGCAGGTCCTTTTAAAGTTGTCAAGTTTCTTCACATCATCTATAGAAAGCCCAGTCTTTTCTACTCGTGTCTTCGTCTGTCTTCTTTTTGCTCTCTTCGACTTTTGGCTTTGCACTTTTTTCTTTTGTTTCAGATCTTCCTCTTGGTTGTTTTTGTTGCTGCTGCTGTTTCTTTTGTTTTCGAGTCGGTTGCTCTTCCTCTTCTTCGCTGTAAAACTCATCGAGAACTTTTTTTGCATGAGTATTGTAAACCAAATGGGCTGCTATATCAAGTTCACTCAATATTTTTGAATACTTTTGCACTTCTTTTTGTCAATTTTTTTGGTAGGTTGTTGTAAATTGTACAAGAAATTTGTCACCTTCAATCCTTGAGGTTCATCTTCAATATGGAGGACTTTATTCTCTTCACTAAAAGAAGCAGTATCGGAATCAAAAATTTTTTCAGGATAATTGCAGCTCTTTTTGTTTTATTTTCATCCATTAATTTTAGTTCTAGCATTATTGAGTCAAACGCTGAATCCTTCCGTTTTTCACTACGGGTTCGATTTCACTGTCATCACTAACAAATAATTCTGATTTTACGTCATCTGGATCACTTTTTCTTTCACCGGTGCTCTTTGTTCTCGTGATCAATCTATCAGTGCTTGTGACAGCATCTTTTAATTTTTTTCCACTGCTTTGCTCAAAATTTGTAGGAGATCACTCAGTTATCTTTGTAGGAGTGATAACTGAGTGACTTTTTGTTGATATATTGGATCATCAAAAATTTCTTTCTTGGTTGGATTTTTTGATATGAACATTCTCTTGGGATCAAAACGAATTCTTCTGCATGCATTATTTGACTTTCAAGTAAAGATAGCACGAGAATACTATTGCCTTGATAAGTTCTGGTTTTTTCGCTAAAATAAATCGCTTTTTCTTCAGACTTGTTTCCTTTGATAGTAACTGCTGAAATGAATCCTCTTGATTTTTAAAAAACTGCTTTTTGACTGGAACATTGCCATTGATTACATTGAGCAAACATTCACATAGACAGTTTATAAAACTATTTGGTGCTTCTTTGACGAACTTTCTGAAATTACTCTCAGACAGCTCGAGCGTTTGCTTTAGCATACAAAACTCTTTCTCTCTCATCTGTCAAGTTAGTTATAACTGTTTTGGAGGAAGGTAGATAAAAAATTGTTGGACCTGGTTGTACAATATTTGAACAATAACGCAAGGAGTCTGAAGTTTTTGGATCCAAGTCGATGAGTAAATGTCCAAAGGTTAATTTTGTTGCTAACTCATAGCTTTCTTTTAAAAAACTTGTGTTGTTTCACTGTTTGCCAATATAGGTGATCTGCTGTATGTCTCTAGGTGATTTGAACAAAATGATGTGGGTTGTGTTGAGATCAATTGTTCTTGACCATTTACTCTGTTGGAATAAGTTATGTTTAACGTAAATGACGCTAATATTTCTATGACGTCCAGCAGTTGCGAATTTAGAAAACTCTTTGTCAATAAAAATTTCCTAACAAGAATCGTCAAAAACAAGCAGAGAGTTTTCCAGCTGTTAAATGAAATCAAATCCAGAAAACTTTGTGAAAAAAAATGTTCAAGTTACGCTCTATAGAGCTGAACTTTGGTTGCTCATGTTGATAGAAGTAGTGAATAGATTTAAATTTTGGGTAAAAGGCGTTTCTCAGTAGCATTTGGAATATGAGCTCAGTTTTACCACAGCAAGATGGTCCACAAACAGCCATGAATAGTCTATCGCTTGTTGAAATTATCTTGTTCATAGCTTCGGATTAGGAAGCGCGTAGCCAACTGTGCATGAAAGCAATGAAAACCAAATTGTTGACTCTTCACAATCAAGATGGAAAACACAAGTTTAATCAAGGACACACCAATAAGAAACAGTATTATTACGATTTGAGTAAAATACACTACTTCTGATCGTGGTAGTCTAGAGTTACAAATTTTCCATGAGCGCCTCTCTTGATTTTCTTCATTGAAAACTAAATCATTCAAACCTATTCCAGCAGGCGAATATATCTGGTCTTCTTTATCACTCATTTTAAAAGATGTTTTGATCAAAAATGAATTAAAACATCAGTTTTTTTTTGGGTTAGCTCATTATTTTGTTAGTAACTCTCTACCATAAAAAATTCATATGTAGTATATTTAGAGTCTTTGTCTTCTTTCTTGTAAGTCACTTTGTAGTTCGATTGCATGCCATAATCCTTTGCGTAGTAGAAAATTGACTCCACGTTTCCTTTGCTGACAACCTGCTTGATTTCATCAGGGAGACTTTCGTCGTCCAGGGTCACTTGAACCGGTGCTGGCGACTTGTGAATAGGTAAAGGGGTTAGTTTCAGTCTTTTCATTTTCTCTTGTAAAGAAATGGTACATTTGAAAATATTCAAGCAGTGAAAGATATTTTTTCAGCGTCTCAACCTCAGCTACGTTGCAAAGAATTTGTTGTTGCCTCAGAATACATTGCCCTCGTGATTCTATTTTTTCCTCTCTGACCAAAGATAGAGTTATTTGATTATCATTCGTTATTCAACTGCATACTGTCAAACTTGGAGATAAATTCACTTCAAGAACTGAAGGAGCTACCTTCTCCACTCGACGGCTCATTGGTTGGCAGTGTTAGCCAATAGAAATAAAACTGTGCTTTTCTTTTAGCACAATGTTTTTTCTTTTGTTTCTCAGGTAAGTTGAAAGCGTGTAAAGTACAAGAAAAATGTTTAATCGGATGAGAAATTTCGTCAACTTTGGGGCATAAAAGAGTGTCCAAATCTATCACTTCCTTCTGTAATAGGGTTTGCAGTGATTCCGATTTCTCTTTTCCTTTTGCATAAAACTTTCCGGATGGAAAACGAAGTTTAATTGCGATAAAGAATTGGGATAGAAACCAGTAAGGATAACTGCCAGTTCTCCAACATAAACCGTGTTAGAACCTTCTAACCCACTGATGAGATTTCCTCTCACTAGCGGAAAATGAGTTGTATGGCAGTGGCGGTAGAAATAAGATTGTATCTGAATAATTGTTTGAGCAAATCGATAACTCTTTAATTATAAAACCGGTCTTTTTGTGACGAAAACCTTCAAAATCTAAGACAACAACTTCAGAATTCAACATTCCAGCAAATTAAACAAATTCCTTTTAAACGTTTTCACGAAAAGGCAAAACGTTAGACCAGTCATGTGACCAATATAAGCGTTTGTGATTGGACAATGTAAAAGGTAGGAATATCCAGGGCCTTTCTGACTATGCTCTGCAATAAACCCTGAAGCGTCATGAAGTATTGCATGTAATCGAAGGAATTTATAAGATTTCAGGTAAGTGTCTAACGAGGAGTTGTCTATACCAATAAGGCCACCATATGGTCTCAGCTTGAGAATCATTTCGAAGTTAATGTCTGGGTCCAAATAAAGACATGCTGCCAAAAAGTATACAAATCGTTCACTATAATCCATATAGTCAACTTTATTTGTTTGTAAATTTCATGAAAGTTTTTCAATTCTATGGTCGCAATGGTTGTCATGCTGATTCTCAAACAGAGAAATAAATAAATGAACAAAAGTTGCTTTTATGTATCAAAATAATCAAGTCAACAATAATTGACTTTTTTTCAAGAAATTTTTTCAATCTTTTATAATAGAGACCTTATCTGAGAATATTTTCAAGTCAACAAAAAATCAGTTTTGAATGCTCTTTCAGACCATTTTAGGACTTCAAAAAACTTTGGAATTTTTTTCTCAAAAAATTGAAATTTTTCTATGTTTCGACCCCCATACTGCATAGGTGAAAAAAGTGAAGTCAACAAAAAATCATTTTTGAGTGCTCTTTCATAGAGCAAAATCCATTTCAGACCATTGTAGGACTTTAAAAAACTTTGAAAAATTTTCGAAAAAATTTTTGAAATTTTTCGAAAATTTTAGGCTTCTGGTGTCTTATATTGGATTTTTTATGTTTTCACCAAAAAGATTTAGTGAAAGTCTAAAACTCAGCTCAGACCTAACCCTATATAGACCAAACAAAACTTGCCAAGTTTAAACAATTCCAACTCTCCAAAATGGAATAAAAGTTCAACTTACAAAATGAATACCCTTCATGCGCGCGGTGGAAGAATTATTCCAAAACTTCCCATATATGAACACCCACATGAAACTTTCCTAAAAAATACAAGTATGGTAATCCGCCTTTTCAATAGAACAAAAAACTTTGACGCAAAATTGCGTTTTTCAAAGGTAGAAAGTCTTGTAGGGGGGGGGTCGGACCCCCCCCCCCCCCTACAGTCATATGCGGATTACCATACTACTAGCCTATCAATTTACCTACATTATAAGGGATCATAAATCGATTTGTACGCTTCGAAACCGAACATAGCAACAATACCGATTGTCACTGCTATTTTTCAATAGAGTGAACGTCGCTAAAAATGGAACCACATACTCTGAACAGTAACAATTTTCTTTCGGATTAATCCAGGCTGAGCAGCAGTAGGCCATATAGTATGCAATGCATTAACAGCTGCCTTTTCTTAACAGTCCTTCTCTACCCGGGTCGAGATTTGGCGGTGAATTTTTGTAAGGAGTGTTGTGATATGCAGCGAAAAAAAATTTTTACTGCTTTTTTCTCAAAATTTTTTTTCGGTGAAGGTGGTGAATTTCGATTAGTTATTTATTTCCACCGCGTTGTCGGTATTCTTACAAAAAAGAAACATCCATACTTCAAATTTTTTACCTCCTGCTTGTTTTCGACTCCTTATTCCACTACGCCAACTGTAACGTACTTTTATCATACTTCTTGTGAAATTAAATAAACGTTTGAAAACGAATGCACTTAATTTTTTTAAGAAATGCGGTTAATTTCTCGATGAATTTTTGTAAAAAATGCAGTGAAATGCGGTGAACTAATTTGTTTTCACCGCTTTCACCGCATTTCTTACATTAATTTGCCACAAAAGTAGATGCGGTGAAATTTTTGTAAGAAATGCAGTGAATTTCGCGGTGAGTTTTTGTAGGAAATGCGCTACAATTCAATTAATTTTTTCCCCAACCAAAAACATCGATCCGAGTGTTATTCCCCACATTTCAGACTAATCATATTGTTAGCTTGATTTTTTGGTTGACTATTGCCACTTTTTTGTGTCTGAAATCTTTGTTGTAAAAAAATTGAATCCAAGAGTGGTCACGTTATAGACAACCTAAAGCTTGGGTTAAGTGAGTGCTCATCAGGACACAGGAAGCTTCACGGACACATGGGGATTGAGCTTTCAATCATTGGTATGATAATCAAACACTTTACCTCTCGGTTGTCCTCTAGTTGAGAAGACCGAATGAAAACCACAAAAATTTGTAAGAAATCTTCGGAATCTTGGGTTTCAAACGTAAAAAATTTTTGGTACTTTCGGTATGTTTGATTTTAGACGGAAGATATTGTCGGTTTTTTTCATTGGAAATTTTGCTTTTTTGTATATAATGTAGTCAAACGTTATGATAAGGTTTTTCAAGCTTTCGCTTCAGAAAAAAACAATTCTGGAAGTAGGTGCAAACTAATTGAAAATTTTTTTAAATCATTTGCAAAACTAAATGAATGAGTAAAAATTTCTTGTTTTATTTTGATTTCAAAAACGTAACATACTTGTTAATCATTGATGAGAATTCTGTTGATTATTTCGCTTCCACTGAGTTTCGACATACGTTCATATAGTGCGCAAACAAAGTTTTTGACGTTTGGTAGCGTTTCAGAACGCCAATTGCCGACTGTTTTCATTGTTCGGTCCGCTGGACTAATCTGCTTTTCAGCCCCGGAGTTTAAAAAATCCTGGCTTTTCTCTAAAAGATATCGAAGCTCGCATAAGTTTAAAAACGACAACACCGAATTTGTCTTACCTTTTAAATTGACAATACTAAATCTTTCTTTTGTTAAATACCGATTAAAAAAGACGACATTGACGAAAAGTCCTAAGACCCCTTTGTCGTTTTTGGCTGGAAAAAATGACAATACCGACTATCTCTTATGCTTAGAAACAGAAAAACTTTCAACTAGGATCACGCCATATTTCGCGGCTCTCAGGCGGCAATCTGTGCTATTATGTGCCACAGAATTGAGTACAGAAAGAAAAGCTTCGCTGATCTTGAGGTGCGTGCCGACGCCCAGGTCTAGGTAAAGACCTTAGTTGGACCCAAATTTTCACAAAAGACTTTGGCTCGACCCAAAATTTGGGCTGGACATAAGCTCGACACAATGTTTGCAAACAAAGTCGAGTTAAAGCCTTTTCATGGGTCCATCATTGCTCTTTCCAAAAGTCTGCTTTTTTACCATTAACATTTTCCGTGCAATATTGCATATAACGTAGTCAGCGTGTATACTCCTTCATTTTTTACGATTCAGAAGAACCACGAATCCCTCAAAAACCTGCATTATTTTTTAAAAAAGATAGTTTTTAAATTTGGAAGGGAAAACAAACTGAATAATGTCGAATTTTTGTCATGGCTAATGGGACTAGGTTCAATACACGTAAGCTAGCTGGTTTCATTGAATCAAGCAATTGCTGAAAATGTTAAGGCTTTTGGTAGTTTTCCAACTGTTTTGTAAGTGTGACTGCTCTTGTGCAAAGCTTTTCAGTCTTGCTCCAGCTCTGCTTCTGTATGCACAAAAGCAAAAAAAAATTGAAAAATATCGGATTTTGAAAAAAACAGACTTATGAAAACTAATGGTGGACCCATGAACAGACCTTTACTCGACTTTGTTGGTTATCAAATGACTGATGGTGGACCCATGATAAGACCTCAGCTGGACTTTCTTTGTTATGAAAAAACTTAACCTCGACCCATGAAAAGAAATTAGCTCTACTTTAACTATGAAGCTCGACCTTGTAATTATAGTCAATACTGCCCACCCCCTACTAGACTATTAAAGTCTTTTCATAAGTCGAGGTCTAGGCCTGAAAATTGGTAAATTAAAGTGATTTCGACTTTTTCGTTTTCAACTTCGTTATCGTGAGGCGATTTAAAGTATAGAAAAATTTTGTCCTCAGGGCCTAATTCGTCTCAGATAACATCAGAGACCACATATATGGTTCAATTAACGTGCCTTGGCTTCTAAAAAAGTAACATTTGATATTTGTGTAAGTTATTATCAAATTTGTATTTATTTTAGGGCAAATATATTTCCTAATTTTTCTGGCAGCTATTCAATCTACTACCTTAGATTTTTAATCTACGGAAATATTATGGTCGTAGATGTCTTATCTAAGATACCATTAGTTGTCTTGGATACTTTTTCCAAGGTTCTGAAAAAAAATTAAACTACATCCGTACCAAAGTGTTTCATGTAATCGGTTACTTGATATATCTTGATAGGAAACGTAATAAAACTTGGTAAATGCTGCCAAGAACTTGCCATGTTATATGGTAAGATGATGTCAAAAGTTTAACCATGACATGGCAAGATATATCAAGTATTAACATTTCAAAAGCACCCAAAAACATTAATAAGCACGAAATCATAAGCTAAGGCAAGAATCATCAAAATTAATCGAAAGTTAGCAACCATTATCAAGAATATCGGAGAAGGAAGCTCCCGTTGGTTTATTAACCAACAAATGAGCGGTTTTTTTCCAGTATATTGAAATTTTTGAACCAGCCTTAAATAAAATACAGTAATTTTTTTTTTTACTTTCGATCTAACTATGCGCCTGTAATTTCTGATCTATTCACCAGCTGTGTATATGGTACAGACAGTTTAATCTGTTAAACGGAGCGAAAATTCATTTGATCAACTTAACGCTCAATTATTTTCTTTTTTCAAACATCAAACTTCAGCTAATCTTTTTTGGATAACAACGCTTAATTTAAACGAACTTTTCTTGCCATGTTTTACCATGATCCAGGCTATTTAATTCGATAAAAAAATTTAAAACCCTTAGATATGATCTTCGCAAGATCTCACCAAAATGTACCAACAAATTTTGCCCTATCAAGATATCGGTAAGATAACCCCTGTTTTGTCAAGACTGTCAAGATTTTGCATGCCTTGGCAATGTGTATCAGGTTTTGTGTCAGCTGGATGGTATCTGGGAAAAAATTATTGGTAGGTTGTTTTATACGAAAAACCTAATCTTGGACTGTGTTCTTAAGATTCCAACAAAATCTAACAGTATTCCATCCGCACCAAAGTTTTTATTCATACTTTTGCTAATAATCTGGTTTTCATTTAACGTTATTCCATCCGTACCAAAGCTTCTATTCGTACTATTGCAAATAATTTGGTTTTTATTTCCAGCTTATATATTCCATTTTTTCGAGCATACAAAATTGAGCATACATGTTCGACTTTGTCGGGCATTTTTGAGTCCAATTTTCTAAGATAAGAGTTGTAAGTGTGTGCGTGCATGAGTTAAAATAGGCTAGTTTAATTCTATAAAAAAAATTTTCCCCAATAACTATGGTGTCAATGAGATATCATTGAAAAAAGCTCAATCGTTTATTGAATTCAGAAAAATACCTCTCTACAGTAATTAAGAGGACACTTAGCAGTTTCTCATTTGTATATATTATTTTTCTGCAGAATAACTAAATCTTTGAAAAGGTTCTCGACTAATTGAAATAAAAATTGGAAAAACATATTGTATTCTAATTACATGTTAAAAGTTGTGCAAATGAGTTAGGTTTGATCGTGAATTATCTTAACAAAATCAAAAGAAAACTTTTCCAAGATATAAGAAACTTGTTTCCAAATTTTGCTTGACTCAAGCAAACTTTATTGCGCAAACATTTTTGAATTTCAACTTTTCGGACATTCGCCCCATAATGCCAAAGATACGTAACCTAAGAAACTAATGTAGTCTTAGGTATAGTATCTGGGAAATATATAGGAAGCGTGATCTGACATATGCCTTTGATCATAAGAATTTAAATTTAGGAAATGCGGAAGCTTCGAAAATAGGTGCAAAATATCTCAAATGATCTAAAACTTCACTTAGAATTTTACTCTGAAATTAATGGAAGGATCAATCGTCTGATACGACTATGGTTTGGCTGATACTTTCGCAGTCATAAAATTGTTTATTTGTTGGGATTTAGAAATTTCAAGGTTGAAAAAATTACAGGTGCACAACTGTACAAAAGATATTGACGAACTTAAAGCTGTTTATGAACAGTTGCAGAACTATTTCTCTTTGGGAATCTCTTTAAATAAATGTTTCTTTTCTCGTTTCAATTGTATCCACTTGAAGAATGAAGCTTATGTAACCGGGAAAAAATGAAAATCAATATCTTCTTTATGGTCAACATTGTACCATGTTACAATGCAGTCATTTAAATGGCTGTGGAGAAAAAATCAAAGAACCAATTGCACTATTGGCAATCTGATGGCAATTGATTGAGACCTTTTTTTTAATAATTTTGCACTGTCCTTGATATTTTGTGTATATACAGGTGATGCATGATACTATAGAGGTGATGTATGACTTTGATATAGTATCTATGAAAAAAATTCATTTGATCAACTTAACGCTCAATTATTTTCTTTTTTCAAACATCAAACTTCAGCTAATCTTTTTTGGACAACAACGCTTATTTTAAACGAACTTTTCTTGCCATGTTTTACCATGATCCAGGCTATTTAATTCGATAAAAAAATTTAAAACCCTTAGATATGATCTTCGCAAGATCTCACCAAAATGTACCAACAAATTTTGCCCTATCAAGATATCGGTAAGATAACCCCTGTTTTGTCAAGACTGTCAAGATTTTGCATGCCTTGGCAATGTGTATCAGGTTTTGTGTCAGCTGGATGGTATCTGGGAAAAAATTATTGGTAGGTTGTTTTATACGAAAAACCTAATCTTGGACTGTGTTCTTAAGATTCCAACAAAATCTAACAGTATTCCATCCGCACCAAAGTTTTTATTCATACTTTTGCTAATAATCTGGTTTTCATTTAACGTTATTCCATCCGTACCAAAGCTTCTATTCGTACTATTGCAAATAATTTGGTTTTTATTTCCAGCTTATATATTCCATTTTTTCGAGCATACAAAATTGAGCATACATGTTCGACTTTGTCGGGCATTTTTGAGTCCAATTTTCTAAGATAAGAGTTGTAAGTGTGTGCGTGCATGAGTTAAAATAGGCTAGTTTAATTCTATAAAAAAAATTTTCCCCAATAACTATGGTGTCAATGAGATATCATTGAAAAAAGCTCAATCGTTGATTGAATTCAGAAAAATACCTCTCTACAGTAATTGAGAGGACACTTAGCAGTTTCTCATTTGTATATATTATTTTTCTGCAGAATAACTAAATCTTTGAAAAGGTTCTCGACTAATTGAAATAAAAATTGGAAAAACATATTGTATTCTAATTACATGTTAAAAGTTGTGCAAATGAGTTAGGTTTGATCGTGAATTATCTTAACAAAATCAAAAAAAAACTTTTCCAAGATATAAGAAACTTGTTTCCAAATTTTGCTTGACTCAAGCAAACTTTATTGCGCAAACATTTTTGAATTTCAACTTTTCGGACATTCGCCCCATAATGCCAAAGATACGTAACCTAAGAAACTAATGTAGTCTTAGGTATAGTATCTGGGAAATATATAGGAAGCGTGATCTGACATATGCCTTTGATCATAAGAATTTAAATTTAGGAAATGCGGAAGCTTCGAAAATAGGTGCAAAATATCTCAAATGATCTAAAACTTCACTTAGAATTTTACTCTGAAATTAATGGAAGGATCAATCGTCTGATACGACTATGGTTTGGCTGATACTTTCGCAGTCATAAAATTGTTTATTTGTGGGGATTTAGAAATTTCAAGGTTGAAAAAATTACAGGTGCACAACTGTACAAAAGATATTGACGAACTTAAAGCTGTTTATGAACAGTTGCAGAACTATTTCTCTTTGGGAATCTCTTTAAATAAATGTTTCTTTTCTCGTTTCAATTGTATCCACTTGAAGAATGAAGCTTATGTAACCGGGAAAAAATGAAAATCAATATCTTCTTTATGGTCAACATTGTACCATGTTACAATGCAGTCATTTAAATGGCTGTGGAGAAAAAATCAAAGAACCAATTGCACTATTGGCAATCTGATGGCAATTGATTGAGACCTTTTTTTTAATAATTTTGCATTGTCCTTGATATTTTGTGTATATACAGGTGATGCATGATACTATAGAGGTGATGTATGACTTTGATATAGTATCTATGAAAAAACTTAATTATGTCAATTCCAGTTGACAAATTTTTTTTTTGTAACTTTGAAAAAAATGAATTCCTGGCAGTTTGAGTTTTTTTCAAACATTTAACTTAATGTTATAACCGAAAGGTTAAAATTTACCTGCCTTCAGAGTAATCAGGAATATTTGTTGAAATAATCAAAATTTTACATTAATCTTCTGGTAATTAATTGATTTTACCCATTTTGTTTGGTTTTTATTGATCAGACCATAGCATTTAAAAAATTCGCTAAAACAGATTTGCTACGGATATATATCTGGAAAATTTTTCCGAGAATTATAACGGGGCTTTTTTAGGTGACATCATCAGCCTCGAAAAAATTTTTGAAGTGATCTAAACTCCTCCTGATCAAAAACATATTTTCATCAGAAACCAATTGATTCTTTTTTGACAACAGTAATGATGCAATACTCGCATTCGTTAGTTTATTCCCCAAGTTAACTAACCCTAAATAGTCAATATTAGCTAAATTATCATCCAACAAAACACTATTTTGATGAATGTGTTGCATAAACAATAAATTGTCCTCAAATGAACTCGTTGCTTCGTTTCTACTGTTCTGGTTACTGGATTTTAGTTGATCTAAATATAATTATCAATTTGTGTCTCGTTGTTTTCTTTTAATCTGTTGATTAGAATATTGCTTAGTATTCCTCTAGAGACAAACTTGGCAAGCCAATGACGGGGTTACTATTGGTTCTTATATTTTCAGGTATGATTCAGCAAACTGCATTGTTCGGGGGGGGGGGGGGTGGGGATAGAATAGTTCATCCAGAAATTAGGTGTTGTACAAAATTATAATAGTATTTGTTGGGACGAACCAATTCTGACGCTATCTTCAGTTTTACGAATTTATTTAAGGCTCAGTGTCACTTACTGTCCTTTTTAGTTTGAAAACAAAAAATGAGATACTATCACACCTAAGTAATCCAAAGTTTCCCAAAAGGTTAGAAAAAGAGGGAAAACGGTACATTTCCGAGTTTTTGAATAACTTCATAAAACTATTTCTGATTAGAAAAGTAAGTCCATTAAATCTAAACCAGTAATTCTATATATAGAAAACATTCTAACCAAAAAGTTAAATAAAAAAGCAGGAGAATGAATTAGAAAAAAACACCGAATAGACTTTTAAAACTTTGAAAATATCACAGCAAAGTGATTATTAAAAATAATTCAAATCTATCCGCAAATGAACTTTACACTTTTTCAAACTGTCAGCATTTAGAGCATAACGACGCAGAGGTATACCCTAAAATCTCACCCCTTAGAAAAAACCGATTGAAAATAAGATATTTACAATCAGCAAATTAATAAGACAAACTTGGTGTCTGTTTTTCGCAATTGTTGTTCCGCCATTTTCGCGAAATTAAGATTCTTTCAAACTGGAACTTTGCTGACAAGTCGCGTAATACTTTATCGCTAATTTAAGGTATCCTTTGTTTGGGCTGAATGTATCTATAGTCAACAATGTTCCCTCAATTAATGCACGTAAAGCTCTAAAAGTTGAGCATTTAAATTTGTTTTAAAACTTTTTAATAGGGCATGTAAGAGTGGTTTAAAGATTATTAATATACCAAAAAGAAGTGAGCTTATCCTTTGTCACTAATATGAACTCATATAGAATTGAAATCAAAACCCGTGGTTTAGTTCTTTTCGTAACAAAATTTTCATATTTTAGAGATTTAGTTTTAGGGAGATAATTTTGTTTAACCCAGCAATTTCAATATTATTCCGACCCCCACTTTAGTGGGGAGGGAGGAACTATATACTCAACTGGGTTTTTTTTTGTTCAGTCAATTTTGGCCTACCGACATATTCATCGTAGAGAAAGGTGAGTGGTATCATTAGCCAGCCCGTCCAGCGAAGAATACGGAAATGAAAAGATTTTTTCTATTTTCGTGTTTTACAGGGAGTTATCGAGGTTTGAAGTTTTGTGAACATTCGACTGTTTTTGTTCACATTTTCAGTAATTTTTGCCAAACTTTGGCACAATTTCGCTAATATAATTCAAAATAAGGTAAAATTTTTAACGGCAGAGTGTTGTTGTTACCATTAGAGATAGAGGAGCGTTGCTGAATTGCTTGATTGAAGTTTTGTTTTGGCTAAAATTTTTGATAAAATTTTGGAAATTCAAACTTTTTCATCAAAAATGGCACAAACTATCAGTTTTTGGTCCACTTTGTTAAAGTTTGCCAGACTTAGTGACCCAGAAACCTTAATACAGACTCCCTAATCTCAAGGAGAGCGCTAGTTGCAATTGGTCACCGTATGATAGTCTTCTGTATTTAAAACTTTGCCGTTTTTTGCAGATTTAACTCGAAAATTATACAAAATGATTTTTTTTTCCAATTTTTGAAGAATTCCACTCAACAATTGGTCTAATTTGCAAGTAATTGGAACACTTGGCCGGTTTGATGGGCGGGCGACAAAATCAGGGAGAGGTTTGATATTGTCATGGACTCTTAGAATCAGAGATTTTGGTTTTTATAATGATTCTGCCTTTTTTCAAAATATTTTGCTTTTTTTAATATTAAATACTGACACTATTTTTTATTCGCGGCTCCGTTAATGACAGCTCCAATTTACGTGAAGTTGAGGGCAAATGTTGATACAGTTTGCTTTCAGAGAATCAAACGGTTTTTCTGTCTTTGAGGAAGAGTTTTTTAAAATTTAACTGAACTCTTGTCCTTTGCCTTCAATTGTTATTATTTTGGCAGTCTGATTTTACAGTTTAACCAATCAAAAGTCTAAATTTCTTCCTCAAGAGGTGCAAGTGAACATTTCCGAATCATTCGGTTGTTACCTAATGTCTCCTATGTTATTGAATGTTTTTGCTCTAAGGAAATTTCTGTTATTTTCTGAACTTAACAATTTTTTTTATAATATTTTACTCAACATTATGCTTATTCTCAACCAGTACATGTCAATCTTTCCTCCTTACATAATAGAAGCAAACTTTGTGGCCGATTGTTTTATTTGAAGGTTTTCTTGCTTTTGTTACTACGAGTTTTCATACAAAATTTTCTGATTTTCATAATTGCCCATTTTTGCTGTTGTTTTTGTTTCTTTTGTAATGTTTCTTTTTGTTTCTTTTTTTTCTTTTGTAACTGAAAAAAAATTTACAATATTTGAAACTAAACATAATTTTTGTTTTCATAACAAATTGTTTGAAGGGCTGCGGCACCATTCTCTTGCAGAATTTGGTAGAGTTTTTATATTTTTGCCTTTTATTTGTTTTTAATTTTGAGGCCATATACCAAGTATTGTGTAATTAAAGGTCTCAGTGGCCAACTCAGGATAAAAAAGTGAACTTAAATAACAGATAGCAGTAAATAACTAATGGCTGTTTTCACATTCGAATCAAATTTCTAAAAAAAAGAGTAATAGTATTCTTCAACTTATGACTTCTGATTTTGGTTTGCGTTTTTTTCGCGTTCCACAAAGTTGTATCATTTTCGTAAATTAGCCACATTATTTAGGGCCCTTTTTAATGTTCTGTTGAATCAAACAATAAATTTTCTGTTGCTTCTTCAGGGCTTTTACAATTTGTTTCTGAAGAGTTTTTGAAGTTTAGATACTTTTCAGTTTTTGTGGTTCTTTTTGTTGTCATTTTGTGAAATTTGTTTTTCAAAAAGATGGTATGATGATCAAAAGAGACACAAATGAAGATGTTATATTCTCGCGGTTAATATCTTATGGTTAAAGTCGGTAAAATTTAATGGCTTCAACTGTGGTTTCGTAAATTTGTAAGTTTGTTTTCTTTTCACAATATCACAATAAAGGGCGTCCTTTGCCCTACAAATGTTACAACCTGCAAAAAATGCAACTGATGATTTTTATTGTTTTTAGTGATCAGCTTAATTTTTAATTGATTGGGGGGACATCGTTTTCGTGCATAGTTTATCGTGCAAATTTTTCGTTTTTGCCTGTATTTGTTGTTTTTTGCAGTCATATGACATATCCTGGATAATGAAAGGCCTCAGTCAATCTCTACTCTAATAAGGTATAAAAGACCCTCTCAATGATTTCATTTGATGCGTAAAGTTTCTAATCAGTTCGAATATAAATCTTTTTTAAAAAATGCAATATTTTAATAAACTTTTGCCGCTTTTGCTCATTTCTAGCCGACTGGTTGCCAAGTCGCATTGAGGAAAGGTCCCATATTTTGTTCCAAAAAGTACCGGTTAATCTTCTTAGTATAATTTTTATCTGGTGCCATTTTGATTTGGTTATTAGTGGTTTTCAAAAAATGGACAAGGAGTTTTGGTCTTAATTAATATTTGTAACTATTTGTTTTTTATTGCCATCTTTTCTGGTAGTCATATTATGGTAGCCACAGGTTTCATAAGCCCTCTAGAGTAGATTGTTTTATTCTTTTAGTAGTTTGTTGAACGCTATGTTGATATGTTAATTCTTTTTATCTCTTCTTCATTTGGAAGACCATTAAGTGAAAAATGTAGATGAGCGGACGAACGCACATTACCGAGCCTCCTTGTTGTTCATATGACCAAAATTTGTGTTAAAAATTTTTTAATTGAATATTTGACTTTTTTAAGAGCCGCGAAATTCCTTGCTTTGTACGAAAAATCTCTCAAGAGGGTTTTTACGTTTCTACAGCAAAAAAAAACAATAGACAGCTGTCAATGTACACCAGTCCGAAGAAGCCTCATTTTCATAAAAATCCTAAGTTGATTACAAAAATAAATTCATCGCCTTAGCTGTTATAAAAATTTCTTAATTCAACTTGTCATAAGAGTGTCAGCGTTTCGATAATTGCTAAAGGCGAATAAAGGATATTTCATGAAAATATCAATAAACACCTGTCAATTAGAAGGAAACCTGTCATTAGACAACAATTATTACATACTTGCAAATGGATCAACGCGAATTTATAAAACATCAGAGACTCCTTGTTTTGTAAAAGAAACAAATGTTCATTTAATGTAAAAAATTATTGGGCAAATTAGAAGTTCCCTGTGTGCCGATAATAATATAGCTTTGCAAGGTGAGCACTTCTTTTGACAGTGGAATTTTCCCCCTAAATTTCTCTTGGATAATTATTGTTATGTATTTTTCTGGCGCTTAAAATTAATGTGTGTTGCATAATTTGAGCTTTTCTCAGGAGATATAGAGGTTTAAAATTTGCGAACGTTAGCCTAACTTCCGTTGTTTTGTTCACATTTTTCGTAATTATTGCTTAAATTTTGATCAATTTTGGCTAAAAATGATTAAAATTGTTGGAGATGGTCTCATTTTACGTTTAAAGATGGAAAGGAGTTGGAGAATTTCTTAAACCAAGTGTTTTGGCAAAAAAATTACCTAAATTTTTGAAAATTCAGAATACCATCAAATATATTTATTGGGCAAACATTGTCCAGTTTCATTGGTGCAAAGCTAACAACACTCTTTTACCCATATATTGGCTAATTGTTCCTCCGGTTACTGAGAAAAATTTCTGAAAAGATTAATTTTGCGGTCCCTCGCTAATTTAAACAGATATTTATTTAAAAAACATATAATTTATATTTGCAAAAGTTTGAAAAAATTTGTTCGTGGAAGTTTGAGTTCTGTCTGCATTCAGTGTTAATGTGTACAACTTAGTCTAACTAATTACTTGTACAATTGGCTGCACAAGAAGCTCCAAATTAAACTGTTCACCATTTTTAGTGGAAAGCTAATGGTTGTAATGACTTAAGGTATTAAAGAAATGTTTCTTTTTCTAATTGAAAAAAATGGTTTCCTGAGGTCTCCCACTGCAACCTTATTTTGTAGTCCCCTTAAAGACAGAGGTCATAACGTTTCAAGTTATTTATAATTTAGTTTCAAATGGTGTTTTTTTATTCGTATAATGAGTTTTTGGGGTTGATTGTTTTCATGTTTTTCATATAATTTTAGAGGGACAGAATTACGTTTAGAGATGGAAGGGAGCTGGAGAAATGCTTGAACCAATTGTTTTGGCAAAAATTTCAGCTAATTTTGGAAAATTCAGCATAGCATCAAATATGTTTATTTGGCAAACTTTGTCCAGTTCCGCCAGTGGTGCAGACATAACAACAGCTGACACAACAATCCTTTTCTCATATATTGGCTAATTGTACATCCTGTTCCTAAGAAAAATTTTTGCAAAATAAAATTGATATCCTTCGCTAATTTTAACCCATATTTCTTCAAAAAAAAACGCTTAGTTTATTTAATAAAATTTTTATTTCGTTTGCCAAAAAACCATTTTTGTACGCCGACTTCAAAACGATTGTTAACAATAGTATTGATTGTAATTTTTATTTATTTTGTTGTTTATACTGTCTCTTACGCTCCTTAATGCTAGTTATCATGGGCCCTCTAGTGATTTACTGTTTTATTTGTATAGTGGTCACAGCTAAAGCAACATTTTCAATGGAAAAAAAACCCTTATTGTCGAACAATCGTTTCTTGAAAATTTTCTATCTCTTCCTCTTTTGTTTTTGAGAGTTTGAGTTATGTCCGTGTTCAGTGTTAATGTGTGGTCCCACGACTTATTGCATATTTATTTTGAATGTTTTTTGCTATGTATTTTTCTGGCGCTTAAAATTTAGAGGATCTTTTTTCTTACACTGAGTGATACAAGGCTAGAAAATACTGTAACCCAATTAGTGGAAACCAGAGTTAGTATTTCAACTTAAATTGAAGTATCAACTGTAGAAAACTAAAGATAAAAAAATCCCAAAATGAGAACTTCAAAAATAAGTAAAATCATATGTTAGGTTTTCTGCACATTTTAATTAGTGTGAATTTTTGCTTGCGAATTGTAGAAAAAAATTACTGAAAAGGTTTACTGTCAGCGAAGCATTAAAAAGCCTGTAACTCAAATTGCGGGTTCCTAAACATGTAGATCCTTTAAATCGACAAACTACGGTGTTGCGATTCTGTTTTCTGGAAAGTTGATCCCTATGAAACGAAGATTGATATACATAGCAAAAACACGCAAGATCTTAAATTTCACGTCCAACAACGCCCTACTATCAACTTGATATACAATTTTTCTTGAGCTTCTTCTCATGATTTTTTTTACGATTTCAATCAAAATACTGTAAGTATTTTTGGCAACAGTTGCTTGCTTCTGGATTTTTGCTCGAAACTTTTAACGAACCAAAACATTTTATCTGTACGTGGTGCAGGACTTAATTCACAGAGAAAGAAAAGCTTGCCATGTTTCCATTCCTCTCATTACTTTGTTTTCACCAATATTCTTTTGAATGCCTATACTGAGCACTTAAAAAAATCGAATTTTATTGTGAAAGTATAGCTAATTGAAGAATGGAGCTAATTTATTCCAAGCACTGCCATCGATCTTTAACTGTTGCCAATTGAGCTGCCAAAAATCAATCATTTTTGTTCCGACCTAGTTTAGACGGGGGAGGATTTATATACTAAACTGGGTTACCTTTTTGTTCAGTCAATTTTTGCCGATCGAGGAACTCATCTTACTTTAATATGTGTGGTATCATTAGAGATTTTTCCTGGAGTAACGGAGGTTTAAAATTTGTGAACGTTAGCCTAAATTCCGTTGTTTTGTTCACATTTTTTGTAATTGTTGCATAAATTTTGATCAATTTTCGCTAAAAAGGATTAAAATTGTCGGAAATGGTTTGATTTTACGTTTAAAAATGCAAGGGAGTTGGAGAATTGCTTGAACCAATTGTTTTCGCTAAAGTTTCAGCTAATTTTTGAAAATTCAGAATAGCATCAAATTTGTTTATTTGGCAAACCTTGTCCAATTTCGCCTGTGGTGCAGACATATCAACCGCTGACACCACACTTCTTTACTCATATATTGCCTAATTATACCTCCGGTTCCTAAGAAAAAATCTGAAATGAGACTTTCGCGGTCCTTCGCTAATTTAAACCGATATTTGTTTTAAAAAGCATAGTTTATATTTCAGTCTCAAATGCTGCTTTATTGTTTATTTAATAATTTTTGGAGTAACTTGTTTCATTTTTCATATAATTTTAGATGGTCTGATTTACGTTTAAAGACGGAAGGGTGTTGAAAAATTGCTTGAATGAATTGTTTTGGCAAAAGTTTCAGCTAAGGTTCTGAAAATTCAGAATAGCATCAAATATGTTTATTTTGCAGTTTTGTCCAGTTTCGCAAGTGGTGCAGTCATAACGACAGCTGACACACCACTCCTTCACTCATAAATTTGATAATTGTACATCTCATTCCTAAGAAAAATTTCTGAAAATAAAAACTTTTGCGGTCCTTCGCTTCTTTAAACAGATATTTATAAAAAAAAACGCATAATTCATTTTATGACATAATTTGTTTTTCGATTGCCAAAAAACCATTTTTGTACGCCAACTTAAAAACAATTGCGTTTTCAACAGGCCCGTTTAGGTCTCATCTTTAAGTTTTGGGATGAAAAAGGACTCGGATTCAATTTTGGGTCTGACTTTTTTGAACATTTTAGTGCATTTCTTTCATCCCAATTGCATGGAAGTCTTTTATCAATTGGGGGTTCAAATATTTAGCAGTCTTCTTGTGTTCCAATAACGTTCAATGAAACAAAATTGTGTTTTTGGAGTAAAGCCCTTGGTTTCTATGGCCTCAACGACTGTATTCTTAATTATTTTGTAAATTCTCAAGATTTGCCAAAATTTGATTTTCTTTTCGTATTATTATGATAGGTCCTAATTATTCACATATTTAACTAACTATCTGGGGAACTAATAAGAAACTATCTGATGCTTTAGGTTGTACATAATGCTTTTTTGGATAATATAAGTTTGGATAATATAATAAAATTCATATTTTATTCTTCATATAATCAATTTTTGGTCAAATTAGCTATTCCGGTAACAAATTTGAATCGTTTTTTGTTGTAATGAGAAGGAGCATGAGCAAAACCAAATTTTGTCTGGTTCTGGATTTTTGTATTTCAAAAATTTTTTGGGTTGTGACGGTTTGCTGTATAAACTTTTTGAAGTATTTTCGCATTTTTTTGGGTAAGTTACAGACCCATTTTTTTGGGTAAGTTACAGAGTGATTTCAAACCAAACTTTAATTACTAAAGGTCAAATTTAAGCGCCGAGGGAGGTCAATGAACATATACAACAACATCATCAAAAAACATGTTTTATTTCGGCTTCATCACCCTTTGAATAAAATTGTTTGTGAAAATTTGAGTTCTGTTTGATTTCAGTGTTAATTTGTGGTCCTACGACTTAGTCTAACTAATGAATTAGTCTAACATGTATTATTTTGGCTTCAAAACACAAGCTGACGGTTGTTAGGTAATACGGTTTTTTAAAAAATGATTTCTTTAAAAATAAATGTTTTTTGAGGTTTGACAGTGCAATCTTTTATCGTAGTCCCATTAGAGACAGAGGTCATAAATTTTCAAATCTTTTATTATATAGTTTCAAATGCTGTTTAAATATTTAATTAATAAGTTGTTGGGGATACTTGTTTTCATTTTTGTCATGTATTTTTAGATGGTCTGATTTACGTTTAAAGATGGACGTCAGTTGAAAAATTGCTTGAAACTGCTTGGCTTGTCAAAACTGGCATTGAGAATTGCACGTCTTAGATAAGTATTGACAATTTTAGAATCCGTCAAAAACTTCCAAAAAACATCAAATAAGGGCCGGGAAGACAAACTTAAAAACCCCAAGAGCTCAAATTTGGGCTTATCTGTACTCATGGGCCCAATTTTTGTGTTAGGTATCATTTGGTATCAGACAAACAATTTAAAACAAACGCTGAAAACCGTCTTTTTAGAATTTCGTGTGATTTCAGTGTTAATTTGTGGTCCTACAACTTTTGTCTAACTAATGACATGTACGATTGGTTTCACAAGCAACTCCAATTTAAAGTGTTTACTATTTTTGGTAGAAAGCTGATGGTTGTAATGTCTTACGGTGTTTTTTAAAAAATTGTTTTCTTTAAAAATAATTGTTATTTGAGAATTGACAGTGCAATCTTTTATCGTAGTCCCATTAAAGATAGAGGTCATAAATTTTCAAGTGATTTATCATTTAGTTTCAAAAGCTGTTTTTTATTTAGTTAATAATTTGTTGGCGATACTTTTTTCATATACTTTTAGATGGTCTGATTTACGTTTAAAGATGGAAGGGAGTTGGAAAATTGCTTGAACCAATTGTTTTGGCAAAAGTTTCAGCTAATTTTGGAAAATTCAGCATAGCATCAAATATGTTTATTTGGCAAACTTTGTCCAGTTCCGCCAGTGGTGCAGACATAACAACAGCTGACACAACAATCCTTTTCTCATATATTGGCTAATTGTACATCCTGTTCCTAAGAAAAATTTTTGCAAAATAAAATTGATATCCTTCGCTAATTTTAACCCATATTTCTTCAAAAAAAAACGCTTAGTTTATTTAATAAAATTTTTGTTTCGTTTGCCAAAAAACCATTTTTGTACGCCGACTTCAAAACGATTGTTAACAATAGTATTGATTGTAATTTTTATTTATTTTGTTGTTTATACTGTCTCTTACGCTCCTTAATGCTAGTTATCATGGGCCCTCTAGTGATTTACTGTTTTATTTGTATAGTGGTCACAGCTAAAGCAACATTTTCAATGGAAAAAGAAACCCTTATTGTCGAACAATCGTTTCTTGAAAATTTTCTATCTCTTCCTCTTTTGGTGGACAATTAAGTCAAAAACGTGGTTGAGCGGGGTTGGAAAAATATGTGCAAACGCTTCTTACCGAGACTCCTTGCTGTTTATAATTTTTCTTGGAACTTGAAATGTATCGAAAGGAGAAACGAGGATCTTGAAACCTTTGTCAGTTTTGTGATATGGAATAGTTGCAAGTGCAAATGTAATATTTTCATCAGTTCACTGCACTTTGTTACTCCAAAATTGCCAACATGTGCTATATTTTAAAACCGGTTGTTCCTTTTTCAGGCCACTTTTTTAGTTTGTTATTCCATTGAACATTCATCTAAAATAAGGAAACTTTCAGTTTTGCCCTAGCAATACTTCACCAATGCAGACAGGCAACTTTTAAACCACTCTGGTGTATTTAGATTATATATGTATCAAGAGATTGTACGATAGTATGAAGCATATGATTAGCTCATGGTCTGAAAGAAAATCGTAAAAAAAAGTTTTAAATTGCTCAAGACACAAATTTTGACAAAATCTCAAGTCATTTTTCAGTACCGGACACGTCACTATACGACGTGCAATTCGAAATATAACATTGTGCAGCGAGTTGCAAGTCTTGTTGCACATTTTAGCTAACTGCTTTGCATGTCAAGACTGGCATTGAGAATTGCACGTCTTAGATAAGTATTGACAATTTTAGAATCCGTCAAAAAGTTCCAAAAAACGTCAAATAAGGGCCGGGAAATCAAACTTTAAAAACCCCGAAGAGCTCAAGTTTGGGCTTATCTGGACACATGGGCCCAATTATAGCGTTATGTATCATTAGGTATCAGCATCCAAAATAATTTAAAACAAACGCTGAAAACCAAATGTTTAGAAATTCGTTGACAATTGGAAGTTCAACTGAAAATGAAAGAAAAACTGGTTTTGACTTGTGAATCATTTTGCAAGTGATGCCCAGGTCTTGGCCATAACCCAGGCTGAGGTGCTAGACGGAAGTTGCCTATGTCAAGACTTTCTTGCGTTCGCCAGACTTTCGTGCGTTCGTGTCCAGAATTTGTACAATTATAGGCACTTATAGGTCAGATTTTCATTTTTCCGTTATAGATACAGGCATATATATACACGTATTTCGGTGTGGCCTGTAATTATACAGAGTTGCTGTTCAGTCGCGGAAGAAACAACCTTTATCCTCAAAATATTTAAAAAAATGTCAAACATAAATTGTAGTTTTTGAATTTTCAGCCACATTGAAATTGTTATTTTGCTTGGATTATGGATACCCTATTCACGAGAGCCTTCATTTCCAGCTCGCAGACCCAAATGATACAATCGGGAGAGAATGTCTCAAATACAGGTTTGTTTTAATTAACTTGCTAATATCCAAAAATATTTTTACATCACTGCTTTAATTACAATGCACTGAAAATGTTTTAACTGGAAATGCTCTTAAGAGGAATCAGTTTCTCTCCATTGAGTTGATTTTATCAATTTTCAAATTCACAATGATTCAATTTGCTGAATTAAAACTTAAAAATTAAGTCAGACTCTTTTTTAATTGTTTTACTGACAGTTGATTAAATCTAAGGAAGTCTACTCTCAATTTTAATTCCACATGAATGAATGCTACATTGAATTGTATTAAAAACAGTTTTGCTTAGCTTATTTTTGGTTGTACTTGTTGAGAATATTAATACCATCATCAGAAAAATTTATATGCTGAATTTCGTAATTGTTCTGCTTTTTTTAAAAGTTAAATGATGAAATAGGAAACTTTAATTTCTACTATCAGACTCAGAAAAAAATTGCCACAACCGGGCACAATTGAAAACGTTTTCTCTGCGGCTATTCCATCTTTCAACATTGAAAGCAATCTTGCAAAAGGCGAATACTTTTCTTTTTCTAATTGTTTCTTAAGCTTTTTTAACTATTGCTAACGTCAGATCAATACCTCGGAAGAATAAGAAAATATAAATTCATTGAGAAATCTTAAACATTTTTTTAAACGATGCCAATATGCTCTAATTTGCAATGGTGCAAGGAATCTTGACGAGGAAGACTTTGATTATCTAAATTAATCAATGATAAAAAATAATTTCAAATCCCCGTCATATTATTGAACATTGACTTCATATATCAAAAATTTTGGTAAGACTACAACTTTGTCACTAAAAAAATTTCTATGGCCAAAAATTAATCATAAATGAAGTTCGATGACTAAAACTTTTTCATAAGTCGAAGTTCTATAATAACTACTTCTCCATAACAACAGACAGTATGTATTGAAAGGTATTGATTTTTTTGGTGAAACCTCTAAGATTCTTAAACTACAACGGAAAACAGTTTAAATGATTTTCTTTCAGAATGAAAAAAAATGGAGGCTATTTTTTCCAAAACAAGATAAAGTCAAATCTGAAATATAATCACAGATAGGCCAGAAATTCTCTAGCACATCATATTGGCAAAGAAGCAAAGCACAAATATCACAAAAAAAACATGTGAGAAGGTCCCTGAACAGATAGTCTGTGACTGTGCCTTTTGCATAGAATGATGCATAAATTCGTTTCCTTAGGCTGAGATTTAATTGGGGCTGGAGTCAGTAATTTGCAAAAGAATTTTAAACTTATTGTCTCTCAGTTCATTCTGGAAAAAAAATGTGTATGGCGTTTTATGACTACAAATTTCTCATAAATACCTTGGAAATCTTACACTTTTTTACTGCAACATTTTACTACAATTTTCCTTTGGCGCTTTTCGGGATTACTTTATAAAGCTCTTTTTGAAAATTTCATTCTGTGAAATTTATATGACTATGAAATAGATAAAGTTTTCATTGACACCGTAATATGACAATATAAATTTATAACCTTTTGATTCATTGGGTTAAACCGGGTAGTCAATTGAAAGAATAAAAAAGCTCTATGTGATAATCATTCTCTAAGATTTCTAACTTTGCTTTTGGAATATCGTTGAAAAAGAAAGATTACCAAATTGGCATTTAAATGCGTCTAATCCGCAGTCAAATCCGCAGTCAAATGCGACTAGTTAATTTTTCCAAGAAGTGTCTTTTTTCGCAGTTTTGGATTTTGGATTTATATTTTTCTCATTTATTGCCATGAGCTCTTTTTCCGATCTGATAGTGATTTTTAACATAAATTCCAAGGACAGTTTTGAGCACTGAAACAAATATGCTTCTATCTTTTTTCAGAAAGCACTCCTTATTTAAGAGATCTAAGATTTTGTTCAGAAATGAATTCGAAGAAACATTGATAACCCCTATTCAAAGAGACATTGAAAAATCTCACCTTGCCTCAAAGCCAAATTTGGAACCGAATATGCATTTTTCCATTAAAAAGTTTTTCTTGACTTGTGAGCGAAACTACCAAACAAAATTTCTCTTAACGAATTTACATGAAACAAATTTTAAAAGTTAGCTGCTCGTTCTGAAGAACTATATTCTGAGCACTTCCTAGCTCAAAAACTTCAGTTAAAAATCATTTTTTTTGTTTTTCTTGATCTTTAGGGTCGTGTTATATTGATATTTTTTGGCATTAAATTGGTTCACTCCAGTTTCATTTTCATAACATTCTCTTACGCTATTCTCAACTTTCAAATAAAAATTTCAGAATTTCAAAAAGAGCTGTAATTCCACTTGTGTCATACAAACTCACTTCCATTTGGGCCAAGTCTTGTGAGCACATACCCTAAATTGAATTGCTAATTGCCACTGTAGATTTACGTATGCTATAGCCAATGTTGAAATAGGTTGAACGTTGTCACGTCTTCACTCCGTTTCATCACAGGAAAAAATTCTTTTCAAGGAAACAATTACTGCTGTTGATGAAATAAATTACTGCAGAGTTACAAATGCTATAGCCATTGTTGAAATAGGTTGCACGTTGTCACGCCCTCACTCCATTTCATCACAGGAAAATTTTGTTTGCAAGGAAACAATTACTGCTGTTGATGAAATAAATTATTCTGACTTCTTATTTTCAGCAGACCTAAATATGAAGAAAAACTAGTTTTTAACAACTCTCAAGGAAATGCCAATTGTTTCACTGAGTCCGCCTAATCGCAATCGGAAATTATCATTTTAGAACATCAAATGAAATTTTCATATGATGTTTGTCGTACAAAAATAATATCTGTACTGAAATGTGAATTTGCTTGGCAAATTTCAAATCTTTTTTCCGCTAGAAATTAGGTGATAACGCGGCGCGAAATCGCGTATATTTTTGTAAATTGAAATTTCCTTAATTTGAGGCAAGTTTTATGCGGCATTTGTGCCGCGAACACAAGCGACCTTTTAGTCTGAACGATTCGCTTAGTGAAAGACTAAAAATTAAGTGTAGCTTGATAAGAATTGATTTCCGGAGCAAAAGTTGGTTAGAAAGAGTTTCAACTTAACCTCGAATTAACTTAATTGCGAATGAAAACTGAAACAACGGCAGAAACTGATCCGTCTGATCATACCTGAAACTTATGAACAAAGAACAAAATTAAGAAAACTGCGGCAAACATCAGGAACTTTTCTGCTGGTACAGACAATGATTAATGTCAACCAATTGGGAAATCTGAACAAACACAAAATTTTCTTCAAATCATGAACTAAAATTAAATTTAAATTTATTTAGTGCAAATTGAATTAATTAATGAAAGATTTATAAAACATGAATTGTGCTCTTGTCAAATTTCCCCTCGGCGAAATAAACAAGGTTACAGGTTGTTTATATCAGAATAATAATAGAATATCTACTGGTTAAAATATATAGTAAAATATCTGTTTTGATAAGTTTGTAATTTCAATTACATTAATGTGAGTCAGAATCCGTAGTACATTCATAGTCTCTCACAATCATAGTCGTTTCTTCATAACTAGGAGAAACATAGCATTGTGTGGGGTTAGACTCATCTGGTGAGCATGTTCCCAATTGTAATTTGGTTTAGGTACCTTTGGGATTTCGCTCAGCGGTTTTCTTTAGTGGAGATAATTCTTTTGCTCGCCACTCGATTCTGTTTAACTAACGGACGTACTTTGTGACGGAATGGGGCTTTTTTGCTGTAACAGTCAGAAGAAAGGTTTGGGTCAAATTCATTGAACTATCGGACTTAGTAAATGAGGGCAATGCTTGTTGTTTGTTGGTTGTTGTTGGTTGTCATCTATCTGCTTTCTTTTCATTCTTTGTGGCGGTGGTGTTATGATTGGCTCTGCGATTGTAGATGTATTTTGTTGGTTTTGGTTTTGCGGCGCGGTTGTACACTAGTGGCATTCCTACTCGCAGCGCACGGGAGACATTCGAGTGGATAGAGGGAACGCAACTCGAATCATTTGTAAGTCGGTGATGTTTTAATTTCTTGCCACCCACTGTCTTATTTCTAGCGGCTCTAGCGTGCTTCTGTATCAGCTCCTCTGTTGTCTTTCCTGTCAGTGCCTTTGGCCTTCCGCAAACTCTTTAGGATCTGATTGTCGTTCCGCTTTTGTCCCGAGTTTAGCCAAGTCCGAGTTACGTTTAGTTAGTTCTAAATTTGCCGGCTCTTTAATTATCGAGGTGTGGCTATCTTTTTTGATCACTGAGAAACCTGAAGCCAAAACATCGCACAAACCTTCCAGATTCTATTCTGATCTTTTGTTTTTGGGGATATTCCTTGCGAGTTCCTTTAAAAGATAGGGATGCCTCGGTCCGTGGTACTGGTAGTCCGATCTCAGGATTGTTTAAGACTCGTGATTCTTGAGTCGTGTCATCATTTCTTCTTTGTACGGCATCCTGCGTGAGGCTGTGGCATCTCTACTCGAACTCAATATCTCTTCGGGATACATCCTTCCAGCGGTCCTTGGAATTGAGTTCCTCCTATCGAACTGTTTCTAGATAGAACTTTTTATTTAGTGTTGATTCATATTTCAAAATTTTTGATTTTGGTTCTATAGTTATATTGACAAAAACTGTTTATGCTTTGCGTCCAAAATATACCTCAAGTGTAAAACATTGATTGTCTTTTGCCGTAACATTCGTAGTTGGTAGATTATCAAAACTATTGAAGCCTTTAAGTTGAATTGATTTCGTGCCGCGGCTTCAATACATGCTCAAACGGCTTTTAATTGTTTGAATTAGCCTCTCTACTAATCCAATTGGTCTGTGATTGTGTATTGGAGCTTCAGTGAGCTTTATATGATTTTGATTACAAAAGGAATTAATTTGATGAATAATTTGACACTAAGCTTGATCTAGTCCTATTGTGCGTGGCATAACCTTGAAAAATGCTTAAAACGTTCTTTGCGTTCACTCTATCGAATACTTCGGCAGTTTGCAGTTTAGAAAAACGGTCTATACATGCAAGGAGGTATACTTCTTGGCCTTTCTCGTTATAAGTAGGACCGCCAAAATCCATCTGAATATCTTGATTAGGAACTTCACATAATTTTAATGGTGCCATTTGCCAGAAAGAGTTTTATGGTGCCATTTGGTGCCATTAATGGTGCCTTTTGTGTACTGTGGAACTAGGAGAATTACTTTCATTATTTCCAGTAATCATATTAAGAAGTAAAAACGTAACCAACAGAATGACTACCAATTTTGATCTAATGCGTAAATGCAGATCATGTCAAAAGAGACTGTAAGATAATATTCTGTTGCAGCAACCATTTTTGCCTCACAGGCTGGTTGACCAATCAGATGATGTTTGGAAGACAAACTCAGAACGACGACGACTTCCGATTCTACCGCTTGGCCAAAAACATCTACAAATCCTTTAACTGGTTCTCGTTACGACCACAAGAACCAGGTTTGATACTCTGGACTCCGGTTTGAATCCTGTCCCGTAATGGGTGTTAGAAATATGACAAATTCAGGGTCTGAGGAAACCCTCCTAAAAACTTTTATTATGAGGGAAAATAATTCGTAAGCCCCTCGGGTCGAGGTTTTGTCGAAAAAATACTGTAAAAATTGCGATGAATGACGATGAAAGAAAACTTTTTCACTTATTTCTACGGGCGAAGTAGAATTACTTAATGCTATCTGACTAACCGACTCAGGAAAAAAATCAAGATAGACCTCAATTATGACGGTGGTAGAATGACTGGAATAAGGCGTGCATGCTTTATTTAAAAGAGAATAAAGTCTTCTCAGCCAGTGATCGGTGGAGAATATTGGAGAACACATCCTGTATTTTCATCTGCTAGCATTAAATTAAGTTCAAGTGGTTCAGTCTTACCAATCGGTGTGAAAGTTAAGAGAAAAGTAATCCAAATTGTTGTCGAATACCCAAAAAACTGGAGTTGGTGAAATAATCTTTGTTGTTTGGTAAATAAAAATTATCCAGTGCAAACCATTTGCGCCATAATGACAATTCAACTATATAAGAAAGTAAATTAAATAAGAAAAATGAAAATTCTATTCCTTTATGAGGACTGATAATTGACAACTACTGTTCAGAAAATTTGACAAGTTTTTCACGGTTGATGGCTTCTATGCCCGTCTTGTAAAAGTTACGAAAAATGATTGAAAGAGAAAATTTAATATAACAAGCTCGCAAAAATTAAGTATTATATCCAGCAAACTATTTGATTGGATGAACACGTTGGATTACAAAGAAGACCTATTTAAACTCTATGTAAATTACTCTGAAAGTTTAAAAAAAATTTAATTTCTCCTCATGGTGAATATCTGAAAGGTTTCTAATTTTTCACAGTTTTAGGTGGTTGCTGCTATTTTCAGACGTCTGTGTACATGGAGTACGGACGGAAAATGGGATTATCTCCATGGGAATATCGCAATAAAGTTACGGATTTTTCCTCTGCTGGCAAGCCCCTCAATTTCCTCATGGTAATCGCACCTTCAATGTTAATATTTTGTATTCAACCTGAAGTGCCTGATTTTTTTTTATATATTAATTGAATTTTAAGGCGGAATTGCATTTCCGAACACAACGGTCCCAATGTCGATCACAACGTAGTATTCCAGCTTCGATTGATTTTTGTTATTTTAACTCCCAAGATAGTTTTAGCTGAGCATTTCTTGTCTTTTGTTCTCGTTCAGTTACCTCAGGGGGGTCATCAAGGGATTGCCCTTAGTTCGGTATGGGTGGTAGGTCTTCACTATCTGTTTTTGGACTGAGATGAGTGTCCAAATTAATTCATTCTGTGACAAGAATTGCCAACTTGACTTGGGTACTCCACCTCACCCCACAAAGTGGAGGTTCGTCGATGCTCTTTCCCAAAAAAAGTCTATTGCCAAATGAGTTTTTCTGAATCCTGATGACTGCGCCATTTTTTACACTGTAACGATAATATTGATAGATTCGAGTTGCATTTACACCGTTCTGTTTAGAATGATGGTTCGGGGCAAAACAGGCTTATTAAGGTACTATGCTGCTAAATTCGCGGGGCGTTTCTGTCCATTTCTATGACTGAGTAATTACACTTGGCGACTAGAACAATTCAGACGGAATTTTTAACTAAATAGTGAATTCTACTACGTAGTAGGAACAGTTTTAACAGCAGAGCTGCAAATGTATGAACGACAATATCTAGTTTGAACTGGAAAGGTGAAAACTGGCAACTGCAGATAGAAACAATTTATCAGGAGGGAAACAAATTATGCAACCTGTACATCACATTTCCTCCTCGGCAATAACGAAAAAAGCTTCGCTTGATTTTCTTTAAAATCTATAAGTGTTTCAGGAAAAAAAATAGCATATGTATTTGTTATATTACTAATGAAATACTTGGTGGTTGTTTTTTTAGTAAATCAACTTTTAATCACTCTGAGTCTGTGATGTTTTTCGCTTGCAATCCAGATCGTACGATCGGGTCAGTGTTGTGCGAATCATACGTTTATATGACTAGAACGCTTTGGGGGCGAATTGGTTCCAATTTCTAAGTGGGTATTAGGTGCGTCAAAATAGTAAATTTTGTACCAATACCTATTATCAGACGTTATTCGCTAATTTGAAAGTTTATGTGGTTGTTTTTATTTAAAGTCTGGTTTTGAAGACTATCAAAAAATTTTCCAAGCAGGGTCGTTTGACAAATTGCAATGTAGTATTTATTATTAAAATTATAATATATTTTCATTTTCCGATAACGTTGAGACATTTCTCGGAAATCATACAAGGATAAATATGCAACATAAAATACAATTTCTCTTATAAAGTGCTCAATAAATGCATTTAAATTCATTATATTGTATGTGCAGTCTATTGTTTGACATTCTAGGTGTGTCCAAAAACAGTAATTGTGAACCCCATACTTAATATTAGACTTTATTTGCAAGTTTAAATCTATTTTTTTTAATTATGGTTTGAAAGATCATCAAAAAATTTCTCGTTCACATAGACCTAGATTTTATTTAGCACCAAATTTTGCAATAAGTATTACCATGCAGTGTCTTTGGACAAATTGCAAACTATGGTTGCAGGGGAATCACATCAGTCGTGCCTCATTAGTAAAATGCCTCATCTCAATGAAAGCTCAAAGAAAAAATAGATTACTGGTTCCCGGAATTCTTGCTAGCATAATATATATTCCCCGTATCTAATCAAAATAATTGAGCCCCGAAAGAGAGCAATCAAAAGTCAAATAAACCCGCTTGTTAATTTTTCGAGTAATTAGTGCTCCACCAAATACTGCCCTTAATCAGACGATGAAGACAAAAAACAGCCCCAACTAGACATTGTTTAAGTATCACAGGAACCTATAACAGAAGTTCAGATTTTCATAAATTTTAAATACAGTTTAACATAACATTGGTGGAAAAAAAAACAAATTAAACAATCTCCGTTTTGGAAAGACCTTCTCTGGGCCAGAACAACTGAAGATAAGTGGGTTAAAAAATAATTGTATCGCAGTCTACCTATGCCTGGATTTTATGCTCTATTTGATAGGCAAAACCAATAGAGGGGAAGGCTGTACAATTAACTACTTCTGTTCTTTTATGAATTTGCGAACAAAGTTGTCTGTAATATACGTATGCCCGGCTCCGGGAAATGTCAATTTTCAATCAAGGGGACATTGTTGACATATTCCGATTCAGTTAGACAAAAAAATTTCGGTATTGTTGCTATGTTCCCCGTACTTAACGCCAAGTCAATATCAGTACTGGGCAATTCTAATTGCAAATCTAGGTATCAGTACTGATTCAGAGCTATGATCATAACACATTTAAAACTTGTCAGACTTGGCCAAGACTTGGCAAGTCTTAATCCAAGTCTTGGCCATGACTTGCCAAGTTTTAATCCAAGTCTTGGCCAAGACTTGCCAAGTCTTAATCCAAGTCTTGGCCATGACTTGCCAAGTTTTAATCCAAGTCTTGGCCAAGACTTGCCAAGTCTTAATCCAAGTCTTGGACAAGACTTGCCAAGTCTTAATCCAAGTCTTGGACAAGACTTGCCAAGTCTTAATCGAAGTCTTGGACAAGACTTTCCAAGTCTTAATCCAAGTTTTTATGCCCGAAAAAAAGGTCAAAACTGATCGAAAAAACGTCAAAAATGGCCGCAAAAAGATCAAAAATAGCAAAAAAAAAACGTCAAAACTGATCGAAAAACGTCAAAAATGGCCCAAAAAAAGGTCAAAAATAGCCGAAAAAAAGTTCAAAAATAGCTGAAAAAAAGGTCAAAAATAGCCGGCAAATCTTGCAAACAAATCAACAGGACCTCAAAAAAAGCTACAACCAAAGCTGTTTTCCTAAAAACGGCCCAGAACACCTGAAATACCCTCAATAGACTCTCCCGGGGTGCTAATAAACACCTAATAAACAATTTGGTATGCCCCCGGCATCATTTTTAGCACCCCGGGAAAGTGCCTAAAAAGTAATGCCAAAATCGCGGCACGTTGTGAAATTTTTTTGAATTCGAAATTTTCACTCGAAAATTTTTGAAAAGTTGGTTTTGACTTGGGAATCAACTTGCAAGTGTTACCCAAGTCTTGACCAAGACTTGTCAGACGTGTAAGTCTTTTTTTAAATCTTGCCCAGTACTGAAAAACGAAATACGACTTGGATTTAGACTTGCCCAGTACTGATATAGACTTTGAGTTCGGTACGGGTCGACTTTGAAGCGTACAAAATCGTGTTATGATCTGTTAATAATGTAAGTAATTCGACATGTTCTTCGGTTTCAAACACAAGAATTTTTTTTGTTTGTCCGGTTTGAAACATAGGGAGTAGTCGGTATAAATGATTTCAAACCAGAAGAATTTAAATGAAAACGATCATAAATACTTGTTTTCTTCTGGATATATAAAAACTCCTAGAAACTCCTAGAATTAGAGAGCTGAATCACAATATATGTCCAAACTTTTTTTCAGTTTAAATCCAATAAAGTTTTTATTCATTGAACTGATTTTGTCAACAAGCTAAGCATGAAAATTCATCAACTTTGAACAATCTTTAAAATGAAATTATCCGAGCTTTTGTAATTTTTAAGGAAAATAAGCATCACAACTTTGACTTCATTATCAAACACTCTAGTGTTCGTGTGAAAAAATCGACGATGTCTAATGTTTCATGTCAACAGTTTCTTATATTCAAACCAAACGGATTGACGATAAGCTGCTGATGAGCTGAATTTCCTGTCAGGATTTTTATTCAATTGAATTCAACGCGCTTTCGAACTGTTACAATTTTAAACAAGCAATTAGTTTGAATGGGCAGAACAATTTGAGTATGAACTTTGTAAAAATTCTAGACGGATTTTTATGTATACCTTATTGATAATGAAGCACTTTCGGTTCTATATTCAGAGAAAAAGTGCAAAATTGTGCTGTCGAATAGAATTGTATATAAAAGGTCACACTATTGAAAACACAGAACAAAGATAATGGACTATCACCCATTTTTCACCTGACAAAATTGAATTAAAATCGTAAATTTGCATTCATTTTTTTTTCTTTTCAGGCATACTACGACCCAAAAGCTTGTGCTAACATCATCACCAGAGTGGGTTTTGGCAGAGGTCAGTTCCGAAGAATAGGGGTCAAATACGGCCCACCTTTCATTTTTCCATTCAGATCTAGGAACGATACAGTGCATTTCTTTTTCTACACTCAAGTGAGGAAATTTCTGACGTTTGAATGGTTCAAAGAAAATGTGGTTTGCAGAGATCAAGAGTGGCTGTGTTCAAACTTTGAAGTGTAATTTTGAATTCAAAATTCTCTGATCATACCATTACCATCCGGAAGCGACCTCTGATCATACCATCCCCAGACCGAAAGTGACCCCTTATCATACCATTCCCATCTGGAAGTGCCTCTGATCAGACCATTCCCATCCGGAAGTGACCTATGATCAGACCATTCCCATCCGCAAGTGACCTGTGATCAGACCATTCCCATCCGGAACCAAAACCCAGACCCTGTAATTATGGTCTGGGAACACACCGTGTGCGTTGGACTTCGGATGATCAGAGGTCACTTCCGGATGGCACCTCAACCTGGGAAGTGATCAAACATAGCTACCAGGTGATGCAAATTAGTTGGTTGATTGTTTCCTGGCGAATTGGCCAATCTTGCTCAATTTTTCTATATTCTAAACTTGAGTCAAAAATAGTCCATCACGCATTAGATTCCTCGTGTTTTCCTAAATTGGAAATAAATTTTTATTCATATTTCTTTTTCTCGGCATACATTGATCATGGACACGTCAAATTGAACTCAGAATCGTATGTTTTAGACGCTAAGTTTAGTAACAAAGAGAGATTCGATAATCGTAAACTGAACTTGTAATACATACAAGTAATCAATAATGTTATTTGATCAAAAGCACGGGAACCAATAGTTTATTATTCAATAGTAAACCCACTTACAGATTGAATATATAAGTCGGCTCTTTCATTTACACCCCAACCCACAAAATTTTAGCCGCCTGATTGTAATGCATTTACCACAACTCTTGGTGATGATGATGGTGGTGGTGGCCGGGGGGGGGGGGGGGGGGGGGGGTTCTGGGACCACTTATCGAGCTAGGAGGGATTAGGAGGGGAAAACTGCGCAATACTCCTAAACTGGTCACGTGACTCTAACAACGTGAGTCTGAATGTCTCCTGACACTATGACGTGGTCAGCTCTTGTGAAGTCCAGCTGGTGTTCGTAATTGCACAGATGGTGTCCATTTAGGGCTATTCTCAGGTAGTCCAATTGGCATTCCACAATCACCTAAACCAACTTAGCTTGGAGTTCCCTTGTTCAACTAACCCATCTATCTTCGCTAAATTTTTCAGTGTTTTTGTGAACCCTGGCTGTACTGAAACCATTGCAAATGTCCTACGATGCAGGTTGGAAGTGTGGAAAGACCTGATTCCAGCCTATCTGCAAAGAGTCAACGCTGACGGGGACCAATTTGAGAACTCTCCTAAAAATGATCACAGACGTCCAGGAAAAAACACAGTGGAAAAATAATTCTGGTCTGATTCTCATAGGAATTAAACCCCAATGTTAATTTTCAACTAATTGCGATAGAAAAACTGTTTGGCGTTCTTCTGAGGAGTCACTACTGGACGGAAAACAATAAACATCGTAGCTCATTAGAGTTTGTACAGTTTATAAAAAACCATGTCAATTTTTTCTAGCTGTTTGTTTAACGAATGAAAACTATTTGGCAGAATTGTAGCAACGTTAATTTTGCCGAAAATTGTAAGAAAACTTTTTTGTCATTCCAAATAAAAGAAACAAATTGTACCCGTACTGCAGGAGTGCGCAACCTTATACAATTAAGGTCAAGAAAAATGCTGCGATTAAAATGAAAATCTAAGCAATCTGTCTTTCCCAAAGACAGTTTCATTCAGCCTAAGGAACCGCTTTTTGCTAAGTTATTTGTTAAAATTTCAAGATGCCTAAAACTTCTTGTGAATAGCCATAGAGTTGGTGTTATCAGCAAATAGTCATCTGAACACCCGGCCACGAATCTCAGAGTTTTTCAGCGCTGAACCAGCTCATTTCAACAGTAAAAACTTAATTCAGTTCTGAAACATTGCGTCTCCAGGTTTTTTAAATTTTTATATGTGCATCTTTTTCGCTTTGATTATATTGAGAGCAAAGAGTTTGCCCAGCCTAAACTCATCCCGTATAGTCTGAAAATTACAAACTCCCTAAAAATATGTTTGAGCGGAAAATGTAATACTTTTGTAGCTTATAACTGGTAATTACTATAGTAGTATACACACCAGTTATACATAAGCTAATTTGTGGGCATTTTCCACAAATCCCATTTAACTTAGTGGCTACAACTTGCTACCAATTTAAATTTTACAAGTACCCACACGGAAATTTGAATCGCATATAAAGCAAACATTGGTGGCGGGAGTTAAGCTGAACATAATATTTTTCATGACGTAGATTTTACTCAAAAAATAGACTAGCCAGTGTAAATTGTGACATGAACAGAGTACTGGTCATCCTAAAAGAACAGAATGCCATTGGACTGATTCAGCGCTAATTTGCTCTGCCACCAACCTCCGAGTATTCAGTAAAAGATGACGTTAATATGTGTATCTGTTTTTTAGCTCTTCAATTAAATTTCATACAAGGAATGATTTTTTCAGCTAAAAAAACGCTAAACACAGTTTGAGCGCGGTCTCGGGTACTCTTGAACTTAACGCGGAAATCGCTCAACAACAACAAAATTAGTTTCCCCGGGGCCGAGATTTTTAATCTTAATCAAGCCCTAATTAGCGGAGATTAGGAACAAATGTGTGTACCAATTTAATTTTTACAAGTCCCACACGGAAGCTCGAATCGCATATAAAGCAAACATTGGTGGCGGGGAGTTAAGCTGAACATTTGTTTTTCATGAAGTGAATCATACTCCGGAAT